>NC_083107.1:35138376-35505299 GCF_949774975.1 Lagenorhynchus albirostris | reverse complement strand
CATAGAAAATATATGTTTTACATCAAAGTTGAAAATATTTGATAAAAGAACGTAAAAGAAAAGCAGATATTTGCAATATATATAACCAATGAAGGATCAGTTTGAGGTCATATGCAAAAATCTAAAATCAGCAAGAAAAAGATAATACCCAAGATAAAAAATGGGTGAAGAATATGAAAAGTCACAGATGAGAACACCTGAATGACAAATACGTGAAAAGATGACAAACATTAGGAAATGCAAATCAAAACAAAATACCACTGTATCCCATTAGACTGGCAACAATTTAAAAAATCTAACAGCAAATGTTGGCAAGATGTGGAATAAAGGTGGGCATATAAACTTGGTATAGCCACTTTGGAGAAAATTCTGGCAAAACCTAGTAGAGTGAAAATGTACATGGGATCCACTTCTATGTACCTACCCTAAAGAAATGATCACACCATTACACATGTATAAGGAAAGATCTTCACTGTGGCATGATTGTAATGGAAGAAAGTAATGACCTAAAATTGATCACCAGGTGAAATGGAAACATTAAATATGGTTGATTCATGTGGGAGAATGCAATAAAGCAATCAAAAATGGACAATTTCTATATATCAACATAAACAATGTTGAGTGGAAAAAAGCAAGCAGCATATGTACAATATACCATGTAAGTAAATTAAATTCATAAAACAGCTCCACATTTTTTTTTTTAGATAAAGAGACAATAAATGAGGACTTAAAGGATATAGACCAGATTTACTAGAAACATTGCCTAAGGGCTGGAGGAAAGAGAAAAGGACTGGAGATGGGGTCAAGGGGTGCTTAAGCTCCATTTGGAATGCCATTTTTAAAAAAAATGATGAACATTTTTTTTTCCAAGTGAAAATGACAAATGTTAATAATGATCAATTCTAAGTAACAGGAATATAAATATTCTCCATATGTCTATTTTAAAAATATCTTAAAATAGAGAAAAAAATCACATTAAAAAGAAAAAGTGCAGGACGGGGGAGAAGAAGGAATAGGGAGCAACTGCTTAATGGGTCTGGGATTTCCTCTTGTGGTAGTAAAATGTTTGGAACTAGACAGGGCTGGCAGTTGCACCCAGGTGGTGGCTGCGAAGGCACTAAGGACCACTGAATGGTTAACTATAAAATGGTTGATTTTATGTTATGTGAATTTCACCTCGAAAAAAAAGAAGGTAAAATTTTAGAGCCATTTCAGGAACAAAAGTTCCTTTTAAGCAGGTAGTTTATTATGTCTTTGGCTAGAGTCTAGAGAGAAATTTTCAGGGAATTCTATCTTTCAAGTGATCGCTCAAAGACATAGTTTGACTTACACAGTATTAGTGTCTTTAAAAGTATGTGACAACAAAGATCTCTAAGGTGGTACCAACCCCCAAATAGCTTTATTAACAAAGAAAATAATAGGTGATGAATTAACTTGGATGCTTCAGAACTACTGGTCTGAGAAAAACCAACCTGCGAGATTTAGTTACATGAATAAAAGTAGAAAAGTATGAGTGTAATGGGCCTTTAATTAGCTTTTTATGAATAGTTTCTGAGAGGTATTTGATATTTGTTATACTGTCTTTGAACTTTTCTGTGGCTTTGAAATTTCTGAAAATAAATCTTTAAAAAAAAAAAAGAACCAGGTAATAATCAAAAGAGAATCAGATTTTTGCATAAAACTCTTAAATTCAGCCTGGCTGACAAATTCAGCAGTTTGAAGCTTCCAAATTGTTTTGTGCAAAATCAATTCATTGTACTCTCCAACAACACAGGTTTGAACTGCGTGGGTTCACTTATACGCAGATTTTTAAAAACAGTAAATACTAGAGCATTACATGATCTGCAGCTGGTTGAATCTGTGGATGTGGAATTGTTGATACAGAGGAGCCCTGTATATGGAGGGCCAGCTCCCTAAGTTATACTCAGATTGTCAACTGCTGGAGGGTCGGCACCTCCAACCCCCACCCCATCCCCCTCTTGCTCAAGGGCCAGCTGTACTTCTTTTCTTTTTAAGGGTAGGGCCAACTTCTGACTCCAAAAGATGTTTTTTATATTTGTTCCTATAAGTTTGAAACTTAAGCCTAAAATTCCTTTAAAAGGGAACAAAATATTCTACTCTTAAAAATCCATGGAACAGGTAACACACTACAGAAATCATATAAAGGTGTACCTACATGATCAGCGCTTTGCACTTTGTATAATCTTTAAATCCATATCTTTATCTACATTGCTCTTAACAAAAATTCTGTGACAGGACTTTTTATCATCCCTATTTTAAAATCTAAGAATATTAAGACCCAGGGTAAGTGATTTGCCCAGTTATAGAGCTAGTAAGTGGCAGAACTTAACCCATTTTCTGATTCTAAATCTATTTCGCCAATAATATAATTTGTTCAACGGCTTACAATAAAATATGTATACACTTATTTTTTGTAACCCTGTGAAGGAATTAAGGCAGATTTTATGGTTCTCATTTGATAAATAAGGCACAAAGGTTAAGTGACTTTCTCACAGTCATACAAAGTAGGACTTTGAGTTCTGTCTGGATAGGTGAAGACTACTGGGTGACTTAAGGAGGTGCTACTAATGTACACTGCCTCAAAATGGACATATAAGGTCAGTTAACTAATTCACCATCTATAAAACACTTTAACACAGATAGATATAGATATAGATATAGATATACATCACCTCCACAGAGGGAAAAAAAGGCAAAAGTCTGCTGATTTTACAGTCTGGGGCCCTGGCAAGATTATAGTGGAAAAGGACAGCATAATGAATAAAAACCAATCAAACAGTTCAATATGGGAGTACGGGGTAAAAACATATTGAAAACATACCCATTTTGAGGTCCTCCATCATTTATCACATTTAAGTGAGACAATTGCTTTTTCAAGTGGAGTTTGTAACTTGCATTAATTCTTAAAAATAACATCTGGAAAAGAAATAAAACTCAGTTTCTTAAAGCTCTATTGACATAGAAGACGTAAGTAAGTAATCACTATTATTTGCAGAAAAATTTAAAAAACCTTTTGCTTCGGCATATACTTTTAAAATGCTCCTCTGAAAGTATTTAATTGCTATTTCAGTATAGTTTGTCTCCTTAGTTGGATAAAAGCTCTTTTTGCTCTTTTCAGTAGTACTTATTTTAGTGATATGACTTATCACTGCCTTTTGCCCCTTAGTAGAAATCCTCTGGCATGTGTAAATGGGATCAACCATACAGGTGAAAAGAATAAAAAGAGACGGAGAATTCTGCAATGTATCGATATTAACTAGGAACTTGATAGAGAAAAAAGTCACAATGGTAAAGGCAAGGCTACCGTTATCCTTCCCAATTACTTGGAAGTATTTTATTGCTTCACATGCAGATTTTTAATGCAATACTTCTTTGGGAAATGCCTGACCTGAAATTATATACAATTAATCTATGGAAACAATTTTGTGAAATATATTTCCCATGGGAAAAAATATATAAAGTCATCTATGGAAAAGTTTTATGGAATTACTCGTACTCAAGTGACAATAATGACATAAATCTATAATTTGTGCCCAGCTTGACAAGAGTTCCCTTTAAATGATGATGCAGATAAAAATACATGAAATACCTATATACCCAGCTCCTGGACCTGGCTAAGCCTTGTTCTAGAATTAGAACTCAAATGGCAAATCCAGAAGGTCAGAATGTCAGAGGTGGGGGATCTTACATGTGGAATGAAAAGGATGGCTTGGCTAGGAAGACTGAGAAAGGAAGAAGAGACCCTAGTGGGTGCGCCACATCTCAAGCCTCCTCCTCAGTCCTCAGAGAGCCCCAAAGGCGCTGGATGATATTTAATCATAAAGATGGTATGATTAATGAAAACTTAGGGAAGCATGAAAAAATGGTAATAGCTAGTATAGGATGGAAGTCTGAGGTGGCATGGGAAAGGAGACCAGCAGGCGCAAGAGCAGGAAAGAGACACTGAAAAAGCTACTCTCTGCTCCCAAATACCATTTCCAAGCACTCAACCAATTCAAGACAAACTGAAATATTGATAAGAAACTTGTCTATTTAGCAAAAATCCCAGTGAAAACTAAGATCATTAGTCATGTAACAACTAGTTTTGTACTAATTATAACATATCATTCTACAATTAGACTTGAATGAGATCACCTGGTATAAAGGGAACAAACTAAGGTGGGTAAAGAAGACCAGAAGAAAAGAAGTACTGGAAACTTTAAAGTACTAGGCGAGGGAATCGAGGGAAGTCACGGGTAGGAATGTCACCGAAAAGTGAAGAGAACTCTGGTAATAGTGTAGGGAAGACAGTAGAGACAGAGGGTGGATACTTCAAAAGTAAGAGGTGCCAAAGACTACCCATTTTGCTATTTTTCCTGATCTGTGCCTACTACACATCACTTATGCTGATCTAACAAATATTAATGTTAAGGCATATTGATTGAGTTACTTTATATGTCATCTCATGATTAAGTCCATCACTAATTCCTCCCCTATCCAATTTGGATTATAATCACAATGAGTAACATATTCTACTATTCACTGATAAATGCTAATCCTGATTTTCAAACTAATAATGTAATAAATGATGTCAGTAGAATCTGGGACCTCTGATGACCCAATGAACAAATGAAAATCTGCTTTTTAGAATGGCTGACTACACAGCAAAGCTACTATTGCTCTGGCCTGTCAGGGCAAGGAGCACTTTGAAATCAAGTCAATATAACAACTGGAAAAAATAAACAATAATCATACTGGAATACGAACTAAGCTTAACTGTGCCAAAAGTACATAATAAAAACACTCCAATTCTGCATGCATATTATGTTATATATAATAGTTTTAGGAATTACTACTTACTTGTGTTTGTTCTTCTGGAAGGAGATCAAATATAGCTTCATGCATTTTTGCCATTTGCTTACAAATATTCCTGAAACAGGCAGAAGGAACGGGAGCTTTCACTTCATACTGGCAGGGAAAAATAATGAGAATTATATTCATGTCCTCTGGATTGCATATTGTCCCCACTGTTCCCTAAAACATGTATTTTCTGCCCCTACACATCTAACTCTTCAACTGTGATCTGTGCTACTCATGCAAATCTCAAAAACTTTTCATTAAAAAGCTTAATCTATTTTGAGAGAACCAGCATAATATAGTGGCTAAGAACATAGGTGGCTTCCCTTCCTAAGATGGACTGCTTGGGTTCAAATCCCAATTCTTAAAATTCTTAGCTATGTGAGATGGGGTGAGTTACTTCTCTATATTGGGTGAGATATTTCTCTATATCTCAAAGGGCATGCTGGGAGGATTTTAAAAGATGGCTCATAAGAACTCAAACCAGTGCTTGATACCAAGTAGGTACTCAAAAAATGTTAGCTACTATTGTGGCTTAATATACGATAATGAATCATTAAAGTAGGCCCTCCAAATTAACAGATTATTTTTTAAACATGATTTTAAGAATGTGTTCAACATGATCATATCTGAAATCAATATAACTGGTAGAATTAAAATGTTCTTTTTCTTGGTAGGTGGGCCAATATAGTAATCATATTTACCCTAAGGTTAAGAGAAGACTTTTTCAGGCTTCCCTGGTGGCACACTGGTTAAGACTCCACCTGCCAATGCAGGGGACACAGGTTCGAGCCCTGGTCCGGGAAGATCCCACATGCCATGGAGCAGCCTGTGCACCACAACTACTGAGCCTGCGCTCTAGAGTCCATGAGCCACAACTACTGAAGCCCGCACGCCTAGAGCCCATGCCCGGCAATAAGAGGAGCCACCACAATGAGAAGCCCATGCACCGCAACGAAGAGTAGCCCCTGCTCGCCACAACTAGAGAAAGCCTGGGCGTAGCAATGAAGACCCAATGTAGCCAAAAATAATAAATAAAATAAATAAATTTAAAATAGTAATAATAATAATAAAGAGAAGACTTTTTCAATGATCTATACGGAAAACTTTAAATTAGGTAAATTCACTTACTGTTCTTACATCTGGAACAGTATACTGATATGATTTAGAGAATCACCTTTTAGCCCACATTTTAGAATTCACAGCTTAAATTATATATCATTTTCATTTATAAGACAAATTTGGGCTAAATAATTATATTTTAGATGCACTAATCTTATATAGTTTATTAAAATGATGAGTTCCAATATACTGCTGCAGCAGAACCATGTGGAAGTCACCGTGTGACTGGACCAGGCAAAGTCGTGACCACTCAAGGGTGTGTCTCTCTTCAGCTTAGAGTTATATCAAACATCCCCTTATCTTTTTTATTAATAACAGCTTTAAGATATAATTCACATACCATAAAATTCACCCCTTTAAAGTGTACAATTAACTTTTTTTAGTAAACTCTTATACAACCATCACAACTAATTCCCAAACATTTTCATCACCCCAAGAAGAAACCCCATACCCATTAGCAGGCACACCCCGTTCCCCCCTCCCCTCAGCCCCTGGCAACTACTACTCTCTAGAAATGGAATCATACAATCTGTGGCTTTTTGTGACTGGCTTCTTTCACTTAGCATGCTTTCAAGGTTCATCCATGTTGCAGCATGTGTCAGTACCTCATCTTTTTTATGGCTGCATGATATTCCATTGCATGAATATACCATAGTTTATCCAATCAGCAATTAACGGACATTTGGGTTATTTCTACTTTTTGGCTATTATGAATAATAATGCCATGAACATTCATGTACAGATTTCTGTGTAGACAAATGTTATCAATTCTCTTGGGTATATACCCAGAAGTGGAATTACTGGATCATATGGTAACTCCATGTTCAACCTTTTGAGGAAATGTCAAAATGTTTTCCACAGTGGCTGTACCACTTTACAATCCCACCCAGCAGCCTATAAGGGTTCCAATTTCTCCATATCCTCACCAACACTTGTTATTGTCTTTTTTATTTTAGTATCCTACTGTGGTAATATCCCCTTATCTTAACTGTCCCCCTGTCCTGGGTTGAATAATATCTTCTCCAAATTCATGTTCACTTAGAGCTTCATAAGGTCATAGTGGATTAGAGTGGGTCCTAAATCCACTGACTGGTGTTTTTATAAAAGAAAGGAGAGGGAAATTTAGACACAGAGACACACAGAGGGAAGATGACCATGTGAAGACAGAGGCAGAGATTGAAGTGATGCATCTACAAGCCAAGTAATGCCAACAACTGATAGCAAGCACCTGAAGCTAGAAAGGGGCAGGGAAGGATTCTTAGAGCCTTCAGAGGGAGCATGGTCTAGGGACACTCTATCCTCCAGAACTACAAGAGAATAAATTTTTGTGTTATAAGCCACTCAGTCTGTGGGAATCTGTTATGGCAGCCCCAGGAAACTAGCACACCCCCAAAACCTTCCTTCATCACTGCTTTCCCTCAAGATACTATCCTTTCCATCTGACCTTCACCACACGTTTCTTCAATCACTTAAACTTGATACTGTACTTCTTTATTCCACACTATATAAAAAAATCAACTAAAAATGGATCATGGACTTATATATAAAACCTAAAACAATAGTGCTTCTAGAAGAAAACACTGGAAATTATCTTTGTAACTTGGGTGACAAAAAGTTATTGGGATAAGACACAAGAAGCATGAATAATAAAAGAAAAAACTGATAAACTGGAGTTCACCAAAGTTAAAAATTGCTCTTTTTAAGACACTTAAGAAAATGAAAAGGTAAGCCATAGACTGGGAGAAAATACTTACTTGATAAAGGACTTGTATCTAGGATATATAAAGAACTCTTTTCTTAAAGAACTCTTAAAACTCAATAAGAAGATAACCCAATTTTTAAAATGAGCAAAAAAAATTTGAACATTTTTCCAGAGAAAAAGTATGGATGGCAAATTAACACATGAAAAGATACTCAACATGTTTGTCATTATATAAATTAAAACCACAATGAGATATCACTCAATACAGACCTACTAGAAGACTAACATTAAAAAACAGAGAGACAATAGAAAATGCTGGTGAAGATAAAGAGTACCTAGAGCTCTTGTACATCACAAGTAGAATATAAAATTGTATAGTCACTTTGGAAAATAATTTGGCAGTCTTACATTTCCATGCCACCATCAATATATTCCAAGGTATTTACACAAAAGAAATGAAAACACATGTCCACACAAAGATGTGCCCATGAATGTATATAGTGGCATTATTCATAACAGCCAGAAACTGGAGAAAACCCAAACATCTATCAATTGATGAATGGATAAACAAATAGTAGTACATCCATACAATCGATATCACTCTATAATAACAATGAACAAGCCATTAACACCTGCTATAACATCCATGAATTTCAAAAGCGTTGGGCTAAATGAAAGGAACCTAGGACAAAAGGTTACATTCTGTATAATTCCATTTATAGGATATTCTGGAAAAGGCAAAACTATATGGAAGAAAATCAGATCAGTGGTTGTCATGGTTTGGGGATGTCGGGAAAAGGATTAACTGCAAAAATGCCAACAGTGATGGAATTGTTCTATATCTTGATTGTGGTAGTTCTACTACATATACATGTTAACATCCATCAAATTATATACTTAGAAAGGATGAATTTTACTGAATGTAAATTATACCTCCATAAACTTGCCTTAAATTGCTTAGCTTTCCACTGATAGTCAAAGCTTTCCATTATCTTTCCAACATATCTCCCACTCCTGGGTTTACCCACCCTAATACATTAGCTAAATGGAATTACTTACCTTTGTTACTATTAATAACAACAGCAAAAGCATTAGCAGTCAACATTTATTGGAACTGGCTATAGTCAGATACATGATAAAAGAAAAGTGCTCCACATATATTATCTCATAAATCTTCACTACAAGTTTATGAGGCTTTATTATTATCCTCATTTAGAGATAGGAACCGAGGCTTAAGGAGATTAATAATTTGCCCAAGGTTCTTCAGTGACTAATGTGTGACAAACAATGGAATTTGAATTTAGGTCTACCTGACTCCAAAACCCAACACTAAACTTCCTTCTTAGGATTCCTACCAACATGTCTGTCCATGCTGTTAACTCAGAGTATCTCTTCGCCTCAACTTCATTTGCTCTAATTGTATCTATCTTTAAAATCAAAACTTATATGCATGCCTCATCCATAAAGCTTTCCCAGATCTCCCTCCCCAGCTAACAACCATCTCTTTCAAAACATTAAAAGCTCCAATAGCACTGAACCGATTCCCTACTTATGATACTTTAATCTACCTCCTGTTATAGTAATTGATATAATTATCCTACTAGATATTTTACTATATGAGGACAAGATCAAAGGCTTCTTCACCCTTGTGAATCACTGTTAACCTAACACGATTTAACTCAATGAATGAATGAATGGTGGCTGGACATTAGTCTAGCCAGTAGTACAATTAGATGTTAATGTTTCACTCTACCCAAGGAAAGGTACCCTTGTTTATTAGCTTCTTATAATCAGCATATATTTTATTACTGTGTTATTCTTCTTTCCCCAAATTAAAATTCCTGATAAGAAAATGAAAAGCTAAAAATTGAGAGACTAATCCAAATCTAACACTGTCTGCTATTTTGGTGTGAATTAAAAACAGGGCCAAACTCCTGGGCAACCCATGGAAGCAAGTAGGGCAGGGAGTGGTAAAGAGAGACTTGATAATACAGGGAAAATGTAACATGTCAGGGTAACAGGAAAAGTCATCAGTGAGGAAGGTAGCAGAGAAAACGCTAAGTTGCAAACGTCTAGGCACACTCTTGACATTAAAAAAATGACATAAAAAATGGGGAGGGAGGTGTTTGAAATTTATAAAAGAGTTAAGAGACATAATAACCAAATGCAATATGTAATTTTGTTAGGTGTGATATAGTAGTGTGATTATATAAAAAAGTATCCCTCCCTAGTTTTTAGAAATATACACCCAAGTATTTAGGGATGAAATATTACAGTGCCTCAAATTAACTATAAAATATTTTAGCAAAAAAAGAAAAATGTTAATGACTGTTAAATATAGGTGATAAATACATGGGAAGCTCATTAAATAATTTTCTTTATTTTTCTTTACCAAAAAGAAAGAAAGAGAGAAAAAAGAATGCAATGAATTGTCACAGGAAAAAGTCTAGCCATAGTCCCAATTCTTGTTCATAGACTTTGGATGACCAACATGATAGAAAAAAGTCAAGGTTTTAAGAGTACCAGCACTTTTTTGGTTTTGCTTCATTCTATTCCCCAGCTTATTACTAGTTTCACTATTTAACATTTACCTTACTCTACATTATTAGGTGTTAAGTCCTCTGCCTTGTTAGATGATAAACTTCTTGAGGGTCACAGTGCATTATTCATTGACTTTTGGTACACAGAAGAATGTCATGTATCAAAAAGGAAACTGGTGGAATAGAACTGCTTTTGCATTTAGCTTGTACTTGGCAACCATGAAGAAAAAAGAGAATTTCTAACCAATAATTTTTCTCCATACAAAACTAGAAACTTAGAAGGCATAACATAACATAGGTATGTTTCCACATAACTATAAATTCCTTAAGCTTCTTAAAAGAAAAGCATAAAACATCTATACTATAAACTAACTACGTCAGAGGTTCTCAAAGTGTGGTGTGGGAACACCTGGGAGTCAGATGCTCTTTCAGGGAATATGTGAGGTAAAAACCATTTTCATAATAATAATAAGATTAGTATTATTCACTTGTGGTCTCTCATGATTGAATGGTGGGGATTTTTAGATGACCTGTGATGTCATTCTGAAGGCTAATCAAATGTGTGTTTATGTATTCTTGTGTTTTAAATTTTTTTTTAGTTTTAATTTCTAATATGGTACTTACTGATAAGTATATTTGCATAAAAAAAGCTCTTTGGGGTCCTCAATTATTCTTAAGAATGTAAAGGGGGTCCTATGATCAAAATGTTTGAGAACTTAACATTAAACAAATGCAATCTTATTTTCCAATCACTCCTTCTCACTGTCAACTTCAAAGATTTGGGTGTGAATGGGCACGACTTTATCTTGCCTTTTTATAATTTTTATGTGCCTGCTGCTCTTGCCATCTCAGAATCTGAAGGATCCAAGTAGAAGGAAAAGCATATCAAAGGGTCTTGCTTTATAAGATTACTCTAAAAATACTCTGGGGCAAAAGTATAAACTAAATAAACCTTCAAACTTTCAAGGTATGAGATTTCTGCTTTCTCTCTAAGACATGTACTGAATAATTTAGGGAAAGGAAAGAGTGAGGGATAGGGCAAAAGTGACTAGGGCTGATTAAGTGACATTTTTCTGAAGATACCCTCCCAGTGCAATTAAGAATTTTTTGGAAAACAGTTCTCCTTTTAATGACCTATGTGGAATGGGAAGCAAATAAGAAACAAGTACTGAAATTGAATATCTATGACGGAAATAAGAGAGCACCTCAGGCTCTGCCTTCTTGGCCTGGAAAATAAAATAACACTTTACTACAAATAATTTAATGTTTATTTTCTCAATTCTGTCTCTGGAAGGCTTTCAGACTAAAATACGCTTTGAAGATACATAATTTTCAATGCAGCTAATATAAAATTACTTCTATATAGGGTTTCTATCATCCTTGAAATCATCTTCCCCCACCCCTACCCCCAAGTCCCTTAGGAAATGAATATCACCTATTTGGGTGATCTGAACATTTGAGTTTTTCCCTAAACCCGGAACAATTTTGATTTGTTGGACAACTGTGAAAAGTCACAACGCTTTCAAGCAAAGCCTAATAATTTCCGTAAATTATTACCTTAGATAACAGCTTGTCAAATAAGCTATCCATTATCGCTACAAGCTTAGCTGATATTTCAGCTATGTGGTCATGGTAGTCCTGTAATGAGAAATAACGTTATATTTTAAAGTCCCTGGGACACATCTAAAATACTTAACAATTATGGAGTTAAATTTATGAAACTCCAGTAGAAAATACATGGAAAGGTACCTTAGTGATATGATCAAAATGCCTAAGCATACTATACTGCTTAGGCTGCAGTCGAGCTTCAAAATGAGCCCTGATCACAGGAATGTAGTGCACGATTAATTGCAAACAGCGTGAAGAAAGAGCTGAAGATCCGGGAGGTAGACATACCGTGGAGAAAAAAAAAGGTATTAGCTGATATTTAAGGTATTTAATTACCTATCAAATTATGTAAAAGGTATCAATTAATTTTATACAGACCCCAGTTTATTACATAAATGAAGAACACAGTAACAGAAACCAACATATTTCATATTTTTTGTTTAAGAAAATCAGTTGGTACTGAATGATGTAATGAATTATGCTGCTTTTCCAATGGACTCAAGTTGTGAGTAGTACTGGCATAAGGAAGCTAATGGGACAACTGATTCTCTTCTGACATTCAGATACCTTTCACCCCATATATACATACATACTTCATACATATTACATTTTAACATTTTTTTTTACAGTAGTGCAACTTTCTAGTAACTTATATTTATTGGAGTGAAAATTCCTCATAACATTTCTCCAGAAGTTATTTTTCAGTTATGGCAATACATAAGAAAGTGACATTGCTACTTTTAGAGGCTTTAGTTAGAGGCATAAAAACATCAGGTATAATGAAACATAAGTATAGTGACATCACTGTAATGCCTCAGCATGTGAATTAAATGCAAAAATCCATACCCAAATTTTTTGTAGTTATTGTTTTTAGTCCAACAACTTGCAGTGCACCAGCTCCAAGAACTAACTGGCAACTTCTTGAATTGAAGTACTAACAAAGGAAGAAAAAAAAAAACCCAACAATTTATTAAAAACTATTCTTTATATGCTGGCAATGTGTTAATTCTAAAAATACATTCCTCTTTCCTCTCATTGAAGGACCAAATGAGTTTTTCTACTAGGAGCAATTAGGATCTGTTTATGTAATGACAAAAAAAAAAAAAAAAAAAGGCAAAGGGTGTTCCCAAATGATAATATTTACAGTCTGGTAGGGAAAAAGTTGAAAAATTCTAAAAATCAGTTGTTCAGAAATTAATCTTTAATTGGCATTCACAAAACTAGTTGTTTCGGTCATTCTAATTGGATAGTCCTACTTTCGAAAGGGTAACAAAATCTTTCTGGACTAAAATATGACAACTTAATTTTGGGACAGAATTAATTGATAGATTAGGTATTTGAAAAAAATAAAGCCTTTTCTCTAGGCTAGCAGTTTAAAATATCTGTTAATATGAAATGGCTGAATAACACTATCACCACAGTTTCATTTTACATCAATGGTTCTGAAATAATGATTTAAGAAAAATCTCTAACCTTAGTGAGATGAATTTTGTAAAGTTCAGTGAATTCCTTCCATGCACATTTGAAACCAGTCCAGGTTTTTTGACCTAAGTGGCCTCAGTCATGTTCAGCACCTAACGAACAAATCATCTCCTGTCTCCGATATCATTAACAACTCTATGGGTGTAATGAGGAATCACTAAATGTGGAGTGAGAAGGAAGCAGGTGGCCTCCTTCAAATAACATGTTGTGTTCAACCACAATCAAATGTCACAAAATTAATGTCTTAAAGATAGCTTAACCTCGAAATGTCTTAGAGTTGGAAGATTACTCACGCCCTAATGAATTACTTCTTCCAACTATTTTTTCCATAGGAGTGAAATCATACACACCTTCAATAAATCTGACAGACGAGTGAGCATGTCAGTAGTAACAGATGGGATATTATCCACACACTGGCAATATTCAAGGATAATTCTTATCAACAGCAATACGGTTCTACAAAAAAAGAAAGATGACCCAGTAGACACTCAAAACAAGAAAAATCAAACTGATTTGGCATATAAAAATCAATATTGATCTTGGTAACTGTTAAATTATGTATTCTACCTATAAGTGCAACAGAGTAGGGACTTAGGGTAAGGCAACAGAAAATCCCTAGAGTGTAAAATTAAGGAGGCACTCAATTTCAGGGTTGTGCAATTGCAAGGTAATCACTTGCATGACACTGAGAAAGGGTACCTCCTTAAATTTTGTGTTGTGAGCACATCACTCTCTGTGTGACAGTCATACTAAGATAAGTCTCTTCCATAAGGCAGGTATCCCATTCCTTGGCCAATTTAGAAACACTGAAAAAAGCTTAACCAGTGTTTCTGATTATGTAGTAGGTCCTCATAAATGTTGAATTAATGAAGGGAACCTAGTCTAGATTTTCTTAGTGAGATGAAAGATAAACTGTGGCTTCTAAGAACAATATACCTTCTAAGAAGTTTATTGGTAAATCTCAAAAGCTTCTCCAAAGATGAGAAAGTTATCAGCTCATTATCAGGACATGTCATAAGCTGAAAAGAGGCACTACTGGGAGGTTAAATAAGGTTGAAACTAAGGGAGAAAGAGCCATTCATTACAGCACATCTAAATTCAATGAGATCCTCAGAAATGAGTGATCCATGTAAACTAATGTTTTATGAAAGTCTGAAGAGAGCAGTGATTCAAGAAGAAGAGTATCTAGCCTTTATAACAGCTTAATTGTCAGACCATATATTACTCTCCATGCATAGTTCTAGAGTCTGCTTTACTGGGCAGGAGTCCATTGCTTATCTTTTGTAATTTTCTCTCTGAAGATATAATACTCCATCTTTAGCCAGGAAGTTCCGTTTTTTGGCAGAAGCCTCTTTGCCTAAAGAGCAAGAAAGCCAGATAGCTAGAGGGGACCATTTCCATCAAGCAAGGGAAGAGTAATAAGACACAGTCCTTCCTCAGTATCCACAGGGGATTGGTTCCAGGACATCACGTGGATACCAAAAACCATGCATGCTCAAGTCCTTTATATACAATGGCGTAGTAAAGTCTTCCCTCTATATCCACGGGTTCTGCACCCTGGTTGGTTGGATGTGGAACCCATGGATATAGAGGGTCAACTGCAATGGGTAATTAAGGAAAGAAATCATGATTAGATTGAAGGACTAAGATTATAGGGAGGTTGAAAAAAGCTCTGTCCCACCAGAAATGGAAAAGAACTCCAGAGAAGAAAGGAATGGAAGCTTTACCTTACAATGGGTGTACTTCAGAGTTTTGGATAATATACAGGTTGAGAAAAAGCATAAATTCTATACACACTATTTGAGTGTTTATTAGGTGCTAAGAAAAATTAAAGTGGTAAGATATGATCCCCATCTTTGAGGAATTCAGAGACTAACCAGAAAGCGCCATGAGAGAGGCACAGAGAGTTACAAAGAGAGGATCATTCATTCTTCCTGGAAGGGATGGCTGTTTCAGAAAAGACTTACTTAGTGACAAGAAACAAAGAAGTGAAAAAGAATTCTGGTATAGATATTAGGAGCTAGATTTTTATTCTAATTCTGGCTCCATTTGGGTAATTTTATATTAACTACTTAAACTTTTAAGCTCCAATTCTCTTAACTGTAGAAAGGGAACAATAATCCCTGAAATGTCTATTATACAACATGGTTGTAGAGATCAAATGAGATCATATATATGAAAATATTTAAACTATGAAGTGTTATTAAAATTAAAGTATGTGAAGATATTATCTTAACTACCTATTTAATAAAAGGCATATAGTACTAGACAAACAACACTGGAATTTATATTTTTCTTAGTTAACTTGAATTTGAAATACTGTTTTTGGTAAAAGACCTAATGACAAATGATGATAATGGAAATAACTACCAACAACTATCAACTTCTTGTTAGGTACTAGAACTGTGCTAGATTCTTTACATGAATTACCTGTTTAATTTCACAATAATTCTAAGTATAGTACTATTGTCCACATTTTGTTTTATAAATAAGGAAACTGAGGCGCACAGAGTAACTTGCCTAAGGCCACAAAGTAACAGAGCTGCTGGGACTCAAACCTAAGCAGTCTGACTCACAACTTCAACTACTATGCTGTATACTACACACTAAAAAAGTTGCAGGAAAAAATGAAAGAGCTTGAGACACTTATAACATCATGGAGCCACTATAGCACCCTTGGATTATGTACCTCTAGGTTCTTGTTACATGAGAAAAATCAACCAACCCCTTTTTTTGTTAAGCCAGTGTAGTCCTAATGGATACAGAATACTACAAAATATAGAAAAATAAAAAGGAATCCATAAAATTTCTTTAAAATTCTTTGTAAGATTTACAATTGTTAATCCAAAATTTCCAATTCACATCAAGGGGTAGCTAAAAGACCTATGTTTTAAATACTTGATTCAACTAATGAAGAAAAACGTGTCACTCACCCAACAACAGCATACTGTTGTCCCTCGACAATGAGAACTTCAGCTGGTTTCCTTTCTTCTGTAGCTAGAGAGTAAAGCGAATAAAGAGACATGGGTAAAAGATGAAACAAAATATTGGATAAAAAATTTAAACTAGAAAAAACTGAAAAAGTTCCTATTCAGGGCCTGAAACTATCTCATTTCTGCAAATAAATCTACTTCTTGGGAAACAATTCAGCACAAAGTAAATAAAGTATACTGCATTTGGAATCAGAGAAATCTGGATTTGAATTCCAGTACTGCCAATTACTGGATGCAAGACTAGGCCAATTACTTCTTTTGAATCTCAATATCTGTATCCATTAGACATGGACAACAATATCTACCTTTCAGTGTTGTTACTGAAAGAGATAATGCTTATTAACTGGCTATCCTCTAGGTCTGGCACATGGCAGATGATCGATAAGAAGTAAAGGAAAAAGAATGTTATTAGTTGGGAAAGGCAGAACTAGCATTTCAACTGGTTATCTTTTCTTTATTATAACCCTTAGAGTACAATTTAATTCCTAAATTCAATGGAGAGATTATGTATTACTTTTCAAGATTTTAATCCAAAAGTTACTTTATTTTCAGCATGTGGTATTTCTTATCATTAAAAAACAAAATTCAGCATATTGAGGTGAAAAGAACAGTGGACTGGATTACTGCCCTGAATCAGCCAAATTAAACAGATTACCATGCGCAAGTAAGTCATCATGCTTCCCTAAGCTTCAAATCCTTTTGTTCTAAGACATTAAATATCTACTTCCTCATCTCTTTCAAGGAAAGAAATTCAGTGTGATATAATTTCTAATCACAATTCACTCTGTATGTCAGATTGAGTTTTTTGAGGACAGGGGTTGTGTCTTAACCAATTCTCAATACTGCAGAGAAATGGCTTAGCACAGTAGTTAAGAGGAAGGGCCCTAAAGTCAGCCTGCCTGCAGTTGGATCCCAGCTCTACCACTTCCTAGCCAGGTAACCTTAGGCATGTTGCTTAACCTCTTTGTGCCTCAGTTTCCATATTTTTTAAATGGGAATACTAACAGTGTCTAGCTCATGGATCTGTAAATGAGATAACAATGTAAAGTGCTTAGAAAAAACTGTCTAGTATCAGGTAAGCACCAAATTAATATTAACTGCTATCCATGAAACTTCATCTCCCCAATGCGTAGCTAAGTAGCTAGTAACTCAATAAATAGATGATGGATGCATGAATAATAACCAAGGATCCTTAACTCTGCATGAACTAGTAAAACGTTAATGGATTTCTATAGCATATCCTTCCTTCTTTCTCAGAGGAAAACAAAAGACAAAAGCAGGGTATATGGACTACCCTGATGGTACACTGGTTAAGAATCCACCTGCCATTGCAGGGGACACTGGTTGGAGCACTAGTCCAGGAAGATCCCACATGCCGCGGAGCAACTAAGCCTGTGCGCCACAGCTACTGAGCCTGCTCTCTAGAGCCCGCGAGCCACAACTACTGAAGCCCACGTGCCTAGAGCTAGTGCTCTGCAACAAGAGAAGCTACCACAATGAGATGCCTGCACACCACAATGAAGAGTAGCCCCCACTTGCTGCAACTAGAGAAAGCCCGTGCTCAGCAACGAAGACCCAACACAGCCATAAATAAATAAATAAATAAATAAAAATTTATTAAAAACAACAACAACAAAAAACACTTTAAAAATTATTCAAAACTTCATAATTTCAAATCTGGTATTACAGGATGAGTTGTACATAAGTTTATATTATTATTATTATTTTATTTATTTATTTTTGGCAGTACGCGGGCCTCTCACTGTTGTGGCCTCTCCTGTTGTGGAGCACAGGCTCTGGACACGCAGGCTCAGCGGCCATGGCTCACGGGCCCAGCCACTCCACAGCATGTGGGATCTTCCCGGACCGGGGCACGAACACATGTCCTCTGCATTGGCAGGCGGACTCTCAACCACTGCGCCACCAGGGAAGCCCAAGTTTATATTATTAACCCATGACAACTCCACTTTAACTGATATACAAAAATATCTCTAGCCACTGCATGTCTTTCATAAGAGACCCAATTGACATTTGATACAAATGAAAATCTTCTTGAAACTCTAATTTTTTAACTTCTGTGTTTTTCTGGATTGTCCTACCTCTCTGCCCTTCCTTTGTAGTCTCCTTCATAGTTTTCTTATTCTACAGTTCTTTATATTTTGGTTTTCTCTATCATATCACTACTACATTACTTGTGATTGATAATAAATACATTTTTCATCAGACTTAGACCTTTTAAAGTAAAATTATACCTCTTACCTATGTCTCAACATTTGACACATAGTAGAAGCATACTAGTGTCCAATAAAAGAATACATGTCTCTAAACAATACAGTACAGTGGTTAAGAACATAACTATGAAATTATATAAAGTTGGTTTCAAATCCCAGATCTTTATTTGTACCAAATTCCTTAACCCCTGGAAGCCTCATGCCTCCTCACTATTAAACAAGGTAACAATAGTATCTTTATTATAGGTTGTTGTCAGGGTAAACTGGAGTAATGCATGTAAAGCACTTGGTCCAGTGTCTGGATATGGTTAATAATAAATATCTGAAATTATTATTAAAAATTACCACATACTTTTCCAATCAACTACTTTCTAAGCTGGGAGTGTTAGTTCTAAGCTTCCCAAGAGGCACTATCAATTAAAGAAATATTAAGCACTCCTAAAAAATGAACAAACAATATAAAATTGAAAGAGAGTGTGTGAAAGAGTACACATACCCCCTGATTTTTTTTCAGGTAAAGCAATCTTTCCATCTGCTATAGAATCAACAAGATCCTGAAATTCTGCGGGAACATCAGCTTGCTTCCAGCGTTCATTGTCTAAGAGGAGGCTATTCAAAAGTAAAAAGAAAGGAAGATAAACTTTAATAATATTTCAACACCATCTCCTTGGGTGAAAAGAAAAGGAAGAGCTGAGTGAGTACATAAGACTTTTGTTATATATTTAAGACTACATGTATCTTAGTTAAATTCAAGTAGAGCCCATGCAATACAAGGCACTGAGTTTTTAAATAATAATGGCCATTACCTGTTAGTACGTAAGACTTTAAAAAGTGCTGAACACCTTAATAAACTGAAATCATTCATAAACAGTATGAATAGTTTCAGAAAATGTTTCTCTTTTTATGTCTCTTAGCCTAGTCAGGAAGAGTGGTAAAACATAATTAACTTCACTTTGAGTGGGAAAGGAAAAGTCAGTCTATTAGGATCTTCCTGGTAAGTACTTTAATGGAACTAAACATTCTAACTACACTTTCAAAAGCTAAGAAATGTGATTTTAATTCCACAATCTGTCTTTAATTAAAAAGAAAAAAATCTGTCAGGGGTTTTAACTGGCCAATTAATGAAGTTTCCTCTTTTAAATATAATTGTGTTTTGTAAAGAAAAGGGGAAAAAAATGAAGAACAGAATGGACATGGTAATAATACCTGAGCTTGGTTTTTCTCTCTTCATGAAACCTGTTTACAAATTTATTAGCTTGGCTCTGAAGTGCTCCAAGTAATGACATGCTTTTTCTTCCACAGATCAGTTCAGTTTCTAAAATGAATGTTTCCATTAATCTGGAAAGTGTTATGAATTCTGTGGAATTTAGCTTCTCAAGAAAACCATCCTAAATTTTAAAGATAACACAAAAATCATGAGAGTTAGTATAACACCAAATATGGATGAGCTATAAAACCAACTTAAACAAATATTGTTTTTATAATAGTTGTATTAATTCCTAAAAATTATTTTAAAACAATTTTAAATGAAATTTCCCAATACTTTAGTCCCAGAAATCAAGCATAAAAAGTTTAAGATGTCTAAATTTTATTCTGATCCCTTTGTAATACAGTAGCTCAAATAAATTCAGATCATACTATACAATTTTCATACTATTGGAGTACAACTAATTTTCTTAATAAATTATTTGGCTAGGTATACACATATGTGTATAAAAACAGCATATGAATTTCAAATTAATTATTAAGGTATTATATTTCAAAATAAGTCTTTTAATCATTTATTTGAAAAGCATGCTTAATTTTTTCTATTTCTTTTATTTGGATTATTTTGCATTTCAACATCTCCTTAATAGACCACACCAGTACCTTATTAAGTGTTCAAAATATGCATTATGTGGAATAGGGACACAAGCAAGGATATATTTCAGATCTTTAAAATAATGTTACTATGTATAAAATATCTAAATTTTATTAAAACAACTAACCTTTGCTCTTGACATGAGAAATTTGACAGCTCGATCATGGCATATATCTGAGGCACTATATAATAACTCCTGGACATTATTTGCCAGCTTTCCCAGCTCTAAGTCAGTTAATTTCATGTCTTCATTGACCCTGAAAATGATAGAAAGAGATTAAGTCAAGGAAAGTTGTGAACACACTGTTCACCATAGATGACCTACCAATAAAAAACAAAAAGCTGTAAAATTTACATTTGAGGGAAAATTCTGTGATGTATCATATACTTTTATTTTTGTGGTAGAGCATCACATAAACAAGCTCAGATAACACAAATATATTTTACCCTAATATTATATAAGAATAATTTTCTCTCTCTGCTGTAGTATTTTTAATACTTAGTTCAGACTCTGACTGGAAATTCTGCAAAAACTACAGCAAAAGAAATTCTCATTAGGTACAAGGGCGTAGCTGTGGCAGGTTGTGCACAGGTGCTTAGGATGACATGGTGGAAGCAAGAGGAAAGGAATGGAAAGAAGGAACAAACAGGCCCTCTTTTTACTTATAATTATGAATGACTATTAATAGTCAGATCAACTAAACTAATATTTCCTGAGTATTTACTGTGCTTAACTACTATGCACTGGAGGGAATACTGTTCTCAAGAAACTTACAATTAAATAGGAGTATTTATAATATGTAATGCATCTATTCCAGTTTCGAGGAAGAAATGTAAGACTTCCTGTTTTTTATACATTTTTCCCCAGGGCATGTATAAAGACCACTGATTCTGTGCCAACAAGTCAGTTTAGTGTTATCATGAACCAAGTGAAGTACCTTAGCATAATTCTTCTCCGTTTCAGTTGAATTAAAATAACTTTCAAAGATATTTCAAAGAGGATCTGATGTATATTAATTTGAGGCAAACCACCACTCTCACTGGGTTAAGGTATTAAAGAAAGTTATTACCTGCTATCCTTTAAAGTTATATCATTAAATTTACTTACCAGTGCTTTAAAATAATGGATGGATAAATATTTTTAAAATACTCTCAGATACAGTACCTTGCTTGGTTCTCACACTCTGAAGAAGATAGATAAATTTCTACTTTACAGATGAGGATACTGAATCTTGAAAGTTTAAGTGATCTACTCAAGGTCACAAGGTTAAGAGGGTGGGACTAGAACCCAGAATTAGTCTAATTCTATTTCTAATCTGATAAGCTTCTTCTACTGCAACATTTCCTTCTATATAAACAGTCCAAGTGCTATTTCAATTCCAGCTCCCATAAAACTGTTTGCTTAAATTTCAAAGCTAAAATTTTATTTCAATTGTAAATTCGATTTTCTGAAGGATTTCTAAAATTTGCCCCTAAGTAAGGGAATGATTAAGAATTTGGAACTCTTACCAATACGCCACCAATTCACAAAGATATAAACAGGAAATAGCAAAAAAAAAAAAACCAACTTAAGTCTTTAAGAAAGTAGGGTGACAATCCAAAAACCTGGGACGTTTGGTTTTCTAAAAAAATCATTTATTTGTAATTTTGCTTTTTAAAGAGATTTTTAAAAATTTAAGTCTAATGGATCTCTTTCACGTTACTAGGGAAAAGCAAAAAACAAAACCTCACAAACATGATCCAGTAATTCTACTTCTGGCTATGTACACACAAGAACTGAAAGCAGGATCTCAAAGAGATATATTTGCACACCCATGTTCACAGTAGCACTATTCATAACAGCCAAGAGATGGAAGCAATCCAAGAGTCCACTGACAGATAGATAAAATGTGGTATATACATACAATGGAATATTACTAAGCCTATAAAAAGAAGGAAATTCTGACACATACTACAACATAGATGAACCTTAAACACAATATGCTAAACAAAAGGACAAATACTGTATGATTCCACTTATATGAAGTACCTAGAGTAGTTGAACTCATGGAGACAGAAAGTAGAAGAGTGGTTGCCAGGGGATTGGTAGGGAAGGAAATGGGGAGTTGTTGCTTAATGTGCATAGGATTTCACATTTGCAAGAAGAAAAAGATCTGGAGATTGGTTGTACAACAGTGTGAATATATTTACCACTACTGGACTGTGCACTTAGAAATGGCTAAGATGGTAAACTTTTTATGTTTTTATTTTAACCATAATTTAATTTAAAATAAAAAATTTTAAAAACCTACAAAACTTTCTAATCCTTTCCATTATTTTTCCTTTCCCATTTCCTGCATGGGAAATTATTTACTCTTTTGTGCCCATGTCTGCATTGGAATAAACTTACAAAGTTGTAGATTATTTTGATAATGTAAGAAAATATGGAAAATCTACCACTAACATAGATAAAAAATCAGACATCATTTCTGCATGTACTGCATCTATGACACAATTACATACTGCACAAACACTTGATACAAGAAAGAACTAGTTAGGGTCACGTGTATAAATATACTCAATCAATCCATTGCCCCTTGTGGGTGGGTAGTTCCCAGACATTTATGTGCCTATGAAACACAGAAGAAACCACCTACAGAACCTCTGGTATCATGCTATGGGAGCATGCCATTGTGGAAAGCCAGAGAAGCTCCAAACTGTATAGTAAGCCACAATGGAGGTGGGAGGGGAGGGATAAAAACTATGAGGCTGCATTTGATTTAAAGGAATCTCAAATAGTACAGCAGATTTCTAGCTATCTTTTAATATCGTTTCTCACTTCTGCCATAATAGTTTTAGCTATCAAATAGCCAACAAGCTATAGACTATTTCTCAAGCCTCTCTTACAGCTAGATATAGACATGTGATAATATTCTAGCCACTAGGATGTGGGACTGCAAATTCTGAACTGTGCTCTTAAAAAGAAAGAAAGGATAAAACATGAACAAATTTATGTGAAAGCAACAGGGAACTAACAAATCTAAAATGTATATGGATTTGCAACATAAATAGGGCATACTGGAAGAAGAATAAAAGGTAGGAGAAATGACCAGATATTAAGACTAATTAAAAAGCGATCATAGGGTTTCCGTGGTGGCGCAGTGGTTGAGAGTCCGCCTGCCGATGCAGGGGACGCGGGTTCGTGCCCCGGTCAGGGAGGATCCCACATGCCGCGGAGCAGCTGGGCCCGTAAGCCATGGCCGCTGAGCCTGCGCGTCCGGAGCCTGTGCTCCGCAACGGGAGAGGCCGCAACAGTGAGAGGCCCGCATACCGCAAAAAAAAAAAAAAAAAAAAACCGATCATAACTAATACAATTTTACTTAATGGTACCGGTGCAAAGCAGACAAGTGAACAAAACAGAATCTAGAAACAGACTCATACATATATGAATATTTAATTTAAGACAAGAGTGGCACTATAGAGCAACGGGTAAGACAGTCTTTTCAATAAATGGTGTGAAGTTAAAAAGATATCCACATGAGGAAAAAGACAACAACCTCACACTATACACAAAAATCAATTCCAGATGGATTGTGGATCTAAATGTGAAAGGGACAGCAACAAAGCTTCCAGAAAAAAACATAAGAGAATATCATCAAAGTCTTAGGTTAGGGAAAGATTTCTTAAATAGGACACACAAAAAAAGCACAAACCATAAAAGGAAAGATTGAATCATAAGATATTAAAATTAAGAACTTTTATTCACCAAAGACCCCAATAAGAGAGTGAAAAGTCAACCCACAGAGTGGGAGAAGATATCTGCAGTATGGACAACTGACAAAGGGCTGTGTTGGGACTACATAAAGAACTCCCATAAATCAATAAGAAATAAAAGGCAAACCAATAGAGAAGTGGGCAAAGGATTTGAATAGGGCCTTCACAGAAGAGGATATCCAAACAGCCAATAAATATATGAAAAGTGCCCTCTTACCAATCATCAGGGAAATAAAAATTTAAACTACTATACCTGTGACATATCCACCAAAATGTCTAAAATGTAAAAGACTGACAATGCCAAGAGTGAATGAAGATGTGGAGTGATAGGAATGCTTCCACACAGCTGATAGGATTGTAAAGGAGTACAATCCTTTGGGAAATTGTTTGGCAGTAGTTAAATTGGCTATTCACAATACTTATTCATTCCTAGGTATATATTCAACAGAAATACTTACGTCATGTACACTGAAGACATCTACAAGAATGTTCACAACAATCAAACTGAAAATAATCCAAATTTCATCAACAACAGAATGATAAATACATTGTGGTGTAGTCAGAAGTGGAATATTTATGCACAAATAAACTACTGTTGCATGCAACTACTTAGAAAAATATCACAAATATAACGTGGAATGAAAGAAATTAAAGACTAAAGAACATGATTCCATTTATGGTTCCATTTATATAAAGTTTAAAACCTGCAAAAACCAATAGTTTTAATGTTTTTTGGGGGGAAAAAGTGAAAGCATAGTGGCAGGGGGGGCTTCTAGAGAGCTGGTAATGTTCTATCTCTTAACCTTGGTGATTACACCAGGGTGTTCATTTTGTTACAATAAATTGAACTGAACACTTATAACTGGTCCATTTCCCTATATGTGCATCACATTCCAATTAAAAGGTTAAAACAAAACAAAAAAGTAAGGAGAGTACCAGCCTTTGTCCTCTCCTTCCTGCTGCTACAGATTGAAATGAGATGATAAAACCTCCTAAGACACAGAGGGAAGCTACACAATGAGATGGTAGAGCTACCTTCTCAGCTCTGGACCTCCTACCTCTGAATTGTTACAGGAGAGAAACAAAACTCTATATTGTTTAAGCTACAGATGTTTTTACATCTCTTTTAACAGCAGTTTTAGACTGAACCCTAACTAATAAATGTGAAAATATAAGCCAGAACAGAGAAGAAAAAATTTTATTAATATGTAGTTCAGGGTTTGATTGATTGATTTATGGTGGGGAGAGGGAGGTATTATAGCTGACTTTACACTATAACTGCAACCTTTATAAGCTCCTGGGCTATAAGCCGACTTACATCAAAATGAACAAAAGTACTGAATTCTTATTATTCTTAGTAATAACAAAATACAAACAATGTTCTTGGACCAGAAAGATTTTAATGGCTATTTTATTTTTGTTCTTCCTATTCAGAACATTATTGGGACAACTGGTGAACTTTGAATGGGGTCTGTGCATTAGATGGTAATAATGCAGCAATGTTTTCTTGATTTTAATTGGTATAATGTAGTTATTTAAGAGAGTGTTATTGTATTTAGGAAATATACACTGAAGTATTTGGAACATCAAGTCTGCAACCTACTGTCATATGATTGAGAAAAAATTTTAACATGAGAGACAAAGAAAGGAGAGACGAAAAGAGAGTGAGAAAGAGAGAGGAAGGGAGAAAGAGGGCAATGTGGTAAACCATTAACTGGGGAAGCAAGGTGAAGGATATATGAGAGTTTTTTGTACAATGCTGACAACTTTTCTGTAAATTTGAAATTATTTCAAAATAAGTTTAAAAAAGTAATATTAAAAAAGATAGTGCGACCCACTTGGAAATTCATGTCTGAAAAACTGAAAATTGTAACTCAAACAGATTTTCACTATATACAAAATACAAAGGTGACATAGTAAAAGAAAGAAACATAACCAAGGAAATACTGACCTGAGTTCCAGGACAGGTTCTGCCACTAATGACTCTAAATAAGTCATCTAAACTCTCCAAATTGAGGGCATTTAATTAAATGGTTCCTTCCCAGTCTTAAAATTCTACAATTCTCAATTACTTCCAATGCTCACCTCCTTACCTTGCATACATTTTCAAAAAGATACATGTTTCAGAAAATTAATTTATTTTTGTTAAATTAAATTCCAAAAGACCAAAGTGTACACGGTTTCTCAATAAACTGAATAACCAATCTTATTGGAACCATTAGTAAGATGACTCAGAATCTTGTTAACTTGGCAGCAGTCACCATACTCACATAATATCCACAGCTCCTGGAGTAACAGAGGATGATGTCTGCTCTTTGCTGGATGAAGAATCAGTAGTACATTCTGGTTCGGATACCGAATCACTGCTGCAGGGCTCACTATTTGGAGATGCATTTCTTTGAGAGGTAGTGTCAATTGCTATAGGTGTTAATTCACTCTCACTGAATGCATCGCTTATAAACATGCCTTCATGGATTAAATAAGCCACCTCTGTGTCCAGTGAATTGTCTTTTGCAGCATTCTTCTGCTGCGAAATCTCCTCCAATTCTCTAGTCCTTTGGTTTTTGTCAAGAACTGAGAGAACAACACTGTGAATGATATGTAACGTTGCCTACAAGAAAACAGGGTACATTTTTAAAGGATTTAAAATATTTTGTACCTAAAGGTTCCAAAAGTGAACTCTGTGTATGTACTTTTGAACATCTTACAAATGAGTCAAGGTCATGCATATCAGAATTTCTTTTATTACACAGTAAAGGTGAATTGTGAAAAAGAATTGCTCAAGAGAGATGTTTCCCTAAAGCTTAGACATAGGGCTCCATTTACAAATTAATTTTGTAAATGGAAATCTCCCTAAAATATACTGCATATTTCTCTAACTTCTTAAATAGGTTACACTAAACATAACTTGCCTGTCAGAGGATCATATTCGTTGATTGATGTGCTTTCTTTTCTATTTTTTTTTAAAGGGGGGTGTTTGGAACAGAGCAACCAGTATCCAATCATCTACGCAACAAATATTCACTGGGTTTCTTTTTTAATTAATTAATTGATTTGGCTGCATTGGGTCTTCACTGCTGTGCACGGGCTTTCTCTAGTTGCGGCGAGTGGGGGCTACTCTTTGTTGTGGTGCACGGGCTTCTCGTTGCAGTGGCTTCTCTTGTTGAGGAGCACGGGCTCTAGGCGCATGGGCTTCAGTAGCTGTGGCTCGCGGGCTCTAGAGCACAGGCTCAGTAGTTGTGGAGCACGGGGTTAGTTGCTCCGCGATATGTGGGATCTTCCCGGACCAGGGATCAAACCCATGTCCCCTACGTTGGCAGGCGGATTCTTAACCACTGCACCACCAGGGAAGTCCTGCTGTGCTTTCTTAAAAGGAAAAAACAATCCGTATTCCTTACCGTACCTACCCTTAAATCCATCTCTCTCTCCTCATCTTACACCTTTTTGTCACTCATTCACTGCTCTCCAGACATTCTGGTTCTCTTCCTATTCTTCTAAATTCCACTGTTCCCATCTCAGTGCCTTTGTTGTTTCCTCTGCCTGGAATGTTCTTCACCTTGATGTTTGCATACATGTTTCCTTCTCATCACTCAGGTTCCTGCACGACTGTCACTTCCTCAAGAAGCCTCCGGGACGTCCCTGGTGGTCCAGTGGTTAAGACTCCATGCTCCCGATGCAGGGGGCAAGGGTTCGATCCCTGGTAGGGGAACTAAGATCCCTCATGCCGCACGGCAAAAAAATAAAATAAATAAATAAATAAAACTGAATCAAAAACAACAAAAAAAGCCTCCTATGACTCCTTCCAGCAACCCTATCTCATTAACCAGTTTTTTTAAAATAACAGTTACCACTATCTTTTTATTTTTTTAATTCTAGGTCTCTTTCCACTACAATGTTAGCTCCATGAGATATTATATCCTACTGCCTAGAATAGTAAGTACTGGGCACATAGGAGGTACTTAACAAATACTGAAAGCTAGATGAATTAAGAGTAAATTTATGTAAGTCAATGTCTTCATGGACTACTAAGAAACAGGGGCTGCATTCCTACTTTAACGTTCATGGTTGCGTTCTTGTAATTTGTTGCTCCTTTCTTAAAACTCTTGATTTCTTTTTTAGGATCTACATGGTTCTAGGCAAGCAGACTCCAACTTTAAGTCTCCAAAGATAGAATAAGGGTTTAAGCTAGTCCAATCAACTAATGGAACCACCTGAGCTTAAAGCTAAGAAGATACACAGAAGACAGACTGAGAGAAACACAGAGAAACAAAACCAAGGCTTGATAACATCATCAACCTCTCTATCAAGCACCTAAAGGCTGACCTACCTATGGTTATTTTTCAGTTATATGAACTAATAAACCCCCTTAATTGTTTAAAACACTCTGTGTTTCCTGTTATTTGGAACTAAACGCACTCTAAGTGATACAATATTCCATACAGTATATGAGAGATTCTGAGCCTTCGAGTGTCTGTGGACACTGCATATTTTCTTTCTCCATTAATCACTTCTCTATTGTCACAAGCTTGCTCCTTGCTACACTCCTCCATTGCTGCTTTTAATCCTCACTACTGTCTCGTCTTAATCTTGATGTGCTTTCTCCCCCATCTTCATTTTGCCTTTCTTCTTCCTTATCTCTTCTCTCTTGATGATTTTCTTTCTTAAAAAATTTTTTTATAAAAAATGGTCACGGTCTTTGGACATAGTCTTTTTCTCCCCAACAACTATTCTATACCTCCCCCATAGGAATACAGCTATGCAAAACTGAGTCCACCTTCTGGCTTCAGGTGTTAGTCCTACGTATCCCACACAGTATACTCCCAACCTCCTTGCCACAGGATTAGTTCAGAAGTGAGAAGAAAATCCAGACCCAAAGCAAGCAGTGCACAGCATTGTCCTGACCACAGTAACCTAAATCAGCCCAGTGGATTAAAACCAAGGACTTTGATGATTGAAGAAGAAAAAATCTTGTTTTAGGAAGTAGAGTATACAAATGTGGAAGACCTAAAACTGTTATGCATAGACATTTTGCTATAATTAGGTTGGTTACTTTGAAGGTGAAGCCAACAAAGAGGAGGTAGAAGTGAATTAAAACAGAGAAACTAAGGGAGAAAACCATGACCACGTCATAACTGAAGCCTATCCTCGTTTTGGACTATTTTAAGTTCCCCAAGCCAATGCATTTCTTTTATTGTTTAAATTAGTTTCATTTGAATACTTTGTCCCTTTTAACTGACAACATCTTAGCTAATACAATAAACTTTCCATATACAGTGTATCAGGTGTTCTCTTAAGGGTTCTTCTTCACTGTTTTCACCATACCTACAGTTTTAAAGGTTTGCTGATTATTTTTTTCCAGAAGATTTTACAATACATAGTAGATTCAACAGTAGGTACGCGATTTATTCTCTGAACTTTCATATTGCAGCAGTTTACAGTCAAGTTCATGTTCAAAGACCAGAACCGCTAACATAAATTTTTCCAGTCTTGAGAATAATGAATGAAATAATCTGGTAACCAATTCATAAGTCTTTAAAATGATAGTCCAGAATTATTTGTCCACATAACAAATTGAAAACTTAAGAGTTAAAAATTTCTTAAAAAAGAATGTAAGCTTGCATTTAAGGATTATTTTCTTTTTTAGCTATACAAATCATCTTACACTATGGGATACAAACAATAAACAAGAATTCTAATAAAAATACAAAATACAATTAATGCCCAGAAATAAACCCATGCACTCATGGTCAATTAATCTACAACAAAGGGCAAAATACAGCAAGAATATACAATGGAGTAAAGACAGTCTCTTCAACAAGTGGTGCTGGGAAAACTAGATAGCTACATGTAAAAGAATGAAACGAGAACACTCTCTAACACCATATAAAAAAAAAAACCTAAAAATGGATTAAAGAACTAAATGTAGGACCAGATACTGTAAAACTCCTAGAAGAAAACATAGGCAGAACAGTCTTTGACATGTTGTAAATCACAGCAATATTTTTGGGGACCTGTCTCCTAGAGTAATGGAAATAAAAACAAAAATAAACAAATGGGACCTAATTAAACTTAAAAGTTTTTGCACAGCAAAGGAAACCATAAACAAAGTGAAATGACAACCTATGGACTGGGAGAAAATATTTGCAAATGATGCAACTGACAAGGGATTAATTTCCATAATATACAAACAGCTCACACAGGTCAATATCCAAAAAAAAAAACCCAAACAACCCAATTAAAAAATGGGCAGAAGATCTAAATAGACATTTTCTCCAAAGAAGACATACAGATGGCCAACAGGCACCAGAAAAGATGTTCAATATCACTAATTATTAGAGAAATACAAACCAAAACCACAATGAGGTATCACTTTACACCAGTCAGGGTGGCCATCATCAAAAAGTCTACAAATAGTAAATGCTGGAGAGAGTGTGGAGAAAAAGGTACCCTCCTACACTGTTGGTGGGAATGTAAATTGGTGCAGCCACTATGGAGAACAGTATGGAAGTTCCTTAAAAAACTAAAAATAGAGTTACCATATAATCCAGCAGTCTCACTCCTGGGCATATATCCAGAGAAAACTCTAATTCAAAGAGATACATGCAACCCAATGTTCATAGCAGTACTATTTACAATAGCCAAGACATGGAAGCAACCTAAACGTCCATCAACAGATGAATGGATAAAGAAGATGTGGTACATATATACAATGGAATATTATTCAGCCGTAGGAAAGAATGAAATAATGTCATTCGCAGCAACATGGATGGACCTAAAGATTATCATACTAAGTGAAGTAAGCCAGAAAGAGAAAGACAAATACCACATACCACATGATATCACTTATATGTAGAATCTAAAAAAACTGATACAAATGAACTTATTTACAAAACAGAAATAGACTCACAAACATAGAAAACAAACTTATGGTTACCAAAGGGGAAAGAGCTGAGGGGGTGGTGGTGGTGTGGCAGGCGGGGGGATAAATTAGGATTTGGGGGTTAGCAAATACAAACTACTATATATAAAATAGATAAACAGCGGTCCTACTGTATAGTACAGGGAACTATATTCAATATCCTGTAATAAACTATAATGGAAAAGAATATGAAAAAGAATATATATATGTATAACTGAATCACTTTGCTGTATACCAGAAACTAACACAACATTGTAAATCAACCATAGTTCAATTAAAAAAAGTAATACCTCTTTTTGTAGAAAACTTAGGAAAAACAGAAAAGAATGAATCACAAATTTAAATTATACATAATACTACCACCTAAAGATAACCACTAAAAAGACAAGCTGTCTCTTTGGTCTATGGAGATGAAGAGGTAAAAAAATCTTTCTAACACAGCTAAGAGCAGACTATATATTTAAGTAGGTCTCTGTCTTGCTTTTTAACTTAACGTTATAATGCATGCATTTTCTTCAATCATTAAAAATCCTTGCCTGCATGATATTCCATGATAGTGAATATACCAGGCATAACTTATTTTACCATTCCTCTATTGTTAGACATCATGGTTCTTTCCCATTTGTAGTTATTTAAAAATTCTTCATTAAAAATGAACAGCTGTAATTAACATTATTTTTCAGCAAAATCATGCCCTCAAGGAACCACAAACTTTTTCAAAGAAAAAAGTACTATATTTAAAGATTAAACATCATTTTCAAAGATGTTTTACAACAGTATTAGTTTAAGTGGCCTAAATGTGAAAATAAGAAGCTACAATTAGGACAGATCACTGTTCCCATATTGTACATACATCAAATAATAATGTGGCTTAGTTTAACTGATATAGAAGCTAAAAGATAGCTACTTAAAAATAACTGGCAAAAAGTTGGCCAGTTCTAACTATGCAATGTAGGAGTTCTATATATCCAGACCTGTGTGTGATAAGGTCATGGTAGGAATATAAGAAAAAGTGAAAACAAGCCCTCGTTACTGTGCAATCCACAGATAAAGGTTTGCTATCTATCACTATCAATGGATAGGATCAACATTTTGGTAGGAGTCTGAATTAAGTATAGTGAATCACATTTTATAAAACTTTTCCCACTCTGACTGGAAAGCTTATGTATGTGACTTAGAGCATGTCAATGTCAATAAGGAAGTCATATCACAGATAAGTACCAAAGTCCCTCAGATCATTTTTAACATGAAACTCAGGAGATGCCAGGGATGTTAACTAGGACATAAATACAATACTGACACCTGATAATTCAAAGAATATCACATTTCACAAACAGTCTGTTATACTCAGTAATTCCTAATGACTGTCTTATTAAAACACAGTTATGACATGTTGGTAATCCCAACCAACATGTATTAGAGTCTGTGACATTGTTTCTTCTGAAAAATGCTGTGTGGCATGTGTTCTTTTCCTTATAATGATTGGATTAAAATTAAGTTGTTTGACCAAAGGGACAAAGTAATTAAATGCAATGCATGATACATGAATGGATTCCAGATTGAAAAATGAAAAAAAACCCTGCAATAAAGAACATTAGTAGAGCATTTTAAATATGAACCATATGTTTAAAAATACCATTATATCAACATTAAATTCCTAGAAAAATTAAGTGGTTTGGGATAGATTTTTGAGTGTTTCACAATATTGTAATTCTAGGTAATCTACAGAGATTCAAGCATCACAAAAGGAAATATTACTGTATAATATTTAATGCCAAGTTAGCATCATATTTCTTTTAAAATAAAACATATCATCCAAAATTACAAAAAGGTACCAAAATACTCTGAAGCACTTCAAATCTAATTTAAAACCCTTTAGAAAAATTACAGAAACAAAGAAATTTTGTTTTATTCTAATTTTCATATCTAGAAAGATGACTTAACTTTAGGGATATTCTGGACAAACTGATAAACACATAAGCTTACCTTAACTCTCTGTAGGAAAATTGTAAACTTAGAGAAAATATCCTTTAGCAGATCAAACCACTGAAGAAAATTCAACATTCTCATCTGATCTGCAAGCCTAGAAAAGAAAATTCAAACAAAAATAATGACTGTCTTCAGGCCAACATGGTGTTATCTACAAATTGGAGGAAACTACACTAAATACTAGCAACAAAAGAATAATAAAATGCAATTTAATCTAGATACCTAGCTAGAATTGTAAAACTGAGATGAAGATGTCAATTACTAAGCAACTTCTCCTTGTTTAAACATCTCTAAGACTAGTCAAGTACACTGACTTATGAATCTTATCATGTAGTAATTCCATGTGAACATGCTTCGTGATCATTCGATGAAAAAGCATAGAGAAATAAACTAATTTTGGTTAAATATGGAAAAGATATATTCTGGAATAAAAATAGAAACATAACATCTCCCTTAATAAACGAGCCTCTTCAATAAGTGGTGCTGGGAAAACTGGACAACTACATGTAAAAGAATGAAATTAGAACACTCCGTAATACCATACACAAAAATAAACTCAAAATGGATTAAAGACCTAAATGTAAGGCCAGACACTATCAAACTCTTAGAGGAAAACTTAGGAAGAACACTCTATGACATAAATAACAGCAAGATCCTTTATGACCCACCTCCTAGAGAAATGGAAATAAAAATAAACAAATGGGACCTAATGAAACTTAAAAGCTTTTGCACAGCAAAGGAAACCATAAACAAGACGAAAAGACAGCCCTCAGAATGGGAGAAAATATTTGCAAATGAAGCAACTGACGAAGTATTAATCTCCGAAATTTACAAGCAGCTCATGCAGCTCAATATCAAAAAAACAAACAACCCAATACAAAAATGGGCAGAAGACCTAAACAGACATTTCTCCAAAGAAGATATACAGATTGCCAACAAACACATGAAAGAATGCTCAACATCATTAATCATTAGAGAAATGCAAATCAAAACTACAATGCGATATCATTTCGCACCGGTCAGAATGGCCATCATCAAAAAATCTACAAACAATAAATGCGGGAGAGGGTGTGGAGAAAAGGGAACCCTCATACACTGTTGGTGGGAATGTAAATTGATACAGCCACTATGGAGATTCCTTAAAATCAGCCAGTATGGAGGTTCCTTAAAAAACTACACATAGAACTACCATACGACCCAGCAATCCCACTATTGGACATATACCCTGAGAAAACCATAATTCAAAAACAGTCATGTACCACAATGTTCATTGCAGCTCTATTTACAATAGTCAGGACACGGAAGCAACCTAAGTGTCCATCGACAGATGAACAGATAAAGAAGATGTGGCACATGTATACAATGGAATATTACTCAGCCATAAAAAGAAACGAAATTGAGTTATTTGTAGTGAGGTGGATGGACCTAGAGTCTGTCATACAGAGTGAAGTAAGTCAGAAAGAGAAAAACAAATACCGTATGCTAACACATATATATGGAATCTAAAAAAAAAAAAAAAAAAAAAAAATGGTCATGAAGAACCGAGGGGCAAGACGGGAATAAAGACACAGACCTACTAGAGAATGGACTTGAGGACACAGGGAGGGGGAAGGGTAAGCTGAGACAAAGTGAGAGAGTGGTAGTGTATATATGGACATATATACACTACCAAATGTAAAATAGATAGTGGGAAGCAGTCGCATAGCACAGGGAGATCAGCTAGGTGCTTTGTGACCAGCTAGAAGGGTGGGAGAGGGAGGGTGGGAGGGAGGGAGATGCAAGAGGGAAGAGATATGGGGATATATGTATATGTATAACTGATTTACTTTGTTATAAAGCAGAAACTAACACACCATTATAAGGCAATTATACTCCAATAAAAATGTTAAAAAAATAAAAATAGAAACATAACATCTCCCCTAATAAACTTAATAACCTACTTTTCTAACTACAGACTAAAAAGTACTCTTCCGTATATCATGTGGCATGGTGGCTAAGAGCATGGGCTCTTAAGCCACAATGCCTTGGTTCAAGTTCCAGCCCTGCCACTTACTAGTTGTGTGACTCTGGACAAATGACTTAACTCCTCCATGATCTAATTTTCTCATTTTAAATACGTAGAACCTACCTTATATGGTAGCTGTGAATATAAACTGAGTTAATACGAAGTACTCAGAACAATGCACAGTGCTATGTAAGTATTAGCCAATATTGTATTAGTTACATATATATTATATATATACTAAATATTACAATACATAATAGTACAGCCAATATTTTTATAACTGACATCAATCAACTTTAAGATTAAAAATTAATAAAAAAATAGAAATCCATAAAGATATTTTAGAGTACTACAATGACTTATTACTCCATATTTTTAATTAATGCTGCTACACCTAGGACTTTATTCTCAAAAGATACTCCTATACACTTGAGATATAGGATGTTCTCTAAGTTGAGAAAATTCCCTAGGGAAGAAAAATATTAAAAATAACTGACTCTCCATGTATATAGGGCTTTTAGCAAAGGTCCAGTAACTTAATTTTTCCAGCTACTAGTGATCCCTGCATTATTAGGATTGCTTCAACTAATTCTGAAACTGAGCTTTCACTAGGTAATAGTGTGGAAATTAAAACTCCACAATCCTCATTCTATGAGTCTGGCCCAGAGAAGTTTTACAGTTATCCATATTACTATTCATATCTTAGACCAGTTAATAAAGTTTAGATACCTATATGAACAAGAAATTCATAGTCATAAAATATTTATCACTGTTCTCCTTAAAATAAGAATAGTTATTTCAAGGGGAAAACAAAAAATTATAGACATGGGCAATTCAAAATCATGTACTCAAACTTCTCAAAGCTAACTGGGTTTTAATTATATAGCTAAATAATTTAAATTTAACACCGCTACTCCTCTTCAATTTCCACCCTCCATATGACGTTGTATCCTCTCCACCCTCTCTCTGCCCTGGGAGGCTGACCTGCTGGGCTTGGCCAGTGAGGAGCCCTTACAAAAGACTGAAAGGAGGAAAGGTGCTAATAGTCCGTCTCCATCCCTGAGGGGTTACCTCAGGATGACTGCCTCCCTCCACTGAAGATCACTTCAACTACTAAAAGACTTTTTTTTTTCAGCTACTTACATCTTCTTCTCCTGAATTCCATTAACTGCTCTCTTTCTTTGTCCCTTAAAGGTACTTCACTATCACTTGTGATTTTCCTACACTCTGCCCACACCTTAGCAAATAATTCCTGAACTAAATCCTCCTTAGATTATTCTAATGCGTTATCTTTTCCCTGACTGGTAACCCCAACTTAATATTTATACTTACTTCAAAACAACATCTGTGTCTATGTCTTCTATTTGTGAAACTTTATTAATCACACACTGCAAAATTTAAGAAAAAAATTTGATTAATGTCTTTAGAACTTTAAGTACTACATGTTCATTTGTATATTAATAAGGGCCTCAATGACTATAATTATTTGACCAAACTTCTCCTCTTACACCTCAGGGTGTTTAAAAAAACTGCAGCATTACCTTTACCCTATTAAATAATTATTCCAGGGTATGCTTGAACTGTATTAATCACAATTTCCTACTATTTAAAACTGTTCACACACAAATACACACACAACACACACAAACACACACGCACACACACAAAACCCCCATAGAACTATAATACTTAGGACATGGTTTAAGCCCCATACTAAAATTCCAAAAGAAATTCATTTTGGAGGTCACACTTCCTTGCAACACGTGCAACAGTTTAAGGTTTTAAAAAATAAATGCTCAGACTTTAGAAGTCTAGGAATTAAAACAGAGCAGTTTTTAAAAACTGTTTAAAAGTATAATATACATACAGAAAACTGTACAAATTATGTTTATAGCTCAACATTTTTTTTATAAATGGAGTGCACCTATTTAACCAGAGCTCAGATTATGAAATTGAATATTACCAGTAAGCCCCTCCTGCTCCCCTCCTGGTCACTACTTCCTCCCAAAAGACATTACCATCCTGATTTCTAACACCACAGATTAATTTTGCCCGTGTTTGAATTTTACGTAAGTGGAATCATACAGTGTGTACTCTTCCGTGTCTGGCTTCTTTGGCTCCACCTTATGTATGTGAATATCCATGTTGTTCCATGTAGTTTATTCATTCTCATTGCTGTATAGTATTCAATGATGTAAATATGCTACAATTCTATTTATCTTTTTTACTGATGATAAAATTTGAGTTTTTCCGGTTTTTTATTACAAATATGCTGCCATGGAATGCTTGTGCTGTCTTTGGTGAGCCTAGGTATGAATTTCTGTTGGGTAAATTACCTAGAAGTAGAATTGCTAAGCTATAATATACATGTATATTTAGTGCTAGTTATCAACAATTTTTGGAAGTGGTAGTGATAATTTTAAAATATGGTGTTTTAGTCAATGTTTGAAAGAGGTAAAAGATGGGGCGATTGTAACATTTTTCTTGCTTGTTTTATTTAAACATTAAAAACTAAGAAATGTACATTCAACCTAATGATGATGATCAATTAAGCCTAAGAAATTCATTCAAAATTGTTCTTTTTCACACACAGAAAAACTAAAGTTCAGAGAATGAGATTTATCTGAATAGAAAGTCAAAACAAAAATCAGGGAAGTGTATACATATAGCTGATTCACTTTGTTGTACAGAGGAAACTAACACAACATTGTAAAGCAATTGTACTCCAATAAAGATGTAAAAAAAAAACAGCTTATGGAAAAAAATTGTATCTCATGAAATATAGCGGCAACTTGAATTTCACATCTTTAAAACTGAAATAACCTTAAAATGTATATCTACTTTCTAATGAGTAGATGACAAATACTGAAACTTTGATAGCATTGTAGATGGTAAGTTTTTTCTTTTAATTTCTAAAAGTAATGCAGATGTAAAATGTCTGACAATTCCACTTTATCACTTTATGCCAATTGTGTTGTAATAAATACCAATTAGCTTGGGAAAAAAATCAGGGAAGACTAAAAAAAACAAATAGATTTTAGTTTACAATTATAATTTCTTAGAGATCAGAGTAAGAAGAAACGCTGGTGAAAGTATATACTATTGGTAAAACGTTTTTAGAAAAAAAGCAATTCAGCTCTATGTATCAAACAATTTAAAAATACATTTCACTCTCTGACCAATAGTTCCACTTCAGGAATCAGTTATAAGAAAAATAGTCTTAAATATGAGAAACCAAACAAACAAGACTTTATACCAAAGCATACCAAAGATGTTTGTCACAGTGCTCTTTATAGTACCGAAATGAAAATGACCTAAATATTTAACACAGAGGAAAGTTTAAACAGGTTTAACTAACATAATGTTGATGGAATTTTATACAACCATTAAAAGTGATATTTCTGAAGACTTATGAGCAAATGCTTATGTTATGATTCAAACGGAAATATATAATACAATTCAAAATTATATATACAGTATGAGAGTACCAATGATAAACACCAGTAACAACTTATGCTTAGAAATATTCTTTTTTTTTTTTTTTCGGTACGGGGCCCTCTCACTGCTGTGGCCTCTCCCGCTGCAGTGCACAGGCTCCGGACGCACAGGCCCAGCAGCCATGGCTCACGGGCCCAGCTACTCCGCGGCATGTGGGATCTTCCCGGATGGGGGCACGAACCCATGTCCCCTGCATCGGCAGGTGGACTCCCAACCACTGCGCCACCAGGGAAGCCCTAGAAATATTCTTAAAGTGATAATCTTTTTGACTGGTAGGGCTATGTTTTTCTTTCTTCTATTTTTCTATATTTAAAATTTTTTAATAAATGAGAAAATATTACTATGATACTGCATGTATTATTACAGGATGATGTAAAAATAAACTTCACAAAAGATTCTAGATGAAAATATATCAAATAAAAAAGTATAATTACCTGTTTAATGATATTCTTTGCTGTAATAATCATTTCTTCACTATATATTTCTAAAAAATTAAGTTTTCTTTGTTTTAAAAGTCCAAATACAAGAGATACTAGTCTTTCCTGTTAAAATAAAAGAAGGGTATACAATGTCAAAATTCAAATACAAAATAATCTCACTTAGAGGTAGAAATAATCAACGTCAAGGGTTTTATTGTTTGACCCTCAAATCTCTATCCTCCTTTTGGTATTTTCTAAAAGGCTTAAAAACCCCTTTCCATAGCAATCTTGTCATCAGATTTTTGGAGTCATTATTCTAAAACAGGTAAATCCTATCCTACTATAGTGGATCAAATGAAGCTGGTGTGGGGACAAAACAATATGAGTATATTTTGGTCTAGTTTCAGTAAGTAGCTAGAAAGTATTATTCTGAAACCCTGATGACCAATAAATACTCTATGAGCCCGGTGCTTTCTAATTAGTGGTCTAGAAGACTGGAATGATGACCTGGATTATTTGTGGAGCATTAACTACTAACATTTACAAAAATCTCTTTAACTACTTAGGCTGCTATCAGGGCTTTTTGGATTCTTTACAAATTCTTGGCAATAATCAGCATTGAGAAGTTACTAGATAAGTTACCAAATATGATATATTTGTACATGCATATGCATAAAACATGTTCATAATAGGTGCTCAGTGAATGTGAATGACTGATAAGTTACCATATAATAATGATCACTTTTTATAAAAGACACACTCCAATACATGCATATACATGGATATAAGTTAATTCATTCTATATCTACATCCTATATCTATATTTGGAACTTGGGTAGTAAGCCATATAAAGACTTCATTTTAACTCCCATTTCTAATTAAGCTACAAAATTATTTATTCTCTAATTTCACAGGATAATAAACAACTGTGTGCTTCCTAAAGTCACATACTTAGTGAAAGATTTCATAGGTCTCACAGGCTTGATATTGAAGATAATTTTGCTCACTATAACCTGAGGAGAATGTGTTCTAAACTAAGGCTGTTAGGAAATAACACTAAGCAATGACATCAATTTCATTCTACAGTTCAAAAGACATACCTCTTCTAAAATTTGACAGTCATCTTCCAATGGTCTATTTAAGTCACTGTGAGAATAAGTAGAAAATTCTGCAATCATCATTTTATCTATCAGTTTTTCTAATTCACAAAGCTGTGATCCCAAATGCCTACAAAGGAAGAGGGAAATGTTACCTCGTTTATTAAAACCCCAGATTTACTCCACGATCAAGGGAACCCGTCAGCAAAACTTTTCTAGCTGACAGTACTTGTGCAACAAGGTGATGTTTTAGTAAAATACAGTCTTTTAACTTAACAAAAATAACTGCGACAGTTTCACATCATCTCCCAAATTCTATTTTTCTCTGTATATCTTAACCTCCAAACAGTTAAATATACTATAGGAAACTTGGTTCTAGAAAACTTCATGACTGCTTTTTAGTCTGCTTTTCACAGACAAAATATTCAGATATTCTAAGTCCTTTCCTCATTAACCACTTACTGAATATAAATGTCAGTAGCTCCCCAGCCATTCACGTATGCAATAAATACAAGCGCTTACTATGCACCAGGCCCTGTTCTGGGTACCTATAAATATTTGAAGGACTATAGGCGAGACTGACTCAGCTCAACCTCCGTCAGAATCAGTTTGAGTTACTGTGCAATATCCCTCAGGCCATTAAAGTCATTAGAACACATGAGTGAAGATCTAAAGTCACTGAGCTATAATCTATCCATGGAACTTCTTCTCATGAAGTATGATGTTCCTTTTTAGTCCACCTCTTCAGTACCTGCAGATCCTGGCTAGGGTTAAAGTGAGCAGGACTCTAATTTTGGCAGAGTTGTAGGGGTGGTGAGGGCAAGTATTACTAAAGAGATTTGGAACCTTCTCCCTAGAAAAAGTAAGTACTGTCCAAGTGACAAGAGTGGTCCCAGGTAGTTAATCCCTGCTCTGAAGGGCACTAAGGATGAATACCGTCATATCCAAAGGGATTTTTGCCACACAATCTAATAGTTTCATAAAAACAATGGGTTGAAGAAACCTAGGTAATCTAGTTGGTCCAAGGCATTTCAAAAATTAAGTGAAATTTATCTTAAATGTAAACATTTATAATTAATTATAAAAACATTTTAAAAGTTTATGCTACATTTACTTGAAAAACAAGCCCTTAATGTTAGCAACTGTCTTTACTATGACCAGATATAGCACATTAAAAAAAATTAAAGCATGTGACCTTTTAGACAGATCCGTTGTTCTTCTTTTATGAACAACAACAATATGGTAAGTAGTGCAGTGATACTTTTAGAAAAAATCTGATAAGTGAAATAACATAAATGTGCTTTTTGCAATATGAAAATTATATTTCTCACAGCTAATTAGAAGTCTGATAACGGTTCTCATAAATGGTGACAACATCTCACAATAAACTAATTTATAACATATCCACTCTTACAAACTAAAACACTGCCATAAAAGGAATTTGGCAGTGTCTTGCAAAATTACATAGGCAATTAGCCTTTGACCTAGGAATCTGACTTCTCAGAATCCATCTCAAAGATACACTGGTAAATGACAAAAGAACATACATTCATTGCAGCACTGTTGGTAATTGCAAAGGAATGGAAACAACCCAAATGCTGACCAACAGAAGGCTAGTTAAATATATCATAATAGACCCTATAACACTTTTAAAAGAATCGAGGAATACCAATTAATATACTATATACTGCTACAGAGCAGTTTCTCAACTACTGCCCCCTTAAAAAGTCTTTTCAGACATTTTTATTTCTAATCACTCCCCATGAAGTTTTAATATCACAGATATACTGTAAATCCGTTTATGTACTGTGGTCTTTGGAGGGCCACAAACCATTGTAAAATCCAAGAGTTTTTTTCACCCTTCAAGAACAAACTTTTCCCCCCTTTGGGTGATATCCCCCATTGAGAATGCATACTGTAGCATGATCTACAGGGTATATACTGTAAGATAAAAACCCCACGGTGGAGAAAAGTATGTACAGTATGCTAATGCTTATCTAAGATGAGGGACAGACAGAGAGATGGATAAATAAACATAAACTAAAACTTTTTTAAATGACTTGTAGGAGTAGGTACAGAGGAAGAGAACCAAGATAGAAGTTAAATTTCTCTGAATATTTTTTGTTTTATAGATTTGACTTTGGAACTATGTAACTACTTAACATAGTTGTAAAACAATAGTACATTCAAAAACAGCAATCCTTGAATATCAAAAGCAAATGAAACAAATGAACTTAACTATGTATCAAAGTACAGGCAAATCTACACAAAGAGGAATTATTTCAAGTGACTTTAAAACACAGTAATTTATCCATTCATACCACAAGGGATATACCTTAAGAAAAAGAGGGAAAATTATTTTCTAGCTCTTCCCACTAAAAAGGCCTAGACATCATGACCAATCCAGTAGTAGCAAGGAACACCTCTGATACCTAGATTGTAACTTCTAAATACCATTTCCTACTAAAAGAAACTAGGGCTCCTTAGAGAAATGGCAGTTTACAAATATGGAGCAGAAAATGTATAATATGAATATCCTGTCATAACATGAAGAAAACCATTAATGACTACTCATAGAATCAAAAGGACTTGAGGAGGTTCCTACAAAAGATAGGACAATATGAACATCGATTAAAAAAAACCTTAATACTTCAAATATATATAAATCCATGTGCTTAAAAAACATTTGGAAGATGCTACATTTTTCAATTCATTATTTTAAAAACTGCTAAATAAAGGAAAAGAACCTAGACTTTATCTTGCCTATCCTTGTAAGAACTGTCCTTCAGAATTACCAAGTAATTGTTATGGAGAAATATGGCTTTATAGAAATATTCCATTAACAAATGAATAAGGAAGTTTAGAATTAGAATATCATGATTTGCAACCCATAATGAGATGATAAATCTAGGCAATGATCACCAAATGGCTGCTAATTTCATGAAAAAAGAGACAACCAGATATATGCCTCTTGGCTGAAATACACCTATTAGGTACTCTTACCAAAAAGAAAAACTTAAATCTGATCAAGGCTTTAAATCTAACTACCAGTTTATAGAAAATACAAGTAAAAGGAAAACACACTAAACATGGGGATGCAGTTGGCAAAATCCAGACTGTGAGAAGCACTACAAAGACAACTCAATTTCTTCAATAAATATTTTGAAAGGGAGAAAATGAGAAGAATGGAGAACTATATATCAAAAGACATTTGAAATATATCAACCAATTGTAATATACAGTTGTTATTATTTGGATCCTGTTTCAACAAATACACTGTGAAAAGAATTTTGAGAGAAATAGGAAAATCTGAACACTGACTAGCTATTTGAAACTATGAATGATATTCGAGTTATGTTTTTAAAGATCTTTATCTTTCAGAGATACATAATGAAATACTTATGGATGAAATGAAATCATGTTTTGGATTTGTTTCAAAATAATCCAGGAGTAGGGGGAGGCATATAGAGAAAACCAAGTTGGCTATGAGTTAATAACTCACAGGTGATATGCAATTTATCCAGCTTCATATAACTCTCTTCATATAATTTCCTCTATTTTTGTGTATGTTTCAGTTTTCAATAAGTTTTAAAAAGCAGTAATAGGGTAGGATATGAATCTACACATAAATTTAACATTGCTTCGTTCTCAGTTAATTGATTTTTATAAAGATCAAAAATTCCTTTTAAATGCAGACTAGAGGTTAACACCCCAGTATGTGTTACCTTCAGGTACAAATAGTCTTCAGCAAATCCCAACAAAGAATTATGGTAGGAAGTCCATAGGACTGTATCTACTGATGTTTGGGCATCAAAGTAATAAAACTCTATCATTTCAGCCTAATAACTTAAATGTGACGTTCTATTTAACGTCAGATATTGTCAAAAATAACTGAGTAGCTTCATTTTTACACATCTTGAGTAATTTTCAAGTCTGACAAATATAATAAAGAAGAGCAGATATGAATCTCAATACTAACATCAAATAGTATTTATTATGTACTCACAGGTATATGATAACATATATAAAAAGATTTGTCTAAGCAAATCCCTAAATAAAATTTCTAGAATTAGTGTTTTATAGGATTCACCTATTCATCCTTGCTGTTTTTAAAATATTTTAGACTATTTTAACAATAGATGCAATTATACTGGCCTGTATATTATTATTAACCTTACCAAAAATATTTAATAGATAAATCTGCTAACAGTTCATTTTAAAAGTATGTATCCTAATAATCACATATAATACTTTACAGTGGTGAAAGAAATCTCCTGAAATGACAGACAAGTAACTAAAAATCACTTTCTGAAAAAGTACATAGGCTCATATATCCAGCTAAACAAATTGGAGCAATTCTAATACTTTCTACTTTAATATGCCTCAATTTGTACATGAATTCAGAACTTCTACTAAGCTGTGGGTTCACTACAATGACCTTTGTGTTGCTTTTATCACAGAAACTTACATATCAATAAACCCTACAGTAATACTAGTTTCATCAAATAGCAGAAAATCTGTTGTTTTGGCTTCACCTCAGAGCACACAATGTGGATGTTTTCATATCATAATGTTTTTAAGATCTAAATTATGGGAGATTATATAGGAGTAAAGAAGATGTTAAATACCTTTTACTACTTCCAATCCTACTACTAAAAATACTACTTCCAATCCTACTACTAAAAATCCCTTAAGTGGAATCCCAAGGTGGCCTCTGATCAATGAAATCATAATAAGCTAGAACCTATAATTAACTCTGAATGTTTTCCACCTTTTCTTTCAAGAAGAAGAAGAAGAAGAAGAGGAGGGAGGAGGAGGGGGAGGGGAAGAGGGGGAGGGGGAGAGGGAGAGGAGGAGGGGAGGAGAAGGAGGAGGAGAAGGAGGAGGAGAAGGAGGAGAAGGAGAAGAGGGAGAAGGAGGGGGGAGGGGAGGAGAAGGAGGAGGAGGGGGAGGAGGAGGAGGGGGAGGAGGAGGAGGAGGGGGAGGAGGAGGAGGAGGGGAGGGGGAGGAGGAGGGGAGGGGGAGGAGGAGGAGGAGGGGAGGGGGAGGAGAAGGAGGAGGGGAGGGGGAGGGGAGGAGGAGGAGAAGAAGGAGAAGGAGGAGAAGGAGGAGAAGGAGAAGAAGGAGAAGAGGGAGGGGGAGAGGAGGAGGAGAAGGAGAAGAAGAAGAAGAAGGAGGAGAAGGAGGAGAAGAAGGAGAAGAAATGAAGAAGGAAGAAGAAGAAGAGGAGGAGGAGGAGGAGGAGGGGGAGGGGGAGAGGGAGGAGGAAGAGGAGGAGAAGAAGAAGGAGAAGAAGGAGAAGACGACGACATATGAGTAGAAAAACTAGTTTCATTAATTTTTATCCTAAAATCTATTACTATGGTAGATTCCTAGCTCAGCAAACCTCCAACTCAGTTGCCCACAGTTTAACATCTATTGCACTAGAAAATTAGCACTGATGTTCAGAGTGATGTATTTGAGGTCCTACAAAACCTCAATCAAATATATTAAAAAGTATACATAACTCTTGGGTCCGATGAGATCTGGGTTGAATCTTGACTCTACTGTTTTATAACTTGCTGTATGACTTGGAGCAAGTTATCTAAGATTTTCAATGCTCTAGTTTCCTTATCTATTAAAATGGGGATAAAACTATCTATCTCATAGAAGGGTTTTTTTGGAGTGGGGAGGGGGATCAAATAATATATGCAATATTCTTAGCACTGGTACAGAATACCAAAGTATTCAAAAAACGTTCTTAGGTTTTGTAGTGGTGGCAGTAGTACAGTAATGGTGGTAGTAAGTAATAAAGAAAAAAAAATTAACAGTGGTGAAAACTGAAGTTTCTACATAAACCTTTACAGTAAGAAACAGAAAATAACAACATTATATCCCTGAATTTCAAGGTAACTGAATCTTTTCTATACGAAACCTTCAAGATATCAAGGTTCAAATATATTTTCATATATATTATATTTTATATGAAGAATAAACACTCTTTACAAATGTGCAGGTTCTAAAAAAAATAATAGTAGATATTTGAGTAAAACATAGATAATCAGGGGCTTCCCTGGTAGCGCAGAGGTTGAGAGTCCGCCTGCTGATGCAGAGGACACGGGTTCGTGCCCCAGTCCGGGAAGATCCCACATGCCACAGAGCGCCTGGGCCCGTGAGCCATGGCCGCTGAGCCTGCGCATCTGGAGCCTGTGCTCCGCGACAGGAGAGGCCACAACAGTGAGAGGCCCACATACCGCAAAAAAAAAAAACAACAAAGAAAAACAAAAAAACAAAACATAGATAATCAGAATATTTGAAAGTCTTTTAAAAAATCATATACACTTTTTTATGAAGAATATTTTGTCCTTTGAGTTAAGGTACAAACAAAAAAAGTAAGGATGAAAATAAAGGTAAACTCTTTCTTGAGCTCAAGATAATTAAAAGATTATAAAATTTTCATTCTGCCTTCTGATAAATCATAATCTACTGGGAATAAATATCCAACCCTGTTCTTAAATATTTTCCAGATAGCTTTGGAGAACTAAATTTTTCATCAGTATTATTAGGCATAAACTTATGAGTCAGGAAAATGAAATAAAATAAACTGCATGACCTTTGGAGTAAAAATGAGAACAGTTTCAGAATTTGTGTTTAGCAGGCAAGCATTTAATCTTTGCTTCTATTGCTCTATTCAGAGGATAAAGCACTCTACTTTCTAGAAACAGCTCCCAATATTCATCAAATTCATATAATATAGTGGTGACAAGAAAAAACACAGCTTCTGTCATTACAGAAGTCCATTTTGCTAAAATACTGACAAAATTAATATTATTTATTTTAAAAATATATGCCATATACACATTCAAAAAAGAGAAATATTTAAATTTTCAGAGGTAAAGGGGAAACTAAAAATCATTTAGTCACCCTGGGTTCCCATGCTGAGAAATCCAAAGTAGGCCTCAAAGGACTACAAACCACCCAAAATTGATTGCAAAATTTTATGTACAGGTATATTTTTATGGAAAGAAGGTCCATCCACAGCTTTCAATAGATTCTCAAAGAGGTTTGTGATCCAAACTTTTTCTGTAAACATCCAAGTCTGGATAAGGTTCTTCCCCTAAGGTTAGGATCCATAGTAATCTGTACTTCATCATCGTACTGTACTGTACTGTATAATAACTACCCAGTAATTTCTGTCTCCCTCCTATCAAATAAATTGTAGAAACAGAGCAGAAAGCATCTCTGCTTTGTTCATGGCTATATTCCCAGTATTCTGCCTGGTGTCTGTCATGTAATCAATACCATTTCTTGAATAAATGAATCAATCATTCACTTGCATAATTAAAATTGGGCCAACTTTTTAAAAGTGCTTTCAAAATAAATATTCCAATTACATATCCTTAGTCAATAAGAACTTATAATTCAATTAAAATAAACTTATATTAAAGATAACCTTTCCAGAATATATTAAGTTACAGAGCACATCTCCCATAAAACTTCTTTGTAGTCACTCAGTAGTATAATGTTTCCCAGCAGATAGGAACTTCAACAAGGAAACTGCAAGCCTGCTTAACTGAATGAAATTTTGATGGCTTACAATTGGTGTAATCTGTAAATTAAACATATGACATGATCTCACATAAAATAACTAAAACCCTAATCTTAAAGGTATTTTCAAAATAAAAACTTGGAAGAAATAGGGTCTTTTCCATCATCGTGTGGAATTTTTTGCAATGTGATAGACTGTAAATGAGAAATGAATTTTAATAATTATCTAATTTAAAACTTATTCAATGGCTTTTAAAATGAACTTAATTTCAGCTATACTAGTATTCCTTTTTCCACCTTTATCTATTATCTTGACACAAAACTACTTCAACATTTTCAAAATATAATTTTCAAAGCTGTGACTGGCCCTTCGTTGATTTCATCTGCTAGAAAATTTAATTTTACTTCTTTATCCAAATGTCTCTGTAAATATTGGTCCTTATGATTTTTGTTTGTTTTAGTAAGACTAAAATATCAGAATGATAACATTATTAAACAGATCAATCTGGAAGAAAAAAATACCCTTGTAACTCTAACACATTCATAGATTTTCAGCTAACGTTACACACTAAAATTTATCCTTTAGAAAGTTCTAACATTATTTCTAATGGCTTACTTAATGGACATACCGGAAGCTGTGAATGCCCTGAAGTTCCTGCTGTAGAACCTCTTGCGTTGTTGCTATTAAGTCCAATGCTCCGACAAATTCAGAAGTAGATAACAACACCTGTACTGTAGGCTGAGTCTGGTGTACAGTGGCCATTAATTTCAGTTTATTGTATACTTTAACACAATTATTTCTGGTAAGTGCCAGTCTTAAAATGTGTAGTGATCCTTCACACATTACTTTATCAATCTGTGCAATTTTATCTCGAAGCATTTTTACAGCCTGGGAAGTTTTCTTGAGGTAGTCCTGCAATTCGTGTTGAGAGGTCATTGCATGAAAAAATGCTTCTGAACGTAGAGAGATCTGGTGAGCAATGTTTACTTCCACAATATCCAGATAATGGCTCAGCTTAAGAGGAAAGGAAAAGAAAAAAAAATCACAGCATATTATAAGTATACCTTAACTACCCAAATACTTTCTGAAAACGATACAATATTTCTACATGCATTTTAAATCCCACTGTGTGAACTGTTTGATTATGTGATGCTTGATACTAGGCATACAAAATAGAAGGGAGATGAAAGGTAGAGCCCAAAATTAATAAATGTAAGACAAAAGCATAGAAGGTGATTTACCTTCTTCCTCTGCTCCTGCCATTACTGTCCTCCAGACACCAACTACTTTCTAGAGAGTAAAAGTAGCCCACAGTCATCTCAGATTATAATCTAGTTTTAGAAGTTCCAAGATCTGAGACAGAATGATTGAGTTCCTTAACCTCCACACATCACTGCCATCACCAATATAATGTATCATTTATCTGACTGAAAGATGATTATAGTTACCATTTACTGGCTTTCTATGTACCAGGCACTGGTATTTTATATACATCATCTTCTAATTTTAACAATCTTGGAATACAGGTATTATTATTATTTTATTTTACAGTTGAGGACAATGAGGCTCAGAAACATTAAATAACTTGAATAAAGTCATATGATTAGTAAGTAGAAAAACTGAAATTCGAACCCAGGTTTGTCTAACTCAAAAAGTGAAGTTCTTTCTACTGTACCATGCTGCCTCAAAACGTTAGAGAATTCATGAAAGACAGATTGCTGATCCAGCCACAAATTACAGAGAGTACTAGAATTCACCTGGATCTTTTTTTTTAAGCTGTTAATTTCACATTTCAACAATTATTCTTTTATCAATTTATAAAACTCAGTTTATTTCCAATGTGTTTTCCTCTTAAACAGTTGACTGAAACAATTAGTTCATATATATCTTATTTGTAATACTACCAAAATTAATTCCTGGAGTAACATGTATTAATGAATGCTTTCTAATTTCAAATATGGACTTCTAAAACTTGAGTTGTCTTTTCTTCCTTCATAACTGCATATGCCTTCTTTGGCTATATTATTTTTCCATTTCTCTCCCACTTTTTTACTTCTAGATTCTTCCTATTCTTCCTATAGCTCAAACTTTAAGAATTATCTCTGAACATCTCAGGAGAATTTGTAGTGTTAAAGGGTTAATGGGCTTTCAACATTTAGGACTCATAAAATTAGAGGATTATTTGGTCACCAAGCCTGTCTCATTAAAACCATGCAGGATCATGCATATCTTCAATACAGCTCCTTCAATAATCTATTATAATATATAATAGGTTACAAACAAGACATTCTTCTATAGTTTAAATCTGTTGCATTTATACTCTTTTGCTGTTGTTCTTTTTACCTTCAACAGCTGTTCATTTATTTACCTAAAAAGCAATATGGGGATGAAGGTACTTAGGTACATCACAAGCTAAAGTAGACTCAATCTTCAGAAAATGGAGAAAAAGTAACTCCTGTAGGACAGGGGTACTCAGAATGCAGTTTATATGCTGCTGCCAGTTTGTGAACTGTTTAACAGGTCCATGATGAAATGAGGAACTCTGCTGGAAATTAAATCAACTACATCACTAAGCCCACGGTATTGCTTTTTCATAGAAAGGCTTTCTTAATGAAGGAAGCAGTGAAATGATGTACGTTCTAGAGCAAACTCATTGTCTCATCGCAGACCAGCACTTTGGGTAGCAGTACTACAATAAGACAAAAATTTCCCTAATTCTGGTTGTAGCATCCCCTCTTTAAAACTAGCAAGATAAAATGGGTGCTGTCAATCATACAGTGAGTCTGAATCCTGTCTTGGAATCCTGTCTTCCATTCCTTTTCTAAGAACAGAGCAGAATGAGGAGACAAAATGTAAATGTAATAAAGCTGATTCTGCAACTTACCAAAAAAAAAAAAATTTCCATTACTTTAGTCACTTTAAACATTTAGCATGAGAAAATTGTTTCATTTGAATTTCAAAGATTTCTGCAATTTATCAATACTCCATTGATCTATTCTTTTCAAAGGCATAATATTTTCATAATTCATTTCCGAGTAAAATTCTATAAAGGGAACAGTTTTTAAAGTATTCCTAAAAGTATCTGTATAGATTGGTGAAATTTTTATTGGCTTTTGTTGTTTTTCTCTTTTAAGGTATTCTACCAGGGGATATACTTGGAATGTGAAAACGTAGTCTGGGAGTGAGTCTGTGTCTATATATCCATTGTTTTCATAAGATTTGTGAATTTATTCTTACTCAAGGAAAACCTTTATAGATGAAAATGTTGCCAAAAAAAAAAAGTGAATTCATTTTCATTTTCAACTGTGAGAAACGGAATACTCACGATTCTTTCCCCACATTTCTTCTCCTCTCCTCCCTAAGTAGCCCTTTCTTCAGTTGCTGAGGACTGGACCCAACTTATTGAATAGTCTACCTGAGGCAAGCTTTCAGACTGCCAAGAGCTGTCGCCTGACTAAAATGAAATGCTTTCATCTCAGTTTAGGAACCACAGTCAGTTTTAGAAAAGCTCTAAACTGAATGCTAAGAAAGAAAAGAGATCAAAGGTCTTTACTTCCTATTCCAGTTTTAAAAGATTCTTGATCTATGAGTTATGTTTAAAGTTTTACATTTTAAATGACTTTCAAGATGTTGACTTCTGAAATATAGAACACTGTAAAATTTTGAAAAACTGCTGACTAATAACACGCAAAAGGCTACGCTTTGCAAAGCTAAAGGAACAAGGCATTTTTTAACTATGCTATTTTTGCTTCAAAATAATCATCATTACTATGTGTAAACGAGGAAAAATAGTACCTCAGGAAAAGTTAATTTTCTGTGCTTTAAGTCATAAAGAATATAAAATTAGCCAATATACTGTTTGGAATAAATGTAAAACAATTAATTGTGTTATCTAATACATCCTTTCAATTGAGATTGCTATCAACTGCTGTTTCAGATAAGAAGCACTCAAACAATAACCTTTTCCTTTTTCAACAGCACAACTTGTATTGCATTGACACAAAGTGCTATTACTTTATCAGTTAAGATCTGAAGGGTTCTAATTATCAGTAACAATAAAGATGAAATTAAAGGAATTAGTGCCTACTAAATAACTAACTCTGAACTCACACAAACAGTACCACTTAATTAAAATAGTTTTCTACATGGGAAAAGTAAAAAAGAAACTACCTTTTCTTGTAGCAACTTTGAGGAAGCTGCATCACGATTTCCTTTTCCACCAGCAGTATTAAAATGAGACCATGGTAAAACTGAATTAAAAGTTAAGGAATCGTCCAAGGCAAAATCTGGTTTCATAAAAATCTATTAAAAAAATGCATTTCCCTCAATTAGATAAACAGTTTCTTTACATCCATTATCCCTTCTAACATCATAAGACCATTAAACAATAATTAACTTGAATCTCAGGCATATACAGAAAAAGCAAGTGATAATAAGTTGAGTTATTTATACAAAAATCTGTAGAAGAAAAATATATAAATAATGTTTCATCAAGCTAAAAATGCTCATGAAAGATAGAAAAATGTTTTTTTGCCTTTACCAACAGAGATGGTCATTCCATTACTACCTGGTCAAACTCACGAATGCAGTCCCACTGGGCACATACAAAAGGGAGATATCATACTTATCCTAAAATTTCTGTATTATTTCCCACTGATAGTGGTTTTTTAAAAATGTCAAATATCAATATCTCTATACTTATATTTCTATTTTCTCTTGCTCAAAATTCTTTCAAACTTTCTTTTTTAGGTTAGACATACACTAAATTTTAAAACCAAAACAAATTCAATTTTATGAAGAGACTGCTCCTTTCCCTTGTATACCACATCCATCTGCGCACCAAGTACTACCATTAATATTTCCTCATTATCACTTGAATCTCCTCTCTACTCTATCTCCACAGTATTTCTGCAGCTCCTCATTATCTCTGGATTATAGTAAATGTCTACTTACTGATGTCCTTCCCTAATCTATCCTCCATATATCTTTAAAATGCAATTATAACTGAATTAACTTCTCTTTTTAAATCTCTCAATGGATTCCCATGACTGACAGACCAAACTCTCTTAGAATGGCATTAAGAGTTTTATTTATCTCATACTTCACAAAATTTATTTAACCCCATCTCTAAACACAAGTATACCATGTATACTTATTTATCTCATATTTCATAAATATTTTTACTTAATATGTATATCTCCCCCAGACCATATGTTCCTATAAGACTGGATTTATAGATTATTAATCTTTCTATTCCAGCACATAGCATAAGGCCTGAAACATGGTTTAATCAATTAATTTCTATGTTATATTTTATTATATTCACTGATTCATATGACCCATATCCAAAAATTAGTATGAATGTGATAGGGAAATATAACTAGGGACATGAGTATATTTTCTAGTCCCTCTAGTATAACTGAAAGTATTGATTAATTCAATAAATGTTGACCATCTATGATTTTACTCTTATGCTAGGCACTAAGGTGGAAACAAAGCTAAATTATTCCAGAGGTCCTAATCTCAAGGATCTTTAGCCCAAGGGATGTGATAAAATATATACATAAATATTTTATGAGGGAAAGAGTGACAAATGCCTTAAAAGGGAAGGCAGGGGTCTAGATAAAATGCTATGGCAGTTTGGCAAAGGGGCCAATGATCTTCATTTGGAGGAAATGTATTCATGTAAAGTTGTCATTTAAGCAAAAACTATAAAGGATTAGATATGGGGAGATAAGAGAAAAGTCTTCCAGGCTAAAGGAACACTGCAAGTAAAGCATGGAGCCAGCAAAAAAGTCTGGCTGAAGTAAAGAATGTGTAAAGATTAGTAGGCAAAAGTTAAGAGTGTGCCTATGATGGAAGTGAATAATTAAGGGCCTTAAATTACAGTTTGAATTTTATTTTGTAGGAATCAAAGAACTTTAAAAATGACTGCCCTTTCCTTTTTGTTTCTGTCTTTCATCCTTCTGTCTCTTTGCACCCTAAAGAGCAATTATCACAGACCTCTTTGAGAATATGATGAATGCAATGGACTCCTTCCCCAGAAAAAAAAAGAAAAACAAAAAAACACTCATCTATCACACATCTCTACAAAATTCTTCATACAAAGAAAATATCCCTAATAATTTGGAGGGGTAATAAGACCAATAAAATTATATTTTAAAATGAAAACATTTAAACATATTTGTAGGTTTTGGTGATAAAGAAGAGATTGATCATGCAAAAGAGAGAGAAGAAAAGTAAGAAAGTCCCAGAAGAGGCAAAGTGGTCAAAGCATCAGAAAACAGCCCAGTGAAAGCTTCTTACAAGGCAAAATTAAAGATCAAATATTAAAAAGCTGTATTCTCATTTTTTAGGTTTTGTTACCTTAGGTACTTGCTCCAGATCTGTCCTGGATTTATCTATTTTAAAATGGAAAAGGGAAAATATGATTTTTTAAAACTTGTTTTCATTTTATTTCCATAAAATATATTTTGACAGATTCAATACTATACTAGGTCACAATTAAATAACGATTTAAGTTTCTTTCTTCAACAAATATCAAACACCTTCTGTATACTTAGGAGTAGGCAAAGCAGTGAGTATGTTTCAAATAATTTTAATCAATTGTTTAGTAGCAATAAAACAACTAAATGTATTCAAGTCTTTTTTAAATGGACACAGAAAGCTTGGTGCTATCTTATAGAAATGCTATTTTTATTGTTCAAAAGATCCACCATCCCATCCAGTATTTCCTATGATCAAAAAAATTTTTAATGCCGTAGTAGTTTTCTTCTTAGACATCTTAGTTTGTATCCTCTACAAACTTCTTGCAAATGAACCTCCTTTATCTTCGTCTCACCAATCAGATTTCAGACAAAGTACCCTCCTTTCCAAAACTAAGCTTTCTGTACTCAGACTCCATCCTCTCCTGCCTCTTCTCTGAGCTCGCATCAATTACCCTGCCTCTCCATATCTTTAACATTTTAATAGCTCTTTTCTCTCTGCATATAAACATGCTCAGTTCTCTTCGATTAAAAAAGAAGAAGAAGAAGAAAGATAAAACTCAGGGCCTAGAGTAGGTTGAGGCAAGGGAGAACCTCAGGTGCAAAATTTAAGGAAGCACTCCTCTCAGTATTATGCAGATACCTCTCTTGCCTCATCTAATCCTGGCCATGCAAAAACATTCTTCTAGCACAACTGCTAGTAGAAACAAACTAGAGGGATTCTGTTCCCTCTAGTCAATACCTTAACATTTCAAATCTTCAAGTCACATCCATATTGGCAGTCTCCACTTCCTACTCTTGTACTCACTCCTTAATACATAGTATTGAAATTTCTGTAACTACTACTCCAGTCTAAATGTTCTCCCTAAGATCTCCCAAATTGCCAAATCCACAGAGATTTCTCAGAGTGCAAACCTGATCTATCCCTGAAGTATTCTGACACTGTAGACTAATTATTCGCATTCTTTGAAATTCTAACTACCTTCCATCTCTAAGGTGGAACTCTCTCTTGGTTGACTCTCCTATCTCTCTGACTACTTCTTTTTAGTCTCCTTCACAGGTACATTTTCTACTCCTTCTTAAATGTGACAGCCTCCTAGTGTTCTATCATCAGTTCTCTTCTCCTTACTACTCACATCCTCCTGGGTGATCCCACCTGTGCCCTTGGATTCAACTACCATGCTATTGTCTAGCATACTGTCTATGATAATGTCTATCATACTTGTATCTCCAGCCTAGATCTCTTTCCTGAGCTCTGGGTTGCATACCAGACTCCTCCTTCTATGCAAAACTTCAATTAAACCAGCCTCTATCTCCTCCAAACTTCCTTCTCCAATACTACCTCTCTCACCTAGCCAGCTGCCCAAGCAAGAAATGTGGGAATCATCCTTGAATCATCTTGCTCCATTACTAACAAACGACTGACCACCAAAACCTGTGCCTCCATTTCTGAGGCATCTCTTAAAGACCTAATTTCCTCTCTATCCTCATTATAACTGCTATAAGGAACACATGATTTCTCACTTGTATTACTGCAATAGGCTTCTACTGTATTCTTGCCTCCAGTTTTATCATCATCTATAAATTTACTACCCACAACTTCTTTCACAGTGAAATATATAATCATAACTCTGATCATGTCTGGTTTAAAATATTTTGTAACTCTATACTGCTTTTAGAAAAGAAAAATGTCTTAGCATGATATACAAGGCTCTTCATGATCTGACTCCTACCTACTTCTTCAGCCTCATTTCTTGCTCCCAGTGGAGCCAGCATACTGAACTCTTGCAGGTCCCAGAACATGCTAATTTCCCTCTTGACTCTACGGCTTTGCATAAACTGTCCCCTTTCCTGAAATGCCTTTTTGCACATAAATATTTCTTGATAGTTAGTTTAAAACACAGACAATCCTCATCAACTCCAGTTTTTATAAAGCTAAGTTAGGAACTCTTTACAATATTACCATGCTGAACTTACTGCCTGATATACAGTGTTGGTTTGTTTAACCTTGCTCAGGAGACCATCAGCTTCTTGAGGACAGGGACTATTTCTTATTCATTTATTTTTAGGCAACAAGCAAAGTACAAAGCACCTGAATATTAAATAACTATTTGTTGAACTGAAGGATAACACTACCATCAGATCCATGATTTTTCTCTTTAAACCTTTTAGAAAAGATTATGATTGCAGGCTATAGAAATTTCACTAGAAATAAAAATTAGATATGATAGTCAACAAGGTCCTCAAATTAAGATTTTGTTCATTAATATTTATGCTATGCTACAAAGAGCACATATTCATACCATGAGTATGTAAGAGAGTCCTGTCAAAGGTATCTTTAGGAGGACAAATTTTCTTGCATCTCTCATGAATCTTCTCTCTCTAATAAAAAGACAAATAAATAATGTGATCAATGCTGTGTGGCAATATGAGTATTCAAAGCATTAAAATATTTAACAAAACAGAATATAAGAATATACCAAATAAGTTCTAAATTTTTCTAATATGAAATCACTAGCCTCTTGAACTTAAATACAAGTAACAAGTATGCTTAATAAACCAAATACCACTGAGGTGTGTGAATGTCTATATACTTATACTCATCCCATTTTATACAATTATAGTAAAATCTCCATAAACTTAGAATGAAGTGGGAAAGCAAATAAAAAATCCTTATTCTTATAACAGAAATCAATTAAGAAAATAACTTTTTAAAAATAAGCAAGAAAATTTTAAACCTATATACCTAAGATTGAAAGACAGATTAGTAGTTAATACTTCCTCTGAGTCCAAAAAGAAAAAAGGAAAGACAGAAAGAAACCCCACTCTGAGTTCAGGTTAGATGACCACTAACAACACTGTTATCTTTTGAGATACCATACACAGGACATATGGGAAAGTGGAGTGTGGTAAGGAAAAAACCCTGGGCTAATAGTATTATCCCTGCAGCATTCTGAGAGCAGTTCTATCAGAAACTACAGGACTGTCTCCAAAGTGGCTGTACTATTCTGCATTCTTGTGCACAATGAATAAGAGTTCCTATTAGCCACATCCTTGCCAGCATTTGGTCTTGACAGCATTTTGGATTTTCGTCATTCTAAAGGACGTGTAGTGGCACCTTGTTTTAATTTGCAATTCCCTATAGACATATGATGTCAGGCAATTTTTCATATGCTTACTAGCCATCTGTATCTTTTCTTTGGTGAAATGCCTGTTCAGATCCCTTGTCCATTTTTTGTGGTGAAATATACACAACATGAAATTTACCAGTTAAAACCATTGGTGGAGGTGGCCAAGACAGTGGAGTAGGAAGACCTTGAACTCACTTCCTCCCACAGGCACACCAAAATTATAACTATTTACAGAGCAACTATCAATGAGAACCTGAAGAATAGCAGAAAAGATTTTTCACAACTAAAGACACAGAGAAGAAACTACAGCAAGACAGGTAGGAGGGGTAGAGGTATGACCCACTCGCCTGGGTCAGGGACCCAAAAATGGGAGAAATATCACAATTATAGAGGTCCTCCCCAAGGAGCAAGGGGTCTGAGCCCCACATCAGGCTCCCCAGTCCAGGGTCCTGTGCTGGGAAGATGAGACTCCAGCATGTGTGACTTTGCAAACTAGTGGATCTTATGTTCAGGAGAGCTGGAGAGCTATAGGAAACAGAGTCTCTGCTCTTAAAGGGTGCATGCAAAATCTCACATGCTCTGAGTCCGAGCCAGAGGCAGTTGTTTGAAAGGAGCTTGGGGCAGACCCACTGGACAATGTTGGAGAGCCTCTGAAAGAGGCAGGAGGCAACTGGGACCTCTCCGGGGAATAGAGATGACGGGAGCAGCCATTTTGGGAGCTTGTTGCACTGCAATAACACCAGTGCTGGTGAGCACCATTTTGGAATCCTCCCTCTAGTCTATTAGCACTGGGAACCCAGCCCTGCCCACCAGCAGGCCAGCACCAGCCCTGAACCCACCCGAGGCTGAAGAGATAGCCACATGGGGCCCCAGCCCCACCCTCCAGAAGGCCCATGGCCACTGCATGAGGCACAGCCTCAAAGCCAATCAGGCCGGAGGCCAGCCATGCCTACCAGTGCACCCACAGTAGTTGGCCCCCCCACAAAGTAGGGCACATGCAGACCCACATAGGGGCTACCCCTATAGGATATAGCTCTGGCAACCAGAGGGGAGCATGTTGCTGTGCCCCACAGGACATATCCTACTTAAGACCACTTCTCCACGATCAGGAAATATAACTGACCTAACACACAGAAATAAACACAGAGAATTGGGCAAAATAAGGAGACGGAGGTATATGTTCCAAACAGAGGAACAAGACATAACCTCAAAAAAAGAACTAAACCAAGTGGAGATAAGCAATCACCTCCACTAAAAAGTCAAGGTAATAATAAAGATACTCACCAAACTCAGGAGGAGAATGAATGAAAACTGTGAAAATTTCAACAAAGAGTTAGAAAATATAAAGAACCAAACAGAGCTGAAGAATACAATAACTGAAACTAGAAGGAATCAACAGTAGATTAGATGATACAGATCTCTTCAGCAGTCTCGAAGAGGAAGTAGTGGGAATCACAGAAGCTGAACAGAAAAAAGAAAAAAGAATAAAAAAAAGTAGTTTGAGACCTCTGGGACAACATTAAGCATACTAACATTCACATTATAGGGGTCCCAGAAGGAGAAGAGAGAGAAAAAAATGGCAGACAACTTGTTTGGAAAAATAATAGCTGGAAACTTCCCTAACCTGGGGAAAGAAACGTATATCCAGGTCCAGGAAGCACAGAGAGTCCCAAGCAAGATGACCCAAAGAGGTCCACACCAAGACACATTAAAATGAAAATGGTTAAAAAAAAAAAAAAGATTATAAATACAGAATCATAAAAGCAGCAAGAGAAAAGCAACTAAGTATGTATGAGGGAACTCCCATAAGACTATCAGCTGACTTTTCAGCAGAAATTTTACATGCCGGAAGGGATTGGCAGGATACACTCAAAATAATGAAAGGAAATAACCTACAGCCAAGAATACTCAACCCAGCAAGGTTATCACAAACCTGAAGGAGAGATAAAGAGTTTAACAGACAAGCAAAAGCTAAAAGCTAAGAGTCCTGCACCATTAAACCAGCTTTACAAGAAATATTAAAGGGACTTCTCTAAGTTGAAAAGAAAAGGCCACAACTAGAAATATGAAAAGCATATCCTATGATAAACCATAATGGAAAAGAATATTTCTAAAAGAATGTATATATACACACACACATATGTATAACTGAATTGCTTTGCTGAACAGCAGAAATTGACATAATATTGTAAATCAACTATACTTCAATTAAAAATTTAAATTAAAAAAAGAAAAGTATTAAAAAAACTCACTGGTAAAGGCAAATATACAGTAAAGGTAGTAGATCAACCACTTATAAAGCTAGTAGGAAGGTTGAAAGACAATAGTAGTAAAATCATCTATATCCACAATAAGTAGTTAAGAGTTACACAAAACAATAATATGTAAAATATGACGTCAAAAGCATTAAATGTGGGGGTGGGGTGTAAAAATGTAGGGTGGTTAGAATACGTTCAAACTTAAGAGCATCAACTTAATCAGTGTGTGTGTGTGTGTATGTGTGTGTGAGATATTTAAAACTCATGGTAACCAAAAAATACAAATACATACACACTAACTAATCAAAGATAACCAAAAACCTACAATACATACACATACAAAAAAGAGAAAGGAATCCAAACATAACACTAGGGACTTCCCTGGTGGTCCAGTGGTTGGGACTTCAGGTTCAATCCCTGGTTGGGGGGCTGGGATCCCACATGCCTGTGGCCAAGGGGCCAAGGCACAGAACGGAGGCGGTGTTGTGGCAAATTCAAGAGAGACTTAAAAAAAAAATGGTCCACGTCAGGAAAAAAAACTAAAACTCAAACAAACATAACACTAAAGATAGTCATCAAATCAAAAGGGAAGAGAGCAAAAGAAGAGGAGGAAAAAAAAAACCTACAAAAAAAACAAGGGGCTTCCCTGGTGCCGCAGTGGTTGAGAGTCCGCCTGCCGATGCTGGGGACACGGGTTCATGCCCTGGTCTGGGAGGATCCCACATGCCGCGGAGCGGCTGGGCCCGTGAGCCATGGCCACTGAGCCTGCGCATCCGGAGCCTGTGCTCCGCAACAGGAGAGGCCACAGCGGTGAGAGGCCCACGTACCACAAAAAAACCCAAAAAACAAAACAAAACAAAAAACCAGAAAACGATTAACAATATGGCAATAAGGACATACCTATCAATAATTACTTTAAAAGTAAATGGACTAAATCCTCCAATCCAAAGACATAGAATGGCTGAATGAATATAAAAACAAAACCCATATATATGTTGCCTACAAGAGACTCACTTCAGACCTAGCCACACACAGACTGAAAGTGAGGGATGGAAAAAGGTTTTCCATGTAAATGGAAACCAAAAAAAAAAAGGAAAGAAAAGAAAAAAAAAGCTGGGTAGCAATGCTTATATCAGACATAGTGACTTTAACACAAAGACTGTAACAAGAGACAACGAAGGACATTACATAATGATCAAGGGATCAGTCCAAGAAGAAGATATAACAGTTGTAAATACATATGCACCCAACATAGGAGCACCTAAATACGTAAAGCAAATATTAATGAGAAAAACTGGTTATACAATGAAAGTAGGGGACTTTAACACCCCACTTACATGGTTGGATAGGTCATTCAGATAGACAATCAATGGTCTTAAATGTCACATTAGACCAGATGGAACTAACAGATATGTAAAAACATTTCATCCAAAAGCAGCAAAATATGCATTCTTTTAAATGCACACAGAACATTCTCCAGGACAGATCATATGCTAGGCCACAAAATAAGTCTCAAAATAGACTACCCTGGTGGCGCAGTGGTTAAGAATCTGCCTGCCAATGCAGGGGACACGGGTTCAAGCCCTGGCTCAGGAAGATTCCCACATGCCATGGAGCAATTAAGCCCGTGTTCCACAACTACTGAGCCTGCACTCTAGAGCCCACAAGCCACAAGTACTGAGCTCATGTGCCACAACTACTGAAGCCCGTGTGCCTAGAACCTGTGCTCGGCAGCAGGAGAAGCCACTGCACCGCAACAAAGAAGAGCCTCCACTCGTCACAACTAGACAAAGCCCACACGCAGCAACAAAGACCCAATGCAGCCAAAAATAATTAAACAAATTTATTAAAAAGTCTCAATAAATTTAAGAAGATTGAAATCATATCAAGCATCTTTTCCAACCACAAGACTATGTGACTAGAAATCAACTCCAAGAAGAAAAAATTCAAAAACACAAACAGGTGGAGTCCAAACAACATGCTACTAGACAACCAATGGGTCACTGAAGAAATGAAAGAAGAAATTTAAGAAATACCTAGAAACAAATAAAAACATAAACATAACAATCCAAGATCTATGAGATGCAGTAAAAACAATTCTAAGAGGGAAGTTTATAGCAATACAAGCCTACCTCAGTAAACAGAAAAATCTCAAATAAATAAGCTAAACTTCCACCTAAAGTAACTAGAAAAAGAAGAAAAAGCAAAACCCAAACTTAGTAAAAGGCAAGAAATAATAAAGATCAGAGTGGAAATAAATAAAACAGAGACTTAAAAAACAATTGAAAAGATCAATGAAACTAAGAGCTGGTTATTTCAAAAGATAAATAAAATCGATAAAGCTGTAGCCAGACTCATCAAGAAAAAGAGGACCCAAATAAATAAAATCGGAAATGAAAAAGAAGTTACAACTGACACCACAGATACAAAGGATAAAAGATTACTACAAACAATTATACACCAATAAAGTGGACAACCCAGAAGAAACGAATAAATTCCTAGAAACATACAATCTCTCAAAACGGAAACAGGAGGAAACAGAAAATATGAAAAGACTGATTACCAGTAATGAAATCAAATCAGTAATTAAAAAAAAAAAAACTCCCAACATACAAAAGTCTAGGACCAGATGGATTCACAGGTGAATTGTGTCAAACATCTAAAGAAGAGTTAACACCTATCCTTCTCAAACTACTCCAAAAGGGATGCTTCCAGACTCATTCTGCAAAGCCAGCATTACCTTGATATCAAAATCAAAGACACGACAAAAAAGAAAATTACAGGCCAGTACTCCTGATGAACATAGATGCATGAATCCTCAACAAAATATTAACAAACCGAATTCAATAATACATTAAAAGGATCATAAAATATGATCAAGTGGGATTTAACCCAAGGGTACAAGGATGGATCAATATCCGCAAATCAATCAATATGATAGACCACAATAACAAATTGAAGAATAAAAATCATATGATCATCTCAATAGATGCAGAAAAAGCTTTGACAAAATTCAACATACATTTATGAGAAAAACTATCAACAAAGTTGATATAATGGGAAAATACCTCAACATAATAAAGCCATATATGACAAATCTACAGCCAACATCATACTCAACAGTGAAAAGCTGAAAGCATTTCCTTAAGATCAGGAACAAGACAAGGATGTCCATTCTCGCCACTTTTATTCCACATAATACTGGAAGTCCTAGCCACAGCAATCAGACAAGAAATAGAAATAAAAGAAATCCAAACTGGAAAAGAAAAAGTAAAACTGTCACTATTGGCAGAATACATGATACTATATATAGAAAATCCTAAAGAAGCTACCAAGAAACTATCAGAACTAGTAAATGATTCAGTAAAATTACAGGATACAAAATTAATAAACAGAGTCTATTGTGTTTCTGTACACTAACAATGAACCATCAGAAAGAGAAATGAAGAAAACAATCCCATTTACAACTGCATCAAAAAGAATAAAATACCTAGAAATAAATCTAACCAAGGAGGTAAAAGCCTTGTACTTGGGAAACTATAAGGTACTGATGAAAGAAACTGAAGATGACACAAACAAATGGAAAGATATACTGTACTCATGGATTGGGAGAATTAATAGTTAAAGTGACCATACCACCCAAGGTGATCTACAGATTCAGTGCCATCCCTATCAAAATACCAATGGCATTTTTCACAGAACTAGAGCAAATAATTCTAAAATTTGTATGGAAACACAAAAGACCCCAAATAGCCAAAACAATCTTGAGAAAGAAAACCAAAGCTGGAAGTATCATGCTCCCTGATTTCAAACTATACTATAAAACTATAGTAATCAAAACAGAAATGGTACTGGCACAAAAACAGACACATAGATCAATGAAACAGAATAGAGAGCCCAGAAATAAACGCATGCTTACATGGTCAAATAATCTATGACAAAGGAGGCAAAAATATACAATAGGGAAAAGAGCCCCTTCAATAAGTGGTGCTGGGAAAAATGGACAACTACATGCAAAAGAATCTAACTGGACTATTTTCTCATACCATATACAAAAATAAACTCAAAATGGATTAGAGACTTAAATGTAAGACCTGAGGCCATAAAACTCCTAGAAGAAATATAGGCAGTAACCTCTTTGACATCGATCTTAGCAAATTTTTTTTTTTTTTTGGATCTGTCTCCTCAGGCAAGGAAACAAAAGCAAAAATAAACCAATGGGATTACATCAAACTAGAAAGCTTTTTCACAGCAAAGAAACTATCAATAAAACCAAAAGGTAGCCTTCTAAATAGGAGAAGATATTTGCAAATAATATAACCAATAAATGGTTAATATCCAAAATACACAAAGAACTCATACAACTCAACATCAAAAAAACAAACAACTCAATTCAAAAATGGGCAGAGGACCTGAATAGACATTTTTCCAAAGAAGACATACAGATGGTCAACAGACACATGAAAAGATGATCACTAATTATCAGGGAAATGCAAATTAAAATCACAGTTGAGATACCACCTCACACCTGTCAGAATGGCTGCTACTAAAAAGACAACAAATAGCAAATTAAAAGTCTTGGTCAGAATGTGGACAAAAGGGAACCCTGGTGAACTGCTGCTGAGATAAATTGGTACAGCCACTATGGAAACAGTATGGAGGTTCCTCAAAAAAGTAAAAATAGAACTGCCACAGAATCCAGCAATTCCACTTCTAGGTATTTACCTGAAGAAAACAAAAACATTAATTCTAAAAGATATATGCACACCAATATTCACTGCAGCATTATTTACAACAGCCAAGATAAGGAAGCAACCTAAGTGTCTATCAATAGATTAATGGCTAAATAAGATGTGGTATATATACACAATGGAATATGACTCAGCCATTAAAAAAAAATGAAATCTTGCTATCTGCAACATCGATGGATCTCGAAGGTATTATGATAAGTGAAATAAGTCAGACAAAGACAAATACTGTATGCTCCAACTTAACATGTGGAATCTATAAAACAAAACAAACAAACAAAGCAAAAGGAAAACAGACTCACAGAGAATAAACAAATGGTTGTCAGAGAGGAGGGGACTTGGGGGGTTGACAAAATAGGTGAAGGGGATTAAGAGGCACAAGCCTCCAGTTATAATATAAATAAGTCATGGGTATGTAATACACAGCATAAGGAATATTGTCAATAATATTGTAATAATTTTGTACGAGGACAGTTACTTGACTTACTGTGGTGATCATTTCATAACATATGCCAATGTCAAATCATTATATAGTACACCTGAAACTAACATACTATTGTACATTAACTAACTTTTTTCGTAATTACAAAATAAAAAATGAAACATTAGTAACGTTGACCATCTTTTCATGTGCTTATTGGTCATTTGTATATCTCCTTCAGAGAAATGTCTATGCAAGTCCTGTGCCCAATTTTTAATTGGGTTGTTTGTTTCTTATTGGTGTGTTTCACATTGATTCTTAGAACTATTAGGAATGTATAATTCTGAAAAATCACTACTGTAAGAGAAATATATTTACATATATCTAAGCAAAGAATTAAATACAACCCAGGACAATAGAATGTATATGAAAAGAAAAGAATACCATAGGCTCATCAAAGATTATTGGTCAGAAATCTATAATAAATCAAACTAGAAATATTTCTTTTACTTTTAACCTGACTATAACTAATATCAAGATCAGATATTACCTGAGAGATTTCCTGTTGATATACTGTAAAATGTTCCTTGCTGATCTGTGGGAGGTAGAATGAAGGTATGACTTCAGTGTCCACAAAGTCCAATCCCCATGTTTTTGTGAAGAAGTCAGATTCTCTTTTTGCTAATCTAGGATCATTTAATGCTGCTGGGAGATTTACTTTGGAATGATATATAGTCCATCTATGTTGATCTGTAACTAGAGATGGGGCAACACATAAACTATTTGAATCACCTGCAAAAAGTAAACAAGAGAACTCTGTAAAGTAAGTTTTATGTTTGAAAGCACATTCTAGAAAAATAAAAATGCTTAGATTATACAAAGCAACTAAACTCTCCCTTCTATAGCAAATGCTTTAACCTTCAGCTGTCAGCATCAACTGCCAAGGGGAGGAAAAACATGTACAAGATAAAGGATATGCAGAATTTGAGGGTTGTAGTTGAAGGGTGGGGGGAAGAAAGTCTTTCATTAATTTCTTTCCTTAATGTACAATTTATCTTTTTTTCAACATCAAAACTCTTCTACCTTCTACTGTATGTCTTCTATCCTTTAATACTCCAGGTTTTTTCCACAGGTAGGCCTTTTTTCTATTGTTTTATGGCAGACACACCTGGGTCAATATCCTTTTTTTCAGCTTATAATTAGATAACCAAAATGCTGCTGTGACATTAACCATAGAGGAGAGAAAAATATACAGTCGGTTCTCGTTATTCACAGTTTTGTTCTATAAAGTCACTGGAACATTTAATAAGCAAATACTGAACCTTTGCTCCTATGGGAAATACAGGGTTACGTTCCTGCAAATCTTTGCAACTTTCATCATCCAATCAATATATAATCTTGTTTTGTGTGTGTTTCTGTTTAAAGATATCTTATTTAATATATATTGTTCATTCATTAACATTGAACTCACGGCTAACACCACTGTAACTCACACCTGAATGAAGCTTATGCAACATACGTATTTTCCTCATAAGACACAATATAGCCTTCCTGTGCTTAGAAACACTAGAAAGCACTTCAGTACAACATTTGGAAACCATTTTGAACAGCAAAATCATCAACAAAAATACAAAAAAATGTGGCACTAAATAGACCACAAAAGGGACATGTGTTTACAGCATGAAAGCTGAAGGCAAAGTGTTGCTTAGTTCAACCTCAGGTGGGAACGTGCATATCAGGCGATTCAAATTTTTCACTCCTCTGTGCTTGTCTACAAATGACCACAAATGTGCCACAAGTATTGATTTAGGCGTTACAACTAAATTTTAGGAATTAAGCAAATTTGCAAATATAGAATCGGCAAGTAATGAGGACTGACTGTACTATGTTTAACTGAAGAGCTTTCAATCTGTACCCTCATTTTCAAAACTTTTCTTTCAGTTTATATAAGTGACTTCGTTTATGGAAATGTATGAAAAGAACTATATTCCAATTTCTTAATCAACTTATTTCCAAATTATGTCTTTAGTTTTCATATCGTAAAATTTACTCTTTTGAGTTAAGTATATGATATCTGACTTCATTTAAAGATAAAACAAATCCTCAATAAAATTCCTCAAAAAACGGAAAAAAAGGTATTACCTGTGGGTTCCTTGGGACACACATCTGGCAGTGACTGCACAGGTCGAATGTGTTTTGTCGGGTCTACCTCTTTTTTAAAGAAAACATCACTGCTGCTTCCTTGAGGCACTGGTGAAGAACTGTGGCTTGAAGCCATTGCATAAAATCACCACTCAACTGAAAATGAGCAACAAATAATCATCAAGATACTTAATACAAATCAAAACTCATCTGTAAGTACTATACATGTCACAAAAATTTTCTTTCAAAAACAGACACATTATTTAAAATCCCTCAAGGTGTAAGTACATAATTTGAATACTCACTATCAATTGTGGGAGTCATTCACTATATTTAGTTTGCTAAGAAAGTTATTTGTCCTTGTTTAAAAAGTATTCTCCTCAAAGTGAAATATCCTTATTTAGTCTTTTATCCAAAGTGAAAATAGATACCAAAACTGTAACCAATATATATTAAAAATTCCATTCATTCAGCAAGTATATAATAATTATACATTACAGCAAAGTGGGTTAAGTGCATGGGTTTTTGAAATCTGACTGTCTGGGCTCATACCCCAGCTTCACTTACTAGCAATATAACCTTGAGGAAATTTACTTAATCTTTGTGTGTTTTACTTCATGTGTAAAAATGGAGATGAAAAAAGATCCCATCTCATAAACATTTTGTAAGAATTAAAGGAATGGATATATGTAAAGCATTTAAAACAATGCCTGCCTCAAAGTTAGTGTTCATAAATGAACACTAGTTATCATTATGTTTACAATTACTATGTGACTGTCACTATATTAAATGTTTATAAAAGAAGTATCATTCTTCAAAGTACTTGCAATTACATTAGGTAATCAAAAAAATCAAAACCCTAAACAAAACACAAGTTAATCTATGTCTACACTTTTTAACAAGTAAGAAAAGAATTTGTGGGGCCAAGACAACATAATAAAGGCTACAATGTCAGCTAACACTTTACAAATGAAGCAGTACATAACCTGGATAATGAAGAACATGTATTATTTTACTATCGGAGGGTAGAAACTCATATTGCTGATCATATCAACCAAACAGCAGACATTCAATAAATACTTTTTAATGAAGGAATAAATAAATGAACATAAACAGAAGCTTATAGTTGAAAAGGAACTTAGAGATCACCTAGTCTAAGTTCCCTGATACTAGCGATAAGTATGACAAGGCCCAAAAGGATTAGGTGGTTTACAAAGATACATGTGCTTTAACAAGTATTTTAAAAAGCCAATTTAGGAAACCTGGTGAATAGAAAAGTAAGAGTAAGAAATAAAAGGAGAAATATAAGGCTAGGACTCGTGACAAAAAAAGTCATCCCCTCTAGCTCCTCTATAGTTTGATGGAAAGCTAAAAATTACATTTCCCAGACTTCTTGTATACCTGTCTCAGTCCTTCTAACACAAAGGAAACACATCCAATTACACCATTCACTGAGACCATAAGAAACAAGCTGCTAAGAAAAGAACAAAGATAAATAACTTCCTCAAAGTTCCGGAAAAAGCAAAAAACAGCATGAACAAAGGTTAAGGGACATAGAATAATCATAAGACTATGCGGAAACTGACTTGGCTGGAGTGAAATGTTTGCTGACAAAAATGCTGACAAAAGTACTGACAAATAAATCATATTTACACACACACACACACACACACACACACACACACAAAGACAGTATGGTCAAACTACAGGAGCCAGTAGAGGTTTGGGGGAAAAGAGTACTATGATGAAAATATCCAGGAAAATTAATCAGAGTATTGGTTTGAAAGCCATCACCGGCCCATTGCATTTATATCCATATATATTAAGTGTACAGTTGTTTCTGTATAAAAGCATTTGCATATTTAAGAAGAAGAAACATTCAAGAATGTTTCCTAAGGATAGGAAACACTGATAACACAGAAGCCTGTACATTCAGTGCTTGGTAAAGACAATTCTACATGTGACATTAAGTCTGTTTAACTTTTTTGTTAATTTCATCAAATAAAATGGCTAAAATAAACACATTTTGACACTTAAAGAAGTAGGCTACAAATATATGGAAAATGTGTTTATGTCGAACACCCATTGCTTGATGTCAGATAAATTAAATATTGATTCCGACAATAGCACACTACAATTTCAATGTATTCTATTTACCATCATGTTGTTTTAACAGCAAAAAGAAAGCCTAATTGACATCTTAGGAATCTAGAAATACTTGAGGAGATGAGGACTTGTGGAAAAACATTTCTAGACTCCTATAAGTTACTTCTATATCTGGGTGGGGAAATAAAAATGGCTTATTTACTCCTTAAAGATTCTGAATTGGGAAACATGCACAAGTTTTCTGTTTTTTTTCCACACCCCTCCTAATTCTTATGAAAAGAGGGACAATCTCTAGCTATAAAGGGATTATGTACAATTAGGGTACTGCCTACATGGGTGAGCCCCAATTTCTATCCATCTGACTCTCAGATCCTCTCACCATCCTGTGTTTAAGATGATCTCCCCACAGTAAGAACCAAACTTTGTATTAATAACCACATAACATGTATGACACAGATACTTGGTAAGTGCAATCATTGGTAATAAAACATGGGAGATTTATTCACAAAGCATGGATGTATAAACAAATAAGCAAATCTACATGGCCTCTAAACCAAACAATTTCAACAAAGAAATAATCTTTCATAAGAAAGTTTTAGTGTAAGTGAAGAATAGTTTGTCTATCCAGAAAAAAAAAACAGACAAAAAAACAGAATACAGGAAAAAGGAAAGCTCTCAGCACTAAATGTAGGCAACCCTCGATTTTTAACACTTCCACTTGTAACTACCATCTAGATACAAATTGGGCATTTGACCAGTGGTCACCAATAATGAGAATCTATAAATAGATCCACCCTTCTTCACACGGTAACCTTCTCATAATTATATCATTACCATACTCAAATATTTTCTCTTGAAGTCTTCTTTGGTTTCTTACACTTAGTCGCTGTTTATTTCTATTTTTGTACCAATCATACTGAAATTTTGGTTTTCATACAGGTCTTTCCTATTAGACTGTGAACTTCTTGATGTTTCCATTTTCCTGTGTATTCTATATGCCTAACACAGTTCCTGGCACACAGAAAATATATTATATTCTATAGATGAATGAAATGGGTAGTATATAGAACAGAGAAGAGAGAAACATTAGTTAGACAACTACCAATAATCCTTGAGTGAGTAGACAGAAGCACAGGTCTGGGCTGATAAAGAAAGGAATAAACAGACTCATTCGTTCCAAAAGAAAAAAACTGCAAGGATGTATAAATCAGAAACATTTGATTTTTCTTTCTTGTAGCTCAAAATATCTTTTTATGCTAAAAGTTTAGTTAAGAGCTTCTATTTAAAAGGTCTAGAAGCACTGTCACTCCAGAAGCAATGACCACACCAAGTGCTCAGACCCTGGTTTCTAAATACCATTCCCCACAAAGAAACAATGGCTCTTTAAAGAAATAGTTGACTCCAAACCTGAAGCACAGAAAGAACAATTTGATCATGAGAACACTTGTGTCAGAAAGCAAGGAAATGCTCTAAGACCAGTAGGATCTATCAAAAGGAACAAGGACCAAGTTAAAGGGCTCCCACTGACCACATTTAGGACAAGTTGAGTGCTCAAAAAAAAAAAAAAAACACAACCCCGAGTGTAACATATTGAACAAATACAAAATAATGAATCTATAGTGTTACTTGGGGGGAGGGGGATGAGGAAAAGGGTGTGGAGTGGGAGAGGGGAAAGGAAATCTCTTATTTATAGAAGAATGCCAGTAAATGTGAATGACTGAAACAGAAAATCACCATTTTGTAACCCCCAATGTAAAAATCAATTTAGGCAAAAATCATCAATATATGCTAAAGCTACTAGGTGAAAGGCTGTTCAGAAACAGAAAATTCACCCAGTGCTAAAGTATTACCTCACAGACTACTTTGCAAGGCAAAGGGGAAAATGTATCTCTAAAATGGAAAGATCTGGCTGTCACCACCTTAATTAACTAAGTCATCAAATTTGGCATCATTCAGAATAATAAGACAACTTGATATTATGTGATTCATGAAATAATAATATGAAATAAACATCATCGCCTATGAAGCATTCTCACCAAAAATGTTTAACCCAATCTAATCAAGCCTCTAGACCAAGGGTTAAGCCTTTTGTCCTGTGGATTCCTTTGGCAGTCTGGTAAAGTCTACAGAACCCTTGCCAGAATAATGTTTATAATGCATAAAATACATAAGATTACAATGGACAATTATACTGAAATATAGCTGTCAAACTATCTTCTTAAATTTTAATACAGTAATATTTTTGCTTGATTATGCAAATTTATCCTAATTTCTAAGCAATAAATGAGCATAAATATTTTGAGATAAATTTAATATGATGTGAAAACATCTGAAATTTCTCTTGGTGACAAAGTTACAGGTAGTGCTAATACCCCTGTGAAAGGTTTCTTACATTCACAATTAAAGGAAATGCTAAAATTCAGTTAAGGTATGGCTGCTCAATCATGGCACCACTGACATTGACATTCTGATCTAGATAATTCTTTCCTTGTACATTGTAGGATCCTTAGATGCATCCTTAGCCTCTATCCACTTGATGCCAATAGCAGCCTCGCACCCAGTTGTGATAACTAAAAATGTCTTCAGGCAAAGCCAAACATCCCTATGCGGGGGAAGAGAGGAGAGAGGACAAAAATCACCTCAGTTGAGAACCACTGAATTAAAATAAAGATGTAATTTTTTCCCCATCCAAAGTTCCGACTCCCTGTATTCTATTCACAGACCCTACAGAGTATGTGAACTGAGTTAAGTACCTTTGCTCTAGACCTACCTTCCAGTCTAAGAAAACAGAGGGGAGTAGGATAGTGAGATTTAAACCACAACATGGGGAAACAAATAAACTGAGAATATGAGACACTCTACAAGAAAACTGGCCTGGACACTTAGATGAATGTCATTTTTAAAAGCTGGGGAACTATTCTATATTAAAATAAATAAAGAGACAACAACTAAAGGCAATATACAAGCCTTGACGGGATGCTGGTTAAAAAAGAAAAAAAAATGCCTCTAATACACTCTTGGAACAATTGGGAAATTCTGAATATGGATTGGATGTTATATGAGATTTTGGAATTATTATTAATTTTCTTAAGTGGATTGATGGTATTGAGATTATGGGAAAATGTCCTTATACTCAGGACATGAACAATAAAGTATTCAGGAATGAAACATGATGCCACCTACAACTTACTTTCAAATGATTCAGCAAAAAATACACACAGATAAACAAATATGGCAAAATGTTAAAAATGGTTTATCTAAGTCAAGTACATATGACTAACATGTTCTATTCTTTCACTTTTCTGTATGTTTTGTAGTCTTCACAATAAAAAGTTGGGGGAAAGAAACTATATTTTTCAAACATTAAATAGATAATGCAAAATATCAGAGAGAAGGAAAAACATTAAATTTGTAACTGTTAATCTGCCTGAAGATGGCATTCTTGTACAATTTCAAATATGGAGGAAAGAAAATCAATACATTTCAATCAAGTTTTAATGCTGCAGAAGAATAATACCATATATAGAAACGAATTCCTTAGAAGCTGAATGAGAAGGCAGCTGAGATGGACAACCATTTACCACAGGCATTGCCCAGATACTGTGTAAAAATCTCTTCCCTTGCTTCTACACTATAATATTAGCTGCTTACAGAGAACAATGATATTACAAAATCATTTACAGCCAACTCTGAACTATCTATGAAATTGCCTATTACAGGTAAAGTAATAGCAAAAGTCTTTTTCCCCCCTCTACCAAAGTGGTTAACAGAGATATACTAACTAATCATTTTACTTCCCTTCTATTCTTCAAAAGTGATACCCTACTTTATAATATACCCTACTTTATAAAACCTAAACTTGCCTGCCCTCTATCGGCCTTCTATCATACTGTGGTCCTCTAACTGGTCTCTGCTTTCAGTCTAGACCATTCTGCACATTGCTTTAGGATTAATCTTCTAGAATGTTTTCATTCTGTCATACTTCAGCTCAAAAACCTTTGCTTTCATTTGGAAAGTTATTCATTACTTTCCAAACAAGTGCCAAGTTTTACAAGCTGGTACTCAAGGATTTCTACAATCTGATGTTTACCTTCCTTTCTAGCCTGATTTCCTATTACCCATTGATAATCTCTATTCTGGATACGGTGGTCTAATTGTCCCTCTAATCCATCACACTATCAAGGCTTCCTTGTCTTTGTTAAGGCTGTGTCCTTCCTAGAATATTCATATCATCCTTCTACCTATCCAATGCCTCTTCTTCCATCAAAAGTCATTTCAAATTTCATTTCTAGATAACATATATTAAGAAAATATACAAACACTCTAAAATATGAACAAAAATAACCTCAGCATTATTTTTAAGAGTGAAAAAGCTGAAACAAACTTCTAAATAAGAAGGAATCGGTTATTTAATAAACTATAGTATAGCCAATGGATTACACTGTCATTAAAAATAGGATTGCAGACTTCACATCCACTAGGATGGCTACTATCCAAAAAAACAAAACCAACCAACCAAACATCATCAACAACAACAAAAAGTGTTGACAAGGATGTGGAGGTACTAGAAGCCTTATGCACTGTTGGTGGGAAGTAAAATGGTGCAGCCATTTCAGAAAACAGCATGGCAATTCCTCAAAAAAGTAAAACTAGAACTACCATATGATGCAGCAATTCCACTTCTGTGTATATACCCAAAAGAACCGAAAGCAGGGTCTTGAGGAGTCATTTGTACATCCATGTAATAGTAACATTATTCATAATAGTCAAGAGGTAGAAGCAACCCAAGTGTTCACTAACGGATGAATGGATAAACAAATGTGGTATATATGCACAATGGAGTATTATATTCAGCCTTAAAAAACGAAGGAAATTCTGACATTTGCTATAGCATGGATGAACCTTGACGACGTTATGCTAAGTGAAATAAGCCAATCACAAAAAGACAAATACTGTATGATTCCACTTACATGAGGTACATAAGCAGTGAAATTCACTGAGACAGAAAGTAGAATGTGGTTGGCAGGGGCCAGGGAAGGGAAAACAGGGAGTTGTTTAATGGATTATAGTGTTTCAGTTTTGCAAGATGAAAAAGTTCTGGAGATTGGCTGCACAACAATGTGAATACACTTAACACTACTGAACTGCATACTTAAAAATGGTTAAGATGATAAACGTTATGTTATACATATTTTTTACCACAATTAAAATTTTTTTGAAATACAATTGCAAAATATTTAATAACACAAAAATGTTTAACATATATTGTTAAGTGGAAACAGTTTTCAAAGTAGTATGCCAGTATGATCCCAATTTTCTAATTTAAAATAAGCATACATATTTCCAAAAAAAATTGCACGGACATATACCACAATATTAACAATGGTTACCGTCAAATGACAAAATTATAAGAAATTTTTATTTGTTTGTGCTTTTTTTGAATTTTCCAAATGTTTTCCTATGAAAACTTATTACTTTATATTTATTAGTCAGGGTTCTCCAGAGAAACAGACCCAATAGGATATTTATAAGAGAGTTATTCAAGGAATTGGCTCACCACCCAGTTGTGGAGGCCAAGAAGTTCTACAATCTGCCTTCTGCAAGCTGGAGAACCAGGAAAGCCAATGGTATAATTCAGTCTGAGGCCAAAGGCCTGAAATACAGGCGGCTGCTGCTATTAAGACCCGGAGTCCAAAGGCCTAGAACCAAGAGCTCTGATGTATGAGGGCCAGATAATTCGAATGTCCCAGCTCAAGAGGAGAGAACAAATTCACCCTTCCTTTGCTTTTTCTGTTTTATTCAGGTCTTCAAAGGATTAGATGATGATGATGCCTGCTCACACTGGCAAGGGCAGATCTCTTTACTCAGTCTACTGAATTAAATGCTAATTTCATCCAGAAACACCCTCAAAGACACACTTAGAAATAATGTTTTACCATCAATAGTGGGCATCCCTTAGTCTAGCCAAGTTGATACATAAGATTAACTATGACACTTTATTAATCAGGAACGATGCTATTACAAAAGTTCAGTTTCAGCCTTATACCTACCTCCACTATGAATCTTTCTAATGACTATAACCCTCAGAAAACTAGCTTTCCTTTGAAGTTGGAATAGTTAACGATCTATATCAGCAATTTACAAACTTTTTTGATCCTGTATCCCAACAGTTAAAAAAATTTTAAGCAATCACCGTTTACAAATTATATAGGGTACAACTGTACTAATGCAGGTTATATAAAATTGTGCTAAATGGAACTTTTTTAAAGATAGAGAGAAAACACTTTTAAAAATAATCTAGTTTATTAATTAATGGCAAAAAGTACTTTTTACTCTATTTTTAATCAATAGCAATGTGATTGCACTATACCTCATTATTATTAAAAATCTTGATTTAAATTTTATGAAATGGTGATTCAAAGGTTTGGCTCTAAGTTCAATTTATTTTTATACCTGGCTTTTAATGCCTATTATAGAAAATTTAAAAAGATACTCACGAATATATGTAGAACCAAATGGAAGAAATCACTGATCACACTTCCTAAACTCTCTATTTTGAAATTTTTAAAACAGGGTAGAAAACTCCAGTCTGGGTTTTTAACGAGTTCATCATTTAACAAAATAACATAATGATGGAATATTTCCAAACATCTGTTTTCAAAACAGATTTACCATAGCTTGAGTGTTTCTAGAAGATCAACTACTATTATACATTTTCTTATTCATTATTTAAAAATAAAAACAAACAAAAACACCCTGTGGAAACAGATTTAATGTGTGCGTCTGTCTGTCTGTGTTTTGTGTCTGTGTGTTTCACTATCTGTTTGGTTAAATATTACTGACAGTCACATGCCATTTCTGAAAAGATCAGCAAATTTGGAATGCTTTTTCTTATTAAAAAAAACACAAAACATACATAACATAGTCTTAAGTTTGACGGCTATTTTGAGTACTTTTATGTATGGAAGAGCTTGTACTAAGAATAGGAGAATCCAACTCTGTGCTTTGTTTATTTGTGGTTCCATTGTTAGTATTCATCCAAGATGTGACTTCTCTTCAGGAATCATTTTAGGTTAATTAAACATTTTATAAGAGTTGGTTTAGTTAAAACTAGATAGCATAATTTGTAAACCCAATTAACTATTCATGTAAGGCTATTACATGACAAGGATGAACTAAGTGAAGGATATCACTCTTAATCCCTTGAGCTTACTCACTTATCTGTAACTTGACTATCTGATAAACATACAGACGGATTGAAGATGCTGGTATCAATCCTCATAATAAATATTAGTACAGGTTCATTTCTTTTTTCTTTAGATAAAAAATGAATATTCCTTAAGCTGGGTGGAATCTTACAAAGGAGTTTAGACTTAATCCACAAGACTGTAGTGAGTCATTATAGACTTAAGACACGAGTGTTGAATAGATCACTCTAGGAGAGTATTAGTGAGGAGGGCCAAGTATAGAACCTAGGAGGACTCCAACATTTCTGAAGAAAGAAGTGAAAGAAAGATATAAAGAACAGCTTGTGATAAAGACAAGAAGGAACATCCAAGAAGGTGGGAGAAAAACCAGGGAAGAAAAATCAGCTCAGAATTGGCAAATAAAACACTAAGGCAAAAACCTCCTTTAGATTTGGAAATTAGGAAGTGACCACATCACATTGGGAAGCAATATCAAGTCCAATACAGGGGGTAGAAGCAGAATGCAGAGGTTAGAGTGAACTAGGTAAGGAAATTAACACACAATGGCTATTGTTTCAAGAGACTCAATTATGAGATTACAAAATAGAATATATAGTACAATCTCATTTTGGTATAAAAACTTTATATAGCTATATATAATGTATAAAAAAGTATATGACAAAATGTTAACAGTGGTTATATAATAGGCTTTTCCTGACCACAGTATCTAAGCACATCCTCCCCTTACTTTATCCCCCATCCAACACACATATCCCTGTTATTCTCTACTAGTAGCATTATGGTTTGTGTACTTTATAGTACTTTCTCAAATTATAACTATTTATTTACCTGCTTATTTCCTGTCTCTCTCTCTACATCATAAAATTATATTTGTTTCATTCATCTTCCTATACCACACCCAGCACAGATGAATGTTGGATGAATGAATGAATAAATGAATGACTCTCATGGAAAAGGAGGTAAGCACACACAAGCCACTAACAATATCTCATATAAGTTCACGTGTATTCAAAACAATCTAAAAACCTAAGTCGAGAATACGCTACCTTGTTTGTATAACATTACCTAACTTTCTAATATCTGATTCTAGATTTCTACCTTTCCTGTAACACAGTATAATATATTGGTTAAGAAAACTAGCCATAAAGTGAGTTAGATCTCTGTCATTTATTAGTTGTGTGACCTCTGACAACTTTCTTACATTCCTCTCAGTTTCCTCGTTTATAAAATGGGACAGCAACAGTGTCTTCCTCATAGGAATGTTGTAACATTTAAATGAAATACAATTTACATAATCTATGTACTTGGCACATAGTAGACATTCAATAAATAATTGCAACTACTACTATTTACCATTATAAACATCTTAAGCCTTAACATTTGGACTGTGCCATACAAAGTTTTAAAATAAATTTAAACTTTAGGCTTCTAAGCCTCCTCTATTCGTGTCTCTTGCTTGAGTGCCCCTAGTTTGGGTTGGGCGGGGGGAAGCAAACCAATATGGGCAGATATAATTTACTGTCAGAAAAGTAGTCAAAGCATAGAACAGTGGTCCTCAAAGCCATGCCAGTAAAAGGAAAGAAAAAAGAGTAGTGGAAAATGATGATGAAGCTAGAATAAATAGTAGCCTAAAACAGAAGCAATTTTTGATAAAAACTGTGAGAGAGAAGAGGGATGATGAGGCAGAGAAGCTAGAAATAATGCTTTGGAAGACATTTGAATAAAGGTCAAAATTCAATCCATGGGAGTAGAGTGGATGATATAAATATTACAATCTCTGAGTTGGATGGGACTTTCAGAGATCATCTGGCTCAACTTTCTACCGAATATATGAATCCTTTCTACAAGGGGTCTTTCTACCTCCACCTGAAAACATACAGTAATAGAGAACTGACTACTTCAAAAGCAGATTATTACTACAAAACAACTATAATTGTTTTAGGAAAAAAATTATCTCTTGTAGTAAACAGAATTCTGCCTCCCTGAACTTTGCATCACCGTTCCTAGTTCAATTACATTACAGAAATAATAGTGTAAATAATTCTAGTCGCAGGAAAGTAATATTACAAAGGAAGAAAGTGCAGAAAAAGAGGGCCAATGAGAGCTCAGAGCAAGGGGTGGGGCCAATACATGTAAGAGGTAAGGAAGAAAGCAATCAGAAAAACCATCCTACAGAAGCCAAGGGAGAAGTGTCCAGGAAGAAAGTGTGAAAAGTAGTGTCAACATGCTGCAGACAGAGAGGTCAAGAAGGTTATTAACTTCAGAAAGGATACTGGATTAGAACAGTCTTAGAACAGTGTTTGGGGCAGACGCCATACCACAAGAGGTTAAGTAAGTGATGAAGTAACAAAAGCAACAATATCAACATATGTTTGGTGATGAAAAAAAAGCGATTAGAGTTGAGCAAGAATTATTTAGGCCATGGGAGGCTGGAGCACATTTATAGGCAAACAGCAAGAAATCAACTGAAGGGTGAGATTAAAAGAAACAAGAAAAAGTGGTGGAGAAAGGAGATGAGAGAGAAAGAAGAGTTAGATACTCATGGGAATGGGATGGGGTGGAGAGGAGGAAGCAGAAAAAAAGATAAAGAATAATCATACCCAGAGACTATGAGGCACATTGGGCTATGCCCCACCTTGAGAAAAACAGGACTTTGTCAGGCAGCAGTAAGAAAATGAACAAGCTGATCCAGAAAAGTTGCCTTCCATCCTACTCTTCTGCCTAATGCCCTTATCCATGATGGGCAGGCAGATCAGCTGGGACTTGGGTGAACCTGGATTGCCTCACTCCTACCACTAGTTCTGAAAATTCTCTTAAGTCCTAAGATCAAGAGTGCAATGAAAATACGTTATCTATGAAATAAGGAAGGATGGCAGAGGAGAGGGAAGCAACAGAAAGACAATAATAAGATGAATTACATCATTACTAATATTTGACTAAACACTACACGGTTCATAATTGCTTGCTTTCATTCAGATTATTTTGTTGGTCTTCCTAACAACCTACCAAGAAAAACATTTCTGAGTGAATCTGTGAATGAATGAATCATTGATCCCTATTATGTGGATAGAGAAACAGGTTCAAGAGTAACTTGGCTTCAAACCATTTAGCTACTTAGTTGTGAAGATGCGACTTGCATTCAGATCTTCTGATTCAAAATTCCACGTCTCTGTCACCAAACCACACTGCCTCTCCGGAGAGAGAAAAAAACCCCAAAAACCTATGTTTTTCACTACTGCCTCCCATCCATTTCAGGCACCCAGTGCTCTACTTTTCTGTCTTCTTTTTCTCCTTATCAGATCAATTACTGATCCAATAACAATTATTTAGAAGAACAAGTCCATCTTGTTGGGGTTTTTTTTAAGGTTTTTTTGATGTGGACCATTTCTTTTAAAGTCTTTATTGAATTTGTTACAATATTGCTTCTGTTTTGGTTTTTTGGCCGTGAGGCATGTGGGATCGTAGCTCCCCAACCAGGGATCGAACCTGCACCCCCTGTGTTGAAAGATGAAGTTTTAACCACTGAACTGCCAGGGAAGTCCTCTATGTCCATCTTGTATTAAAAATAAATGATAGCAATAATTAACATCTGATTGTGATAATTTTTTAAAGACTATTTTTTAGGGCAGTTTTAGGCTCAAATAATTTTATAAGACTGGGACTGCTAGAAAATTATTACTCAAGGAAAAAGACACTTTTCATCAGTATAATTTACTACTTTTGTTAACAAAAGGATAATTCCTGAGCTGCAATGAGGGACAAATATGCTACTATGGGCTATCAAGATGAGAAGACAAATACTCATTTATATGATAGCATTAATTTGTTAGTATTTCTTGAAAGCCCAAATCTTTAGGTTTAAATTTTAGCTTCAGTATTAAGATAACTGTGAGCAATAATGTATATGATATACAATTTTTTAACATTTTAAGTACTTTAAAAATTACGATTAAACTAGATTCTGTCAGGTGATAAATCTTATATAGTAGAGAAGTTTATTATTTGTGTCTTAGCTGTATGAAAGAAGCTTAACTATACCATTTACCAGAAATTGGCTCTTCAAATTCCAAAAATGTTGTGGCAAGTGCTTTTTTTTTTTTTTACTTATATTTCCCAACACATGTGCATGCTCACATACAGATGCACATACATTCAATAAGTAAAGGGAAAAATCACCTAAATAATCACATAAGAAAGATCTTTTTAAAGCCCTCAGGATGTGTACTAACACTATACATGTTTGTGATTTGTGAAAAATAGATCTAAATTCACCAAGTAAGCAAGATAACTTCATGATGAGTCTTCAGAATAGCTCTTAGAATTTAAAAATTTCCTATAAATAAAATGACTTACAGATCTCTTTGTTACTCACATCACTCTGTTATTGGTCAAGTCAGTCATACAATCAACTGGGTCATTCCATCATTGGATGACTTGATTTTTTTTTTATATATATATACAGCAGGTTCTTATTAGTCATCAATTTTATACACATCAGTGTATACATGTCAATCCCAACCTCCCAATTTATCACACCACCACCACCACCCGCTGCCACTTTCCCCGCTTGGTGTCCATACGTTTGTTCTCTACATCTGTGTCTCAATTTCTGTCCTGCAAACCAGTTCATCTGTACCATTTTTCTAGGTTCCACATATATGCGTTAATATACGATATTTGTTTTTCGCTTTCTGACTTACTGCACTCTGTATGACAGTCTCTAGATCCATCCAGTCTCAACAGATGACCCAATTTCATTCCTTTTTATGGCTGAGTAATATTCCATTCTATATATGGACCACATCTTCTTTATCCATTCATCTGTCAATGGGCATTTAGGTTTCTTCCATGACCTGGCTATTATAAATAGTGCTGCAATGAACATTGGGGTTCATGTGTCTTTTTGAATTATGGTTTTCTCTGGGTATATGGCCAGTAGTGGGATTGCTGAGTCATATGGTAATTCTATTTTTAGTTTTTTAAGGAACCACCACACTGTTCTCCATAGTGACTGTATCAATTTACATTCCCACCAACAGTGCAAGAGGGTTCCCTTTTCTCCACACCCTCTCCAGCATTTGTTGTTTGTAGATTTTCTGATGATGCCCATTCTAACTGGTGTGAGGTGATACCTCATTGTAGTTTTGATTTGCATTTCTCTAATAATTAGTGATGTTGAGCAGCTTTTCATGTGCTTCTTGGCCATCTGTATGTCTTCTTTGGAGAAATGTCTATTTAGGTCTTATGCCCATTTTTGGATTGGGTTGTTTGTTTTTTTAATATTGAGCTGCATGAGCTGTTTATATATTTTGGAGATTAATCCTTTGTCAGCTGCTTCATTTGCAAATATTTTCTCCCATTCTGAGGGTTGTCTTTTGATCTTGTTTATGGTTTCCTTTGCTGTGCAAAAGCTTTGAAGTTTCATTAGGTCCCATTTGTTTATTTTTGTTTTTATTTCCATTACTCTAGGAGGTGGATCAAAAAAGATCTTGCTGTGATTTATGTCAAGCAAGTGCTTCTTAAAATATGACATATTTGAGATATTTTAAATTACTATGATTAAAAAATAATCTCTACTAACTTCCATCACATCGATCTTCGGTTGGACATTACAGTGTGGTGTTTTTTTTCTTGCATATATCAGTATTTCTAAATTGGGGGAAATCAAGTTGAAGCTAAAGGAACAGAAAATAAGAACAAAGTTGTGCTAATCTAATTTGCTTTTTCCTTACATTCCCATTTGACATGTATGAGACCCTGGGCCTTGTAGGAAACTCTGAATACAGGTGTTTCCTGAAGTTCCTTATTTACTTTGATTTAGTGACAAGAAGGAACAGTAAGAGAGAAATTTGGCCAGAAGGATAAAAAGTATAAATATTTGTAATATTAAATTTACGTATTTTTAAATGGCTATAAGTACTATTTCACGTGTGACATTCTTATCAGGAATAAAATCACAAATATCCTCAAAAAACAACATAAATATATTTTTAAAATCTAGATGTTATTAAAATTAAAAACAATGTCTTTTTTCCCCAGCACTCATCAGAGACTTAATACACTAAAATAACATACTATAGCAACCGTTGAAATTAATGAAGGGTTCACAGGCCTGGAACTGAATGATAAAACTGTATTGTGAAAAAAATCTGTCTCTAGCATGTAAAAAATTGAATGAAATCAAAATATAACTTGGATGCTTTATTATACTCCGTTAGGGCATTGATATTACTGTATTACTAGTGAAATTTTTGTCAAAGTAAATCAGATGAGAACACTGGTATTCTGTTCTTGGTGTCTTGACCAAAGATTAACAAATAAATCCTAAAATCGCTCAAAGTTATTGGAGAGTACAAATGTCTTAAATATGCAAACCAGTAGATACTTATTAACATTTCTACAAAAAGAGTAAATTTAAAAGAAAATCTGTATAATCGACCCTACCTTGAAAATAGTTGCTAAGAGAAAATTATATATTAATGTTTTCCTAAGAAAGACAAAAATGACACTAGGATTTATCCACTGTTTTGGGTTATCCCTGCCTTGCTTCTTTCTAGAGTAAAAACAATCTAGTGTTAAGTCTATCTTTGTAAATAAAATACACTTTGTATCTAGATCCTTGAAGAGAACGGTCTTCAAATAATCTAAACAAGTATGTACTCTATAAATGTTAAGTAATAATAAAGATGATGCATTCAAGAAATTGTTTTTAGAGAAAATAAAGCAAAATAGCTAGAAACTCACCTGCAGTGAGTCAGTAAGTGGTTCAAGAATGAAAATATTAAATGTTAGTTTGAGGTATAAAGTAAATAACTATAAAGTTTATTAGTACTATAACCCCAAACCAACAATAAATTAGCATTTTAATTAATTACTGCTTGATTACCTCTATACCTCCTCTCCCCACTGTTTGGGTCTCTTAGCCCAGTTCTGCCTCACAAGCTTCTCCACTTAGCTTGGATCTCATGGTCAATTACTTCAACAGTCTCCCTTGGATGTTCAATTCTCCCTTCCCTCATCCATCTTCAATACAATCTGTCTTTGCTTTGTTCCTGGCTGCAGAACACTGCCAGAGAAAATTTATGTAAAACAAGCAGATTATACATTTATGAGTTCCAATCTCAGATGAGGCTCTGCTTAGCAGTCCTTTCACTTATTTATCCTCAAGCACTTCTCTTTCCCAATCCCCACAGTATTCATAACAAATTTTCATTACTCTCATGTCCCCTAGCTTACCTCCATCAATCTCACGCTCAAAAAGTAAATGTCTACCACATAGCAATAAAAAAAAGTCCTCAGATATGACTTCTTCCATCCATATCCAAACGTACCTAATTCTCACCTATACACAACTCCTAACTTTCTGAGGTACAGTATAGGTGTCTACTCTTTTCCAGAGTTAATCCCCCAACCTGCTGTTCTTGATCTCATCTTTCTGCACTTCATCTGAGACCTTGTCCTATTAATTATTCCCTGACTCTCCTATTGTCAATCTCATCAATCCATCAAAAAAAATGTTCAAGTACTAAATTAGAGTTCTTTCCTTCAACTCTATCTATTCAAGCTACTTCTTCTTGCCTCCCCTTCACTGGCAAACCTCTATTTTCTCTCTGGTCTACCTCCTTAGTTATCCATCTTCCATCTTCACCACTCACTTGGCTCTGGAAAAGGTGAGGAATGACCTGATTTCTAAATTCAATTGCTTATATTCAGTCTTCATCTAACCTGACCTCACTGCTCTCAAAAATCAATGAAGGTAATAAATGTAGATGGAATGAAAGAATTAGAAAAATCACCCTTTGTAACCCTCCAATGCAATGACTGATTCAAACAAGGATCATTAATGGATGCTAAAACCGTTAGTTTAAAAGATTGTTAGGAACAGGATATTTACATGGCAATGAAGTATCATGCTATCAATTATGTATTAAATAGTAGAGATCTGTCAGTTCTCACCTTTACCAAGTGATCAAGCTGGAATCACCAACAGGGGACAGCCTGACATTATGTGTCTCCTGATGTGATAAAGTGGTGGGTATATATATCATCTTTGTGGTATTCTTGCCAGAAATATTCTACCAGAATCGAATCATAAAGAAACTGACTAATTCAGAATATGGAAGATACCTGAGGACAAATGCCTCTACTTTTCAAAAGATAAATCCAAGAAGAAAGGGAGACAGTGGGACTAGTCCAGATTGGGAGAGACTAAAGAGACATACAAGCCAAATGCAATGTATGAATCTTGACTGAATCTTGCATTAAAGGGAGAAAAAAAGCTATAATTTTGGGACAAATGGGAAAATTTAAGTATGGACTATATGTTGAATAATGTTATTGAGTAATTGTTGACATTCTTAGGTATCATAATGGTATTGTGGTTACGTGAGAGAATGTCCCTGTAACTGGGAGATGCATGCTTAAGTATTAGGAATGAAGCATCATAATACCTACATCCTGTTTTCAGGTTTGGCAAAGGGGTGTGTGTGGTGTGTGTGTGTGTATGTGTGTGTGTATGGTGTGTGTGTGTTCGTTCTACTATTCTTTTGACTTTTCTGTGGGTTTAAAATTTTTCAATAATAATAATAATGCACAAATGAAGGTTTACTAAGAACTGAACGTAAGTAGAAATGAGTCAGATAGATGAAGGGGAGAAAGGGTGTGATAAGGAGAACCCTTCAGGAATAGTGAACAGTAGTGCAAAGGCTTGGAGGGAAGAGAGAGCTTATTGCCAGAAACCACAAGTAATTCAATCTGTCTATTTTAGGGGAACAGGGAGTTGTGGAGAGTCATTAGGCTAGAGAGATAAGTTGGGAAAAGAACTTAAATGAATTTATAAATCTGTTAAAGGAATAAGGAATGTGGGTTTCATCATGAGGAAAGTCACAGAAATAATTTAAGCTGAGGAATGATATAATCAAATTTGTCCTTAAGAAAAATCACTGATTATAGTACTGAAAACAGATTGGAGAAGACTAATACTAGAAGAGACCAAACAGGAAACTTGTAGGTGAGAGATGACAGTAGCCTGAACTCAGATAATGGTAGAGGAGATGGAGAAAACTGGATAGATTCAAGATATACTCTTTTCAGTATTCCATACCCAAATTTGTAACTGCCTACTGGGCATCTTCACCTACAAGTCTCAGAGATACCTAAAATTCAATATATCCAAAACTTAAATTCATTATCTACCATCTTTATCCACCCTCTCCTACCTGCCAAAAACGTTATTCCTTCTCTAGCTCAGTTAACAACACCATCTATGTAGTTTACCAAGCTAGAAACACTAGAGCCAACTTAACTCCCTGACCTCTCCACATTCTTCAAAGTCTATACCAACTTAAACTGTCCTATGGATTCTACCTTTAAAATTCATCACAAATCCATCCCTTGCTCTCCATCCCAACTGACACTGCTATAGTTTAGGATTTTACTTAGCCAAATTGAAAAACAAAACAAAATAAAAACAAAACAAACAAGGGCACAAACTTTCTTGACATAACAATTATGATTTCAAAATTTTACTTTATTCACTCATGAGAAAAACATCATAAAATATGATGAATTACCACAATATTCATATACAACCCTTAAAATATGAAGAAAGGCATGAATAGTAAATGAAGACAGAAGGAATTATTCCCAGCAAGGTAACTGATGCAGATAAACTATAGCTTACTCTTGATAAGGCTAAAACTTTTTGTATAAGGCACTTTTGAAATTTTTAATTCTTAAATTATACATTTTTATGACTTTTCAAAGAGCATATTTTGAAAACAAGGTAACCTATTCTTTATAACTTAATTTCACCATTTTAATAATCAGTTTTTTTGTTTTGTTTTGTTTTGTTTTTTGCGATACGCGGGCCTCTCACTGTTGTGGCTTCTCCCGTTGCGGAGCACAGGCTCCGGACGCGCAGGCTCAGCGGCCATGGCTCACAGGCCCAGCCGCTCCGCGGCATGTGGGATCTTCCCAGACCAGGGCACGAACCCGTGTCCCCTGCATCGGCAGGCGGACTCTCAACCACTGTGCCACCAGGGAAGCCCAATAATCAGTTTTATACTGTGTTGTAATAGTGATACCCTCAGGTGCTACTGAAGGAAGTCAGTCTGCCCCTAGTTGGAAGAGCTCCAGATTATGGCGATAATACTAGTTCTTTTACTAGTTTGTTAGCAATATATTCTTAGAACTTCTCTCTTCTCCCTAGAGAGGTTGACAGCAGTTACTATTCTCTGCCTAGCTTTCTATATTCCTGCTTTGGCACCATCTAATTTGATTCTTCTGAAACAAGTAACTCTTTTTTTATTAACTGAGGTATAATTGACATATAACATTATATTCGTTTCAGGTACATTAACTAACTCATATAGTATTTTACAGTTGACATAGCATCTTAACACACATTACCTCATTTAATTCTCACAATAAGTTTATAATGCAGGAATTATCACTATTCCTACTTTATAGATGAGAAAACTGAGGCTCAGAAAGATTGAGTAATTTATCTAAAGTCATAAGGCTGGTAAATAGCAAAAGTGATTCCAACTTTTCAATCTTTTCTTCTTCTTTCACCAAATTAAGCTTGTTATAAAGAAATTAGAGTCAAAAGGGGCCCATAAGAAAAAAAAAAAGATGAGATTCATGTACAAGCTTTGAATTTTTCTTCATCACAACATACACAATTAATTAAAACACTTTAGCTTACTTTCTCTCCTTTCTTCGCAGTTGAAGCTACCAGGAAAAGAAATCTAGATAGAGAAAATACTATTTATCTATTTCCAATTTCAAAAACCTATGCACCAGTAACAAACAATTCAAAACATAATAGTTCAAATCTGCAGTAAAGTAAGGCTGCCATTTTCAGGAAAAAATTTTTTTACTTCAGATTTGAAGACAACTAAACAGACTAAAGAATATCTGCATTATGTCACAGATTTCCTTTTAATTTTCCCTCAACCGCCTCCCCCTGCAAAGAGAGAGAATTGCTAGAGGACCTAAAGTTTTATGTAACCCACCAAACAATGCCCACTGAAAATATTTTCCAATCTGGTGGGAGTCAAGCACATTTGCTCAGGCCCTTACCAGAATAACACAAACTACAGGATTAGAACATTACTGATATGTAGGGTCAGATAATTCTTTGTTGTGTGTGGGGGGTAGGATGGAGTAGGACATGTCCTGTGCATCCTAGGATATTTAGCAATAGCACCGCACCCTCAGTTGTGACAATGAAAAATGTCTTCGGACACTGCCAAACGTTCCTTAGACGGCAAAACTGCCTTTATTTTAGTACCATTGGTTTGGATGTTAGGGTCCTGGGTCTTTGAAAAAGGAGGTCTCCAACCAGCCCTGTATAATTTTTAAAAATTAATTTTGTTTTTAAAATTTGGATTTTTAAAAATAAGATGGTAATAGTACAAGAAGATAGCTAAATAATATATATGCCATCCTCCTTTAGGTTAAAGCATTTTAGAGGATTTTGTAACATGAATCGCATCTACTGTCACCTCTTCCCCTCCATCCCAAAGTTGGGGAATGTCCAGTTCTCTCCCTACTCTGCTAGTAAAATGTCAAATACTTACATACATATATACATACATACTTATATATACATAGGATCTAAACAGTTCTAACTTGCAAATCCCCATTTCTTGCCTTACATTGCCTCATTGTGGTTCTTGAGCCATGCCTTCGAGAGATTCAACCTTCCACTCTTCAGATTTCCTCATCTGGTTTCTGCCATTTATTTGCGAAGCAAGCAGGAAGTAAGCTGATGACCTTTAAGATCTTTTCCAGCCCTAATATCCAATGGCAAAAATACTCCTTCAACTTTTACTTACTGACTTCCAGCTGACTAAACCACCTCCTGAGATCACTTAAGTCATTAATCCTAACTTTTTTCTTTCTCCACTCTTTATAGTAATCCATGAGGAATACAACCAAACAGTATATCAACTGTTTAAAACATCACTTATTAATACCAGTGATCAGTTGATTATTTCCTGTCCAGAACTATTTTAAACATGGAAATTAATCTTAAAAGAAAAACTTTTCAGGGAGCTGATACTATTTATGAGTGAACCACAATTCACTCATTGAGATGGAAAGTATATTAGTGGTTGCCTAGGTCTGGGGCTGGGGTGGGGAGTAAGGAGAGTTTCTTTTTGGGGTGATGAAAATATTCTAAAATTAGATTATGGTGATGGTTACACAATTATGTAAATATACTAAATATGGATGAATTTAACACTTTAAATAAGTGTACTTTTACTCAATAAAGTATGTAAAAAGCTAAAAGCAGGAAAAGAATTTTAATCAACTTTTACTGATAGGAAAGGAATGTGATTAAGAGCAAATTCTGCAGTTTGCCATTTCAAGAGTTATGTAAGATTTGATTTTAATTCTGACATAAAAACTAAATACCTATTCAGAAATAAACCTTAACTTTTCCAGAAAACAAACATATGCAAATTTAATCTTTTCTTAGTAAACTTTGGATAATTTAAAAGCAACGGAAAACACTTCAGAAAGCCCAGTGTTAGAGTAACAATACCTCTCCAAGACCAAAATATATTAATATCATCAACAACAAGAAAATGTGAACAGCCTTTATAGTTTGGAATGCATTCTTTATAAAGAAAACCATAAAACATTTATTTCTTTTAAAAGTGACCCTCAGATTGTAATGTCTGTCCTGATAGTGCAATAATTCTGAAATTAACAAGCATAATTTTAAAACAGCCAAATCACAATAAAATCTCAAACATCTAATCCCTCAAACCACAACTATCAGTCGCCCAAAATTTGCACGCATTGATCATTTTTACCAAAACCTATCATTAGCAATGATGACCACTATGAACAATCAAGTAATACCTATTTCTAGGAAATCAGACTCTGACTGCAATACAAATACAGTCAAACAAACAAATCCCATCATTCCATCTGTTCTATCATAACTGCTTAGAAGTCATTAAGGCTCTGAAGGTACTTTTCCAACTAGAACACTTCATCAGATATAAAAGTCAACCTGACTGTCCATCAAAATCTGCAGTTTAAGTTACCACAATAACACATATCTCAGTATACTATCATGACATCACTTGCCTTGTAAGCGTTTACTCTTAAGATTGCCCTGGGGTTTGACAAATCAGATATAGAACCAATTAAAAGCAAAACACAAAAACATTCTAATTTAATTCTTCGAAAGTAAGGAGAGCCCCAATAAAGACCAGAATAAAGCTGGTGAAAGGGGAACTTTAAAAAAAAATTGCAACCCGGGTCAACCAAAATTCTAAAAATACCATCCCGAACTCAGTACACGGACAGACCAAGTGTTAATTATAATGGGCAGGCAAAAGTTCCCTTGTCAACGACAGGAGGGCAGGGAAGGCCTGCCTTTGTACCAATGCAGAGATGGAAAGACACATAACTGAAGAAAAATTAATTATTGAACAAATGCTTGCGAGCTAAATTGCCAAACTGCAAAACACCGAGTTATTTTCTGGGTTGGCTTTCGGCAGGGGGAAAAAAATGACTTTTTTAATTTAAATTATTCCAGTAGGATCAAAAAGGGGTAAGGGCCCGGCTAGAAAAAGAAAGGGAAAGTTTGGGGGCAGCGTCTAAGGCGGGTGGTGGCGGTTCCACAGCCCGGATCCCCGAGGGAAGACAGGGGCGAGAACGGCGTACCGGCCGCGGGCTGGAAGCGAGGAGCACAGCTGCCGGCCCCGATCCCGGAGGGAGAGTAAGAAGGAAGAGGAGGTGGTGGTGGCCGGGAGGAATGGAAGCTTCGGCGCTGGTCAGTTGTGACCGAAACTCTGCCGGCTCCGGCAGGGGAGGAGACAGAGGGGGTGGGGTCTCGGTCCTCCCTCTACAGGAGGTCGGGGTGAGGGTGGGCCGCGAAGCGCTGGGGGCCGCGTGCGGCCGGCCCGACACCTACCTGCGGGTCCCGGGCAGCAGCCCCAGAGCGAGGCCTAGTGCATCGCCGCCGCCTCCAACCCTCCACGTCGCGCCGAGGCTGCTGCTCCGCGGCCGCCGCCGCCCGGAGCCCGGCTGGGCCCGAGCCCGGCTTCCCGCCCCCGCCCCGCGCCGGCTGGCTAGTCGGCTGGGGGAGCACAGGGCCGCCCTCTCGAGCCCAGCTCCGCTCGGGGGTGAGAGGCGGCAGCGGCAGCTCCCTCACGTCTCTCCCGGGTGTCCTGTCAGCCAGCAGTTTCCCCCGGGTCCGCAGCGCCGCCTCCGCCGCTCCTGCCACCGCCTCTCCCACATCCCCGGCCTCCAGAGGAGCCGCCGCCGCCGCCGCCGCGCCGCGACCACTACTCTAGCGCTTCTGCTCCCTGCTCCACTGGTTCCCCTCACTCCGTCCGCCTGCCTCGGCCCGGCTAGGTCCGGGGAGACAGTGTCCGAGGCCGCAGTGAGGCCGCCGCAGCCCCCAGCCCACAATCCACCGCGCGGCTCCGCCGGGGCGGGAGGCCGCGGCCCGGACGGGGGGTAGCTCTCGCCGCCTCAGGAGAAGGCCGGGGCCGGCGCTGGCGCCGCCGGCGTTCCCCCGGAGCGGGGAATACCCCGCGCGGCTGCTCGGCGCCTCCTCTAATCTATTCTAATAGTCCTCCAGGCAAAGAGAGAAACCCACGCTGAACTCGGCTTTTCCCCACGACCCTTCCCCCACCCCGAGGTGCTCTCGGCGGCAGCCAGGTGCCGTCTGCCGCCTTCCGAGGGACGGTCCGCGAACCCTCAGGGTGGCCTTCGCCCACCCCCCAGACCAACTGACTCCAAGCATCTCTCAACCACCCAGCTCCTATTAAGAAGATACTTCCACAACATTCCACCTCTCCTTTCACCCCCTTCAAAGTGAAGGCTGCTCAGAATTTCCCAGTTAAGCGTCCTTTTAAAGGTTTAAGGTGACCCCTCCCCAACAATCCACTGGACTCTGGAAACTGCATTGTCTCTCTCTCGAGGCCTTCCCTCACCAAGTTCTTCTAAGTTTTCCCCTAGTTCCAGGCCTTCCTTCCAGGCACCTATCAAACTTCTCTGGCACTGAAATCAGTTATTCCTGCTATTTGACTGAGATGCTTGAAGTGTGTGTATATTATTAATACCTCCTCCCTGTGATTCTCAACGGTAATCCAATTTAGCCGGGTTTCAGAGGGCTGGTGATCTTAATCCAATAAAATACAATCCACAAGAAAGGGGATGTCTTAGGATATTTTTTAAAAGAGAGGAAAGGGCCATTTGAGTGCTTACGTCTTAATTTTAGGAAGATTTCTTTCAATTTTGAAATTATTTCTTTGCCTAAAAATATCAAAGTTTCAGGCATTTATAAGACACTTAACAAATCAAAAGTGAAAATATAAGTCTTACCTTTGGGGATTGAAAAAAAATGATTCAAATTTCACTTCTAAGAAGTCACTTTGAAAACTGCAAACATAACTCTTTGTGAAATAATAATTTACACACTAAGGAGCTAAAGTTGGGGGGAAGGGAAGGACAAAAGAGAAGGAAGCAACAAAAATAGCTGAGAGGAAATTCTTACAGTATGTTTTTCAAATTCAATTCTCTACAGTTTTGTAATAAGGAGAATGAGAATATCAATCTCCAATATGAACTAAATTTAACTTTAAAATAAGAAATCCTCCTAAATCCCCAATCTCGTATAAAACCAGATGAGTTTACGTTATGAACATATCAAGGAAAGACTCACCAAATTTCATCAAAGGCCAGAAAGGAGAATAATTCACTTTAAATCTGGAATCAGTTCACAGATTATACTAAGAAATATAGCAGGTTCCTATATTTTGGAACATCAGGAAATCAACAATAGTTCAAAAGCTGCCTTAAACCTGGCAGTTTGGCCTTTTAAAAAATATTTGCATTTATATTATACCCCACCTTGTTTCAAAAAGATTCCAAGTTGCTGTAGTTGGCACTTGGGTTAGACAATAGCCACGAAGTATCTCCCAGACACTAGAAGAAGACAGACTGGTTTGCTTTCCTCATCCACCTGTAGATAACATACCATAGGAAGAAAATATACACTGAGTATTGCACTTAGTTCTTTCAGGGATCCAGCATGATTTTATTTTTACTTTTCCACGGAACAGTTCATAATCATGAATCTAAATGTAAAAGTAAATGGTAATGATCAGGTTTGCCAAAAATAAAACAAAACAAAAAACTGTTAACTGGACAAGTAATTTAATTTAGAAGTAGATAAATTTCAAATTAATTAATATGTTCACTTGTTATCCCTTGAATCATTTCAGTATTAAAAAGAAAAGCCAATGGTGGTGTGATGAATTGGGCGATTGGGATTGACAATGTATACACTGATGTGTATAAAATTGATAACTAATAAGAACCTGCTGTATAAAAAATAAAGTTAAAAAAAATGATGGAATACTGAAAACTTGTATATTACTCCCAACAATTACTGAGTGTATTATTATCACGTGAAATATTATAACATTTCTCGTGTTAGAAAATGTTTGCATCTTCTAAATCAGCTGCTTGATTACTTTGGAAACAATTATTTAACTCTGTTAGATTGCCCTGTTACATTTCTCTTTGACACTGATATTCCACATTTTCATTTGATTACCATAATAACAACTACCATTTACTAATAATTTACTGTGCTCCAAGATAGGGAAAACCAAGGTAGCATGGTGTATTAGTTTTCTATTGCTATGTACAAATTATCAAAACTTAGTAGTTTAAAATAACACATATTTATGATGTTATAATTTTGTGAGTCAGGAGTCTTGGCACAGTTTAGCTTGGTCTTCTGCTCAGGATCTCATAAGGCTGCAATCAAAACATCAGTTATGCTGTGTTCTCATTTGGAGGCTTGACTGGGGAAGAATTTGCTTCCAAAGTCATTCATGTTGTTAGCAGAATTCCCTTTCTTGTGATTGTAGGACTGAGAACCCTAGCTTCTTGCTGTCTGGGGGCTGCCCTCAGCTCCTAGAGGCCTCCTGCAGTTCCTTGCCATATAGGTTTTCTCACTATGGCTGCTTATTTCATCAAACCAGCAAGGCGTGTCTCTAAACTCTCTAAAGTGAGTCATCTAGCAATACAGAATGATATTCTATCTTCACCATGTTCTATGGTTTAGAAGCAAGTCACAAATTTTACTCACACTTAAGAAGAAGGAATTACACAAAGTTTTGAACACCAGGAAGTGGGAATCATGGGGGCTACCCTAGAGTCTGTCTACCACCTGCAATGATTAATTCCACAGGCTTTGGAATTCAGCTAATTTTGGGTTTTTCAACCTGCTTTGACACTTTAATTCTGTGATTTTGATCCCAATTTCTAATCCTTTGTTTCTTCATCTGTCAAATACGAGTAATATCTCCTTCACAGTTTATTTTTCTCCAATGTAAAGTGAGGGTAATGATAAAGTTGTTGTAAGGATTAAATGAGCATTTTAGCACAGTAACTGATAACATGAGAGGCTCAATAAACACTTGTTAGTTTTCTTCCTTTTCCCTCCTCTCTTTTTTTGTTTTGTTTTGTTTTGTTTGCAGTACGCAGGCCTCTCACTGTTGTGGCCTCTCCCGTTGCGGAGCACAGGCTCCGGACGCACAGGCTCAGTGGCCGTGGCTCACGGGCCCAGCTGCTCCGAGGCATGTGGGATCTTCCCGGACCGGGGCATGAACCCGTGTCCCCTGCATCGGCAGGCGGACTCTCAACCACTGTGCCACCAGGGAAGCCCCCTCCTCTCTTTTTTTATTTTGATCTTGGTCTCCTAGAAGTCCCCACTGTCATTTCTACTTTCAATGGCTACTTTGGTAGCCTGTGTGCAGAGTACGCATATGTGTGTACCTGTGTCTAGGGCCATGCAAACCCAACTCTACTATCAATACCTTTAAAAATAGGACTGTATTGCAAATGTTCTCTCTAACTTCAACTAGGAAAATTAAAAACTGATAAACCCATAACATTAGAAGGATAATTATTAAACATAGAGGCTTTGAGAGTTTAGAGAAGTTTGTTGGGATTGATATTTTTTCCTCCCTCAGAATCATGTTGAATATGCATATGGTACAAAAGACATGTTATTGCATAGTAGTCTTCATGGACTCTGGGTTTGCATCCTAGACCTGCCACTTTCTAGCTGAGTAACCTCAGGCATGTTCAGCTCTCTAAAGCTCAGTTCCTTGTAGGAATAATGATAGCACCCACTTCACAGACCTTCTATAAGGATTACATTTAAAGTATACTTAAATAGCATCACTTACTGCCTAGCTCATAGTCAGTACTTTAAAATGTTAGATATCATACTCATTATTATAATCTTTACTATCTCATTATTATTAGGAAAGCTGTGTTAATGAAAAGTACAGAACAGGAAGCAGCAAGACATGGCTATGAATGAGGTGGGTGAAGTGAGGCATGGGAAGTCACAAAATCTCAAAAGTTCTCATAAACCAAAGGGCTGCAAGTAAGATAAATGGTCAGAAGTATGAAAATTTGCAAGTCAGAAGTTGGACAAGTAGGAACTAGGGGCCAAGGTAAAATTGTGAATTCTCAACCAAACTGTGAGTAATGCAACCTAAGACATCAGCAAGAGAAGGTCACATAAAACAGGTAATTCCTACCTCAGACATGAAGTCTTTTATATAGTTCCTCCTGGAGCAGGAGTCAACCATATAGCATATCTAGTTGCATTTGGAACAGGAAACACTGAGTCCTGTTACTATTGGAAAATAGTGAATAAATTGTTGAATAGATTAGGAGAGTATAGCAATCAGAAATATGGGCATATCCTGACAAATGTAAAATTATTTTCAAATTGGACCATTTCCCTAGAGAAGTAGTTATACCATTTAATCGGTCCCATTATCATATTTTTTCTTATGTCGCTTTTTACAGTATTGGTTCTTTTATTTATGGAGGCTTTGTCTAACAAACTAAGTTATAAGTATTTCTAGGACAGGATTTTCTGTTGTTGCTGCTATTGTACTTTTTAAAATGTCCTACAGAATCTGGAACAATGTACTACATAGTAGACTTTCAATAAATGCTTGTTGAATTAAAAAATAAATATGAATTACTCCCACTTAGTAAATGGTATTTGGTATAATGAATAGTAATAATTCATGAAATTAATGAATGACCTTGAAATCATACTTGACTCTTTCATATTCCACATCTACCATGTCAGAAAATCCTATTAGTTCTACCTATTAGTTCTAGATATACCTTCAAAGTATATCTTGACTAAACACTTCTCACCACTCACATTGCATCCACCCTGGTCCAAGCCATCTTGCCTACAGAGCTGCTAACTACAGCTGCTGGGCTATACACTGCTCATTATGGGAAGTACCATTCTCAGTCACTGCAGGGTGAATGATGCTTCTTGGAGTTGTATAGTGCAATGATCCTACTTGCCTGGATTACTGCAAAAGTCTCCTAGCCTTTGTCCCCCACCAGCTTATTCTCAACCCAATAATCAGCTTGATCTTGATGAAACTTTAGTCAGGTCATGTCATGTCATTCCTCTGCTTAGAACACTCCAGTGGCTCTATCTCATTCACAGCAGAAGATAAAGTCCTGGCAAGGCCCTAGTTGATCTCATCCCACTCTTACCTCTCTATCTTTATCTCCTCCTAGTCCCCCCATTTCTCACTGCTGTAGTCATATTGGGCTCCTCACTGTTCCTAAATCCAGGCATGCTCCTGCCTCAGAGTATTTGCACTTGCTCTTCCCTCTGCCTGGAATGCTTTTCCCCCACATATCCTAATGGCTAACTCCTTCACCTTCTTCAGGTCTTTATTCAGATCTTACCTTCTCAGTGAGACATTCCATGACACCCATATTTCTCATTGTAACACCATGTCCTATGTGTTTTTCCACTTTATTTTTCTCCTTAGACTTTATTATCACCTAAGCCCCCATATGTTTTACTTATTATCTGTCTTTCCCCCACAGGAATGTAAGCTTCATGAGGACAGAGAGTTTTGTCTGTTTTGTTTACCACTTTACCCAGCCAGTACCTGGAACAATGCCTGGTGTGAGCTGAGAGCTCAGTAAATACTTGTTGAATAATGAATGAAAGATAAAGACAAACTAGTGCTTATAAACATAAACCACTTTCTTCCACACATTAAGCAGAATGAGTAACCAATTAGTCTAATGTTTTTTCAAGACTTGCCACTGATATGTTATAGGGCTCAAGATTTTTGTTAAGTCACTATTAATTTATTAGATAATGATAGTCTTGGCTTATTTTACAATTGGAATATTTTAAGTAATAACTATATGGAATTATTTTTTAAGCATGCTATTCTATAATGAAAAGACAATGGTTAAACATCTATTAGAAAAAAATTTTTTTAATTTAAAACTTCTCTAGGTTAAGGAGAAATTTCATTTAAACTTTTCTAGGAAAATTATGGGCAATTTAGAAACCATATATTTTCAGAGAAACAGAAGCCATGGTTGGCCTCTCAGGGATTTTCCTCAAGAACGACCCTCTAGGGCTTCCCTGGTGGCGCAGTGGTTGAGAGTCCGCCTGCCGATGCAGGGGACACGGGTTCGTGCCCCTGTCCGGGAAGATCCCACATGCCGCGGAGCGGCTGGGCCCGTGAGCCATGGCCGCTGAGCCTGCGCGTCCGGAGCCTGTGCTCCGCAGCGGGAGAGACCACAACAGCGAGAGGCCCGCGTACCGCAAAAGAAAAAAAAGAACGACCCTCTACATCAACAGGGTACGTGACTCAACACCAACCATCACACAGAAAGAACCCCCTAAGCAGCAGGAATACAAATTCTTATACTGCTACGTAATATTTTTAAATAGAGAAAAAAATAAAACAGGAAATATTTTAGAAGCAAAATAAACAGAGACAAAAACAACAACAACAAACCGTGGTATCATGAAAACAGGACAATTTCGCAACATAATCCAGAGTAAAAGATTAGTATAACAATGGATTGCAATTATATAATGGACTTTCGTTGGATACCAAAATGCATCAGAAAGGCCATTTAATTCTCATGCCACTGTCTGGTCATTTTGATTCCGATTCTACCAGGAAGTAAAATATCTGTGTTTTCTTGCCCTATTCTCTTTACTTCTGTGAATTCCTGATCATTAATAAAAACAAGTTCTCAGTCAGAATTTGATTTCAATCTAGAAGTCTTATTTCTGAAAATCTAGCCTTAGATTTAAAACAGTATTTTCCCCTTCCATACTATTATTTATTAACTTTTAAGGATCTATATAAAATAAAAATAATGAAAAACTCAAAAGAAAGAAAACATCTTTGAAATCAAAGACTTTTGGAACGGAAGAGGTTTTTCACTTGCACATGAGGAAATGGAGGTCCAAAGGGCTGAGACAGATAACATTTTAGCAGTGGCAGCCGATTTCTAATCAGAAGCCAGGTTTAAGGGCTTCCGGTCCCATGCCGTTTGTCCCACACTATATTGTGGGAATGCCACACCAAGAAATTACTGAAAAAGAGAAGAATTATGTTAAGTGGAATTACTTATTATTTGAATCCAAAAAATGTCAGATTCTCCTTCTTCTCCAAAGAAAAGTTAAGGCTTTCTCGAAAAGTATGGAATTTGAAGGTTCTCAATACTTATAAGAAAAAGACATCTTGTAGGGAAGATTTTGCTTGGAAATAAGTCTTTAATAACTTAGTAAACAATCAATTAGATTAATTTATTATTTCAGGTATTCTTTACCAGTTCACAAATCCAAGAGACAGTTCCTATATTTGGTTGCAAGAATGCAGTATTTTAGAAAATGTATAGCTTATTTTTGTGTGTTCCTCCTTTATAAATATGCAAAAGCCTATTTCCATTCTTCTAAGTTTACCCTAACTTTATTTTACAGCTCAATATGCCCAGCAAAAGAAACGGTAAAGAAAGCATACAGGACACATTTACAAAATGTAAGTATTTTTGTGTCTAATACACAAAAATTGAAGGTCAGACTAGTGACAGTTTTTTTTCCACAGATCCCTACAACAAGCGTATATCAAACCAGTGAGCAAACAAAAAGCCTGTATAAATGGCTTTGTCTTTATGATTAAACTGGCTCACTGATGCGTGCCAGGGAGTGCTGCTTTGATTCCAGGTGGTCAGCATATCCCTCTAGTTAATGGCATCCAGAGGGAAATGGCTCTCCTCTCTGGCTGTCTGATTCTTTACTGCCTGCCTGAGCTGCCTGCCTTTTGCCCCAGTATGTTAGAGGCTACCTCAGTTACTCACTACTTGTCCCCAGAATGAAGTTAATTTTTTGTCAAAATCATGACTCCTCTTAATGGTGGAAGAAATATTCTGATTCTAAATCTCTTATTAGAATGAAGAGGTAGGGAAAATGTTCCTACACCAACACTCCCTAACCCCCTACCGTCATCCTCATTCTCCAGTAGACATCCAAACATCCGTTCACACTCAGTGGATATTTATCAGAGATGTTTCTGGGTCCTAGATGCTAGCAGTAAACAAGATTGATTCAGTTCATGCTCTCATAGCACTCACAATCTGGGGGTGGTTTGGAGAGGGAGTACAGAAAAGAGACATTCAACAAATATTATAGAAAATGTTCAACAGTTGGGATACATGTCATGGAAAAGTAAAAGAAGCTATGAGAGCTTGTAAAGGTGAGTGTAACTTAATGTAGGTGAACAGGGAATCCTTGCCCATGGAAGCAGCATTTAAACTGAGAAATGAATAGGAATTGGCCAGGGAAGGGGAATAGTGGTGGTGAAGAGTCCCAGGCAGTGGAAAGAGCCAGCAGAAAGAAACTCTGAGACATGAAGGAGCTAGGTAAGCAGAGGGAAGAGAGAAAAGGCTGAAGAAGGCCTAAGCCAGACCATTCAGGGAGTTACAGGTCATGGTAGAGTTTGGACTTTATTATAAGTTTTTACAGGGCTCTGGGGAAAGAGATGACACAAGCATGTTTTTAAAGGGTCAGTTTGACCACTCTGTGGAGAATGAGTTAGTGGAGATAACCAAGAAAATGTATGGCACTAGCAGCTAGAAAGGTATCTGTTATGGACTGAATGTTTGTGCCCCCCATACCCAAATTCATATGTTGAAGCCTTCATCCCCAAGGTGATGGTATTTGGAGGTGGGAACTTTGGGTGGTAATTAGGTTTGAATGAGGTCATGAGGGTGACGCCCCTATGGTGGGATTAGTGTCCTTATTAGAAGAGGAAGAGTGAGAGATATCACTGTCACAGTGAGACACGGTGAGAAGGTGGCTCTCTGCAAGCCAGGAAGAGGGCTCTCACCAGGAACTGAATCTGCCAGCACCTTGATTTTGAACTTCTTGGATCTTGGATCTCATAACTGCTAGAAATATTTGTCTGTTGTTTAAGTGACACAGTCTACGGTATTTTGTTATAGCAGCCGGAGCTAACTAACACAGTGTCTGAGTGGTCCAGGTGCTGGGCTAAGGTGGTAGTGGTAAAGACAAAGAGCAGTAGACAGATTGAGAAGTATCCTTGGAGACAGAATTGACAGTACTTGGTGACTGGTTGGACAAAGGGGCTAAGAAATAGGTAGATGTAAAGGATGATTCCTAGGTTGATGATTCCTAGGTTCCTGACAAGAGCAACTAGGAGGATGGTGGGACTATTTAATGAGGTAGGAAACATTGGAGGAGGAAAAGATTTGGCACCATAAGTTCAGTAATAGACATGTCCAATTTTGGATGTCTATGTACTAGCTATCTGGAAATACTAAGGAGGCAGTCAGATATATGGGTCTGGAACTAAGAGAGACCTGAATGAAGATATAAATTCAGAAGTTGTCAACATGCATTTAATAATTGAAAGGATGGATGTGTATGAGATTCCTGAGAGAGTACAGAGAGATAAGAAGAGAAGAGGAGGGAAAGGAAGGGAAGAGAAAAGAAGGGAAGAGGGCCTACGACTGATCACAGATCCATACAACAAGCATACATCAACATATATCAAATCAATGAACAAAAAAACATTTATATAAATGGCTTTGTCTTTATGATTAAACTGGCTCGCTTATGTGTGTTAGTGAGTACTGCTTTGATTCCAGGTGGTTTAGCATATCCCTCTGGTTAATGGACTAGGTCCTAAGAGGAGGAAAAGCAACCAGGGGAGACTAGAAAGAGGAACCAGAGAAATAATAGAAAAGCAAGGAGACCATGGGGTCACAGAAGACAAGGAAGCAATTTTGTTGGAAGAAGATGGGAGTGGTCAACTATGGCAAATAAGATATGTTGTTCATTAGATTTAGCAGCCTGAAGGTCACAACTGATCCTACCAAGAAAAGTTTGGTAGTTGGTAGAATTAGAAGCAGATTATCATGAGCTGAGGACCGTTATATGAAAAGAACAAAGAATGAGTAAACTGTTTCTAAAAGCTTAGTTATAAAAAAAAAAAAGTGGAGTAGGGGGAGGGACCAATGGAGTGGTAGGTGAATGTAAGGGAGGATTTTCTTAATATGGTACATATTTGAACATGTTTGAATTCCCAGAAGTTCTCTTCAAAAAAAAAAACAAAACAAAAAGTAACTCCATTGGGCATAATAATTAATTTTCTCCCAAATATTTTTCACTCATGTTATTCTGTGGGTCAGGAGATCTAATATCACTTAAAACTTTTGATTGAACTTGACAAAAAAAATCTGGCTTAAGCTAAAAATTGTGGGGGGAGGGGAAAATTTATCACCTTATGTAATTAAAAAGTTCATGGTTGGGGATGACTTAGGACATGGTGATATTTAGATGCTCAAGCAGGAACCAATTTTCCCCATCTCTCAGCTTTACTGTCATTCATTTATTCATTTGAAAATATTCATTGAAAAGCTACTATGTCTATTTTAAACACTTGAGATACAATGATACAAAACACAAACCCACTTTCACTACTTCTTTTCAGCATTTAACTGGAGGTTCTAGCCAGTGCAATAAGTTAAGAAAAAGAAGTTTTAACAGTATAACAATTGGGAATAAATAAAATTGTTATTATATTTATGTAATATAACTGTATTTAGGAAATCTCAGTGAATCTACAGATATATTACTTGAATTAATTAGCCAGTAAGGTTGCTGGATACAAGGTGTGGGAGGTAGAATTCTAAGTTGTCCCTCAAGATTCTGGTCCCCTGGTGTACATACCCTATGACATTCCCTCCCCTAAAGTGTGGGTGGACCTGTGAATGAGATTTCACTCACATGATTAGTTTATTGTGTATGGCAAAGGTGAAGAAATTTTGAAGATGTAATTAAGACCAGTTGAACTTGAGGTAATCAAAAGGGAGATCATCATAGTGGCCCTACCTAATCAGGTGAGCCCTTTTAAAAGAGTTTAGAGGTCAAAGATGTCAGAAATCAGATATATTTGAAACAAGAGAAATGGTATCCTGCAGGCCTTGAAGAAACAGAATGTCATACTCCAGAGAGGACTACATGACAGGAAACTGCAGTGTCCTCTAGGAACTAAGAGTGGCTGCTAAATGACAGCCAGCATAAAAGAGGAACCTCAGTCCTACAACTGCAAGGAGCTGAACTGCAGCAATAATCAGTGAGCTTGGAAGAGGACTCTCAGCCTGAGGTGAGATCATAGGCATGGCTGACACCTTGACTTCAGCCTAGTGAGACTTTGAGCAGATGACCTAGCTAACTCATATCCAGACTACTGACTCATGAAAACAGTGACAGAATAACTTTATTTTTTAAGATGCTAGGTTTGTGATAATTTGTTATGCAACTATGGAAAACCAATATAGAAGGTCAACATGCAAAATTCAATTATTTTTCTATATAACAGCAACAAACAGAAAAAAAAATTAAATTGTTACCATTTATAATTGCACAGAAGTATCAAATACCTAGGAATAAATCTAATTAAAGAATGCAAGACTTATCTACACAGAAAACTATAGAACTTATGGAGGGAAACTGAAGATAACCTAAATAAATGGAAATATGTGCATTGTTCATGGATTCGAATTTCAATGTTGTAAATATGTCAATCTCTCTAAATTAATTTATAGATTCAATGCAATCCCAATGAAAATCCTAACAGATTTATTTGTGGAAAATAGCAACCTGACTCTAAAATGTATATGGAAATGCAAAGAGCCAAGAATAGCCAAAACACTCTTAAGAAGAAGAGTAAGATAGGAGGACATACTCTACCAGTTACCAAGGTTTACTATAAAACCACAATGTAATATGGCATGGTATTAAGGTAGCAACTAAAGATAAAAAATTCTTAAACCTCTTACAAATCAAAAAATAAAAGACAAGTAACTCAATAGAAAAATGGGCCAGGCAGTTAACAGGCATGTCATGGAAAAGGATATCCAAATGGCCACAGGAAAAGGTATTTAAACTCATTAGTCATGAGGAAAATGTAATATGATATACTATACTACACATCCACACTTAAAAGACTGAAAATACCAAATGTGGCCGAGGATGTGCAGGAACAGGTACATAACAGGGTGAATTCGTGTGATCACTTTGTTCTTTTAATTAAAAAAAAATTTTTATGGTACGATCATTTTGGAATGTAATTTGGCAACATCTTCTAAAGTTGAACATATGTACACTCATGTACACTCTATGACCCAGCAATTCTATTCTTAGGAATATATCTGATAAAAATGCGTGTATATGTTCATCAAAGGCATTTATAATAATGTTGAGTAATAGAAGCCAGACACACAAGAATGAATACTATACTTCCATTTACACAAAGTTGGAAAACTCAAAACTATGGTGTTAATAGTCAAGAGGAGAGAGCAGGTAGTGACTGGGAGGAGTATGAGGCGGGTGATGTTCTATTTCTTGATCTGGGTGGTGGTTAAATATGTGTATTCACTTTGTAATAATTTTTTACTCAAATTAGTTTTGTGTGTTTTCTTCTGTATGTGAATGATGTATCAATAAAAAGTTAAAAGAGTGCCAAGCTTCCTCCCCTCATGGACTTTATATTCTTCTGTGAGGATCCCTACGCTCCTCTGTGTTGGTAGCTTCGATGTCAGGCTTCAAGTGGTGGGAAGAAGTAGGAAGATAGCTCCCAGCAGCTCCTCATCTACAACTTCCCACGTTCAAACCAGAAGCCAAGGTAGGCCTCTCTGCTGAGTCTTACAGGCTCAGCAAAAGTTCCAGGTTGCCCCTCTCTGGCCCTGATTGAGGGATGCTCTGATCCCAGTCACTGAGGCCAGTGTGAGGTTCTTAACTGGGAAGCCTGAATCACAGTCAACCTGAAACCAGAATGAAATAGGGTCAACTTCACCAGAACACATAAAATAAGAATGAGGAAAGATGTGGTTCTCCAAAAAAAGAAAAACGAAACAAAACAAAAAACAAAACTGGGGCCGCATTTCAGAAAAGGAAATAAATGTGGGCTGAAAACCCAGGAAGCGTGTACTACGGGTCTCCTGCAAGTGAAAAACCAGATTTGCCAATTCGTATTAGGTCAACTTCCCTTTAATCTCTTTCATTTACCACACATGTTTCAGGGATTTGTTTTGCTTACTTCTTCCACTACTAACATGATTGCAAATAGACTCTTTTCTTCCCTTTCATTAGCTGAGAAGTAGGGTACTCCCTGTTTCTATGGCTTTGAGACAAGCTGAAAACAATCAACCAAACAAAAATTAACAACAAAAATCCGTTTAGAGTTTTAAATATCTGTGTCTGCTAGAGACTACAATGGTTAATAAAAATAATCCGACCTTGGAAAATAAGTTCTATTTCCGCTCACCTTCAGAGGCTCCTTTCAGGTGCCTCAGGGGATACCTTCTCTGGTAAGCTTTCTTTACCATCTCCTTCCCTGATCTGAGTTACTCAGCTCCTCTGACTGCTTGCTTACACTGTACTGTAATTTCCTGTTTTCTTATCTGTCTTACCCATTGCCTCATGTGTTCCTTGAGGACAGGCTTTGGCCTATATCGCTGTATCACCAGTACAAAGCTCACTGTCTGGGACATACACGACGGAGGGTCAATAAATATTTTCTGAATGAATGAGTGCTTCATATCCCACTTGCATTTAATTCTGGTAACAGCCTGTGAGATAGAGATTATTAGCCTGAGGCTTGGAGGGGTAAGGTAGGTGACTTGCCCAAAATCACACACAGGTAAGTGGAGTCAGGATTTGAGCTTAGATCTATCTGATGCCAAAGTCTGGGCTCTTGGCTACTGTCTTGGTCAAAAATGTTCATTTATTTGGAATAAGGTTCAAACTCTAGCTTGCAAAAGTTGTCCATAATTGGATCCTATCTGCCTTTCTAAGCCTTTCTGTCATTCACCTTCACATATCTTTCCTCACAGCCCCTAAACAGACTTGGGTTTTCCTGCCTCTGTTTTTGCTAGGCTCTGCCAACTCTGCCTACTAATCTTATTCCTTCTTCAAGGATCAGCTCAGATGTCATCTCTTTGATGAAATGTTCCCTTATCATTTAGCCAGAAGTGATATCCTCCTCTTCTCAATTTTCATATCCTTTATTTCCTGAGCCATGGACATGGCATTTATGACACACTAGTGTCCTGTTCAAGCTATTAGCAGACCTCTTAGTTTCCATATTAGACTATTGCTCCATGGCCTGTCCCTCTATGGCCCCTCATACAGTGACTTGCACATGGTAGACTTTAAAAATGCTGGATGAATTAATGGTGGCAATGGTGACTTTTTGGTATGCCACCCATCTCCCTCCCTGTCTAGGGATTATGACTGTGCAAATCATTGTTAAATCTGCCTCATATCTCATATCCTCCTCATATTCCATAGTCTGTGCTCTCTTGGGACTCAAATGGATCTTCTGCATTCAGAACCACCAGCTCTTAAGTTGGAAAATTGAAGTATAGAAGGGGTTTTTTAAGCTGTCAAAAACGTGGTTTCACAAATAGTTTGGTGACATGGCTTTGTGAATAATATCTTTTTTTTTTTTTTTTTAGTTTAGAAGGCCTAGTGACTGTGAGAGGAAAAAAAATAAGGGAGTTTATTCTAGGTGTTTCTAGAGCTGAGGTAATTTGGTCTGTTAACAGTAAAACCTGAAGTTAACCACAACCCAATTAACTAGCAGTAATTGGCACCTCCAATGACACAAACACACACACACACACACACACACACACACAAACACACACACGCGCGCAGAAGAGGGAGAGAGAAAGAGAGAGGATTTGCCCTTAGAAGAAACAAATGACAAGAACAACACAATATTATCAGATGCACTCAAAACAACCACTAGAAGCATGTGCCCTCCTCTCTCAAAACATCGTTTACAGAAGTGAAACAACTCAAACTTCTGAATCATGCAACGTGATAGAAAGATAGAAGGGTTTACCAGAAAATTCATTTAACCAGCACATGTTATTTCCCACAAATTGTGGTTAAGCAGTGTTATATCTTAAGACTATAGTGAGCTGCCTAGGAGTTATGGGCAAGTGTAATTCCTTAAAAAAAAAACAACTTTGCAAACTTGTTCAAGAATTATAGCAACTCAACTAACTAGAAATGTAAGCCATTTTCAAAATGAAACCAGAATCCTCAAGGTACAGCTGGAGCAGAAGATTCTGGAGTGCCTTGTTTTCTGCTAAATTGCAGGCTCCTTCAATGATCAGGTTGCAAGTTTTACTGCAGCAACTGACTCAAAGTGATTACTTAGCTTGCGAAAGAGGAGTGTAAAGGAACATGACTGAGGTACTGAAAATTGCAATTAAAGAGGGCACATGAAACTTGATCTGTTCCTCCTTTAAATCTGGTTGAACAATACATGGACAAGAACATTTAAAATAAAGTTTAATATTAATGGAAATACTAGAGAAGCAACTAAGATTTCTGGAGACATTTTTAAAGGCATAGTATTTATAATGGCAAAGGGGGACATGGAGAAAAAGGCTAAAATAAGATATATTTTTAACTGAGTAATCACACGTATTAGCATTTGATGACAAAGTCAACAATGTCAAATTTCAGGTGATTAGAACCCAAGAACTTGGTGGGCTAACCCTGAAGACGCTGCTGGAAGAACACAACAATAGCCATTGTAAGGTTGGAGGCAAATTAGCATGGTGAGCAAAGTGGCCAGTACATCAGATCTTCAGATGATGGTGACGATGAGGAGAACTGGCATGTTTACAGCTACTTCCCCATCATTTGAAAAAAAATTTCCCTGAGTTTCTTTGTTTTGTTTTTCTCCATTTCTTGGATTACCTTCCCTGCACCTCTTCCTACCTGCCCCACCCCCAACTCTGCATATCCAAATTCTACCTCTTCTTCGAACAAACTTTTAAAAATGCAGTTTATTCCAGAAAGTGATTTCTGAGCTCACTACTAGGAAAAAGCAAGCCTCTTCTCTTTATCCCTCCTCCACACCTCTTGTGAGGCACTAGTCATTTTCTGCCTTATAATATGGATACGTATAATGGGGCTTGTTTTCCATACTAGGCCTTAAGCATAAGATTCATGATTTATCTCTGTATTCTCTACCTTATCACTTCTTTCTTATGTATAGAAAGCAACCAACAAATATTTGTAAATAATTATAAATTTGTGTTTAGTGAATGGAATAGTAGAGATGGAGTTGCACTGATGTAACTTTGTCTTATCCAGATTCTCTTTGACCAATGTCTCATCTTTTCAAAGGCTAAAGATGCAGTTCTTATGACTTCATGGGCTAAGGATTATCAGTATTAAGACAACATATGATACACATGTTTTAGAATCTTTATGTGAATTAACTTTATAAATTTAATTATATTTTAATGCCAGAGGGGTTTTGCTATTTAGAGGAAAAATGTATAGGATCCTTTTGAAATACTTAGCTCCTCCTAAGTATTTTGCTGTAATTTTAATGCATGGAGATAGTTTTTTATTTAAAAAAATATTTATGTACAATAAGTCACTTTTTTGATGCCTAGCATTATAAGTTTTGACAAACGCATAGAGTCACATAATTAAGACACAGGACAGTGCCATCACTCAAAAAGTTTCCTGATGCTGTCCCCTTGTTAGTCCATCCCCTCACCACAAACCCTTGACAACCACTGACTCTGTCCCTATAGTTTTGCCTTTTCCAGAATGTCATATAAATTGAATCAGATAATATATAGCCTCTTGAGTCTGGCTTCTCTCGCTTAGCATAATGCATTTGAGATTCATCCATATTGTTGGCATATCAATAATTTAATTCTTTTAATTGCTAAGTTGTATTCCATGGTACAGAGGTATTACAGTTGAAGGATATTTGAGTTATTTCCAGGTTTTGGCTATTATGAATATATCTATTATAAATACTCATATACAAGTCTTTGTGTGAACTATATTCTTTTCTCTTGGGTAAATACCTAGGAGTGGGATTATTTGGTCACATGGTAAGTGTGTAACTTCATGAAAACTGCCAAATTGTTTTCCAAAGTTTCTGCAGAATTTTGCATCCCCATCAACAATATATGAGAATTGCTTTGCACCCTAACCAGCACTTGGTATTATAAGTTTTGTTTTTAGAAACCATTCTAATGAGTGTGTAGTGGTATCTCATTGTAGTTTTAATTTGTATTTCCCTAATAACCAAAGATGTTGTGCATCTTTTCATGTACTTACTTGCTATCCATCCTCTTTGGTTAAAATATCTGTTGAAACCTTTTTTTTCCATTAAAAAATTGGGTTGTTTATTTCATATGGCTTGCCTTTACTTAAATAATTTTTTAAAATCACATAACTTTGTAGAAAAAGAAGAGAATTAAAATCACCCATGAATCCACAATAGGTGATAACTATTTTTAAATATTGTATATGTACTTCCCATCTATTTTCTTAATGTGGGTTTACCCTAAATTTCCTTGGTTGCACCAGCCTAAATATATAAATGAGGTCAGCAAGTAGTAATAAGTCAAATGTAACTCAGGTCCTTTCTATGCCTTGCTCACAAAATGCTTAAGATAGAAGAATGGAGGATTCTTCAATGGAGAAACTAAATAGCCTTAGAAAAAAATATTTTCACATACTGGCTTTAGGTAATTGGCCAATAAGAAGGCTGTTATACCAACTGATCACCCTAAGAGAAGCCCATCATTTGATCTGTTCCCTTCACCCCAGCAAGTGCTTTCAATTTACTTTTTTAGTTGATATCTGTCACTTAGAAAAAGAACAGAGACCCAAGAGTCACCCGACAATTAAGAAAAGCCTTGGAATATTACTCAGTCATAAAAAAGAATGAAATAATGCCATTTGCAGCAACATGGATGGACCTAGAGATTATCATACTAAGTAAGTCAGACAGGGAAAGACAAATATTATATGATATCACTTATATGTAGAATCTAAAAAATGATACAAATGAACTTATTTACAAAACAGAAACTGACCCAGACTTAGAAAACAAACTTATGGTTACCAAAGGGAAAGGTGGGGGGAGGTTGGGATTAACATATACACACTACTATACATAAAACAGATAATCAACAAGGACCTACTGTATAGCACAGGGAACTCTACTCAATATTCTATAATAACCTATACAGGAAAAGAATCTGAAAAAGAATAAAAATATGTATATGTATAACTAAATCACTTTGCTGTACACCTGAAGCTAACACAACATTGTAAATCAACTATACTCCAATATAAAATAAAAATTTAAAAACAAGTCCACAACATCAGAGGTAACAAAGAAAAAAGGAACTCAGAGGAAACAAAGATGATGCAGGATGCAGGAAAAAAACCGAAAAAACAAAAAAACACCTTTTTTAAAAAAAAATACTTGAGGGAATTCCCTGGTGGTCCACTGGTTAGGACTCCGTGCTTTCACTGCCAAGGACCTGGGTTCAATCCCTGGTCGGGGAACTAAGATCCCATGAGCCATGCAGCACAGCCAAAAAAAAAAAAAAAAAAGTATTTGAAAAGTAAAAATATGATCACTGAAATAAAAAGTCCCAAAGGAGATCAAGAGGAGAATATTGAAGACGAAGAAGACAAGGAGATAGAAAGTAGGGGGAAAATGTAAGAGACTTTAAAAATCAAACAGAAATTCCATTGTTTAGCTAGTTAGAGTTCCAGAGAGCACAGGACAAAAATGAAGAAGAAAAAATTATAAACGAAATCCTAGAAACTTTATCTGATGTAAAGAACATAATCACCAGGTGAAATACCCAGCCCAATGATTGAAAAAAGGCCTATAACAAGGACATGATGATAAAATATTAGTACACTGAACATAAAGATCATAAGACCTTCTAAAGAGGGGAAAGATGATTGTATCAAAAGGAAGAAGAGGGCTTCCCTGGTGGTGCAGTGGTTGAGAGTCCACCTGCTGATGCAGGGGATGCGGGTTTGTGCCCCTGTCTGGGAGGATCCCACATGCCGCGGAGCGGCCGGGCCCGTGAGCCATGGCCACTGAGCCTGCGCTCCGCGATGGGAGAGGCCACAACAGTGAGAGGCCCACGTACCACAGAAAAAAAAAAAGAAGAAGAAACAATAACTTCAGCCTTCTCAATAACATCACTCAATTCTAGAAGACAATGGAATATTATCTTCAACATTCTGAAGTGAAATTATGTTTAGCTAAGAATTTTATATCCAACCAATACAGTGTGAGGGTAGAATAAAGACATTTTCAGAGATTCAAGATCTCAAAAATTTATGTCTTATGTATTCTTTCTAGGGAAATTACTATTTCAGAAATATAAGACAATCAACCAAGAAAGATGACAAGGAGCCCAGGAAATAGGAGAGCTAACCCAGAGGATGGTGAGAGAAGTCCTAGAATGCTAGAATGACAACCATGCCTCAAAGCCTAGGGCTCATTCAGTCCTGATTAGATCAAGAAGACAGAGATTTTTTTTTTTTGAGAATAAAAGTGGAACTGATAGATTAATGGTTCTGTGTTTGGAGGCTTGGAAAATAATATTTCTAGCCTTTTGAGACTTGAAAATCTTTATATATAGTCGTAATTATGTAAGTTCTGACTACTGGCTTAAAACATTTTTGCCTTGTGACATTTTGCCAAAAAGTCTTGCCATATGACATTTAAAGATTATGATAAATCTATAGTGGGAGGAGGTGGGGAAGGGAAGTGGAGGTGGAGGTGGAGTAAAAGGGCTAAATCCTCAACCACCATAACAGGATGTCAATAGACAATGTCTTAAACTGAGAAATTGAGAAATAGCTGAATGAGCAAAGTACTTAAACACAAAGAGGTAAATAATAGATAAAACAGTTAGAAATTGAAAGTGGCAGCCTCTCAAGAGCAGTATGGATAAGAGATGGAGCAGAGGTCCAACTGTATCCCCACATAAGTCTTCTAGCATAATTTATTTTTTTAGAACCATGTGCACATATTACTTTGATGAAAAAAACACAAAAATTAAGTAAAAATACTTGCATACACTCTTCAGACAGAATTGGAGTTGATGTTTCAAAAGGCCTTACACTTTTTAGGTATTTGCTATATACTGTAAAATTGTCTTCTAGAAGTTATCAGTTTTATTGCCACCAGCATGTATAACTAGTATCCATTTCCCTACCTCTTTGCCAATCTATATTATTTTTTTTCAAATCTTTGCCAGTTGGATAGGGGGGAAAAAGTTTCTAACCATTATTTGAAACACATTTTCTTTAATGGGTCCTACTTACAGTTGAGGCTAAGTGGCATTCTGTCAGTTTGCTTCCTGTTAAATTCCTGGATTGCTACTTGATGAAATTGCTAATCTTCTATATGAGTATATGTCTTAACATCTAGACCTAGAGCTAGACAGACTGCAAAAACTGCCTTAACTGTGAAGTAACAGAAAACATATCTCAAACAGAATTATTATCTGCTTTCCCAAGCAAGTACCTCTTCCTGACTTTCCTACTTCTATTTAAGACCCTAGTAATTTTGGACCCTTTCCTCCATATTTAGTCAGTCATCTAATGAATCAACTTTGACTCTACGTAGACTCTTATACTGGTTTCCTTTTTATCCCCTCTTACCACTCAAATGTTGCTTTTGCTTTCAGAAGAATTTTGATAGATATTTCCAAATTTCCCTTCCAAAAGATTTTATATGAACTTATATTTCCACCAATAGTGTAGGAGAACAACTTTGTCCTTGAACTGTCAACACTTGGTACTAAACTTTTTGATCTTTATCAATCTAATAGGTGAAAAATAGATGATAACTCATTGTTATTTTGATTTGTATTGCTTATGTATGTAGCTAAAATGTATAATTTCTGCCTACATCTCAGTAACCGACATTAGGTCACATAGACAGGCTCAGAGGCAGGGGGCTCACAATGCCAGCATTTCACTATACAGCCTTTACAGTGCAAGGCAGGGAGGAAGGGGGCTGGAATGGATGTTGAAGCCATCGTCATTTTTCTCATATATGACTGTTGGGTTTTATGTCCTTCTCTACCCTAAGATTAAAATTTTACTCATTTTTTATAACTTTTTATTATAAAACCATTGAAATACACAAAAGTAGAGAGAACAGAATTACGAACTTTCCGGTATCTATCACACAGCTTAAAAATTATTAACATTCTATATTTTGTTTCACTTATCCTATGCCTAATTATTTTTCTGAAGTCTTCTAAAATAAAATCTCGGATACTGTATTATTTCACTCATGAATAATTTAGTAAGTTTCCCTAACAGGTAAGGAGTTTTAACTGATGTATAACATATAGACATTAAAATGTATATGGCTCAATGAACTTTCATAAAATGAAAACACTCATGTAACCACATCTCATATCAAGAAAGAGAACATTACCAATACTCCAGAAGCCCCCTTTCTGTCTTCTCCAGGTTATTACTGTAGGGAAGAAAAAAGTTTTCTTTGACCCTCTTAGGGTCCCTGGATGGGTCTGACAATTAAACTGACAGAGACAGGTTAACAGGAGAAGAGCATACAATTTTAAAATAAATTTTACTTGACATGGGAGCCTTCATATGAAAGTGAAGACACAAAGAAACAGAGCTGTGTATTTTACACTAGGTTTGATGAAGAGTGGACAGTGATGGAGGAAGAGGCTAGGTTAAGGAGTATGAGATAATGTAGTAAACTAGGGGAAATTCACAAGGCCTGTTTGTTAGGATGCTGCTTGGTGTCCCTTTGTCTTCCAAAATTAGGATGCACCTTTACTCCAGCTATAGTGAGGGCACCTCTCACATGAGAGTTTTATGACCTGTTTCAGAGGAGAAGGGTAGGAAGGGGGGTGAGTAGGGGAAGGTGGGAGAGACCTTCTTGCTCTGCTGTTTTTTCAACTCCTTCAGTTTAAAATAGTATTTCATTGTATGAAAATTTCATAGGTTTTTAACCATTCATTATATTAATGGATATTTGGGGTAATTCCAATTTTGGGCTATTGCAAAAAGTGCTGCTATGATCATTCTTGTACAAGTCTTGCTGCACATATGTCTGCATTTCTCTTGTGTATATACCTCGGAGTACCATCATTGGATGTTAGGGTATGCTTATGTTCAGTTTCAGTAGATACTTTCAGTTTTCTAAAATGTTTGTACCAAGTTACAGTCCCACAAGCAGTGTATGAGAATTACAACTGTTCCACGTGGTCATCAACACTTGGCATTGTCAGTCGTTACAAGCTGAGTTCCCTGGGAAGTAGACTCTGAGAAGGAGATGATCAAGCAAGGAGTTTATTGGGATCAACACCTGCAGAAGGGAAAGGGAGTCAGCAGGACTGGACAGAGGGAGGAGTTGGACTGTGATGCAGTTTCAACCAGTGACTCAACTGACCCCACAGAGAGCCAAGTTTTGGGGCCATTACAATAGTCCCCGCCGTGCCACCATGGCTGCTCTGTTTATATGTCTATTAGATCAGCATAGGAGCTGATGATAGAGGCTGAGTGAATCAGCCAGCTGAGTCATTTTGTCTCCTGGTGTTTAGTGCCTCTTCTGTGGTAGATGCTCTCGGTGGGTGTTCACATGCAATCTTCATATCCACTTTATCCCCGCTCCTACATGGCCATCCCACCCCAGACTTCTTCCTCCCTGATCTCCCAATCTTTCTTCTTCCAGGCCCTGACCAGCTGGCCAATGCTTTGTCACTGATCATGACTCTATGTATATTCTAACCTCCGGCTGCTTCTCTTTCCACACAAAGTAGATGATGAGTACAGTGAGATAATTGTTTATAAAAGCACCTTGTCAGTGGTTCTCCATGCCCAGGCTATATACCTCAGGCCAATTAAATAAAAATCTCTGGGAGTGGGACTCAGACATCAGTGTTTCTTTAAGGTTTTCCAGGTGGTTCCATTGTTCATCTAAAGTTAAGAACCACTGCTCAGGTGTTCAGCTTTCTGCTAAAACTTGAAAGACAGTGTTGCTCCAACTTTGTTGTGCATTAGAATCAACTTGTAGATGCAGATTCTTAAGCTCCAAACCCAGAGTCTGATTCAGAGAACTGAGTTAAGGCCCAAATCTTTGGATTTCTTAAGTCACCTGAGAGATGGGTAGATACAAGTCAACCAAAGAGGTAACTCTGACAATCTCTGATATAAGTAAACCAAGTTTCTTGCTTACAAGGAACTCAAATCTCATAGAGAGCAATTTATTTTAATTGGTGGCAGGAGGAATTTTAGCAAACAGTGTTGAAAATCATCTCTACAGGATTTTAGAAATCAGATAATTCATTATCTGCTAGTATGACAAATAAATCTGTACTTGAAAAATAAATGGGTCTGAATTACTGTGAGACACTAAATAAGCTTATATTTCAAGCTCTCCATAATAAATTTGACTTTTTTAAAAGCCAGGCTGTACTATTGAGAATGTTTTCAAAAGAAGCACCCAACCTAAAATTACAGCGGCTCTTTGCTGTCTTTAGGTTCATGTTCTTAATATTCATGATGGGTTCTCCTTTCTGCTAAAGCCCAGAGACAACTAGCAGCAGCAATTTTCACTGTCAAGAGTACTGCTTCTCCAAGACAGCATCTTCAATAAGTGGTGCTGGGAAAACTGGACAGCTACATGTAGAAGAATGAAATTAGAACACTCCATAATACCATACACAAAAATAAACTCAAAATGGATTAAAGACCTAAATGTAAGGCCAGACACTATAAAACTCTTAGAGGAAAACATAGGCAGAACACTCTATGACATAAATCATAGCAAGATCCTTTTTGACCCACCTCCTAGAGAAATGGAAATAAAACCAAAAATAAACAAATGGGACCTAATGAAACTTCAAAGCTTTTGCACAGCAAAGGAAACCATAAACAAGATGAAAAGACAACCCTCAGAATGGGAGAAAGTATTTGCAAATGAAGCAACTGACAAAGGATTAATCTCCAGAATTTATAAGCAGGTCATGCAGCTCAATATCAAGAAATAACCCAATCCAAAAACAGGCAGAAGACGTAAATAGACATTTCTCCAAAGAAGATATACAGATTGCCAACAAACACATGAAAAGATGCTCAACATCACTAATCATTAGAGAAATGCAAATCAAAACTACAATGAGGTATCACCTCACACCGGTCAGAAAGGCCATCATCAAAAATTCTACAAACAATAAATACTGGAGAGGGTGTGGAGAAAAGGGAACCCTCTTGCACGGTTGGTAGAAATGTAAATTGATACAGCCACTATGAAGAACAGTATGGAGGTTCCTTAAAAAACTAAAAATAGAACTACCATATGACCCAGCAATCCCACTACTGGGCATATACCCTGAGAAAACCATAATTCAAAAAGAGACATGCACCACAATGTTCATTGCAGCTCTATTTACAATAGCCGGGACATGGAAGCAACCTAAGTGTCCATCGACAGATGAATGTATAAAGAAGATGTGGCACATATATACAATGGAATATTACTCAGCCATAAAAGAAACAAAATTTAGTTATTTGTAGTGAGGTGGGTGGACCTAGAGTCTGTCATACAGAGTGAAGTAAGTCAGAAAGAGAAAAACAAATACCGTATGCTAACACATATATATGGAATCTAAAAAAAAAAAAAGGTTATGAAGAACCTAGGGGCAGGACAGGAATAAAGACACAGACATAGAGAATGGACTTGAGGACGCGGGGAATGGGAAGGGTAAGCTGGGACAAAGTGAGAGAGTGGCATGGACATATATACAATACCAAACGTAAAATAGATAGCTAGTGGGAAGCAGCCGCATAGCACAGGGAGATCAGCTCGGTGCTTTGTGACCACCTAGAGGGGTGGGATAGGCAGGATGGGAGGGAGACTCAAGAGGGAGGAGATATGAGGATATATGTATATGTATAGCTGATTCAGTTTGTTATAAAGCAGAAACTAACACACCATTGTAAAGCAATTATACCCCAATAAAAATGTTAAAAAAAAAAAGAGTACTGCTTCTCCACTTCATGTGCATAAGAATCACCTGGAGCTCTTGTTAAAATGCTGATTTGGATTCAGTAGGTCTGGGCTTCTGCATTTCTAACAAGTGATGCATTACTAACATCTTCTGTATTTCTAACATCCCAGGTGATGCTGATGCAGCTGGTCTGGGAACCACAGTCTGAGTAGCCAAGATCCATGGCCTCTTGTCCTTCCCCTGTAGCTCATACTTCACCTTATAACAAATTCTGTTCCACTTTGGTCCTTTGGGTTCAAGTCAATAAACCCAAACTGCCTAAGATGTTAAAATCTGGGAGGTTAACTGATCCCATTACATGTTCTGCTTTGCAAGTTAGAATGAGGACTTAAAGAATTAAACTATATTAAGCATAGACTTTAAAAACAATTAAAAACGTGACTCACGCTCCATATTGATTCAGACTCTCCATATCCTTTGATTTCAGCAGTATTATTGTCATGCCTTGACCTCTTGTTAATTAACAAGATTTTAAAAGATGGATCGATGAAAATGATGTGCTGATCAACTTATCTGATGACATTGAAACTAAGTAAAAATTCTTTTGGAAATTTACTTAATCCATACCAAGAGACATTAAGTTTGTTTACACCAGCACTGTTTTGATATTTGATCTCATATTCTCATTCCTGATAACATATTACAAATAATTTACTTATACAACAAAGATTTGCCAAGCATTTACTACATGCCCCTCCCTGTAATAGAGGTGAATTAACTTAAAAGAAGGAAAAAAGCACTTTCTGCAAAGATATTTATTTCAGTATTAACTAAAACGAAAAACTTGGAAACTAAATCTTCAACAACTGGGGAATAATTATGTACATTTTGATATAACAACTCAAAGTAACAGTTCAAGACATTAAAAATGCTGTGTAGATTACAAAATTGTGTGCAAAAGGAATTTAAAAGAGGATTAAAAAACTGTAGAAGCAAAAAACTGAAATAAAAGCTAGGGAGGTGTATTGTTATAATATTACCTTAAATAAAATGTTGCCGTAAAAAGCTTATTAAAAAACACACACTCACACACACACACACACACACACTTGTAGCAGCATCAAATACTATAAAGGTTCATTTCTTTGACTACTGATGCAACTTTTAAAAAGCCTTCTCTTACACCAACAAAAACATTTCTGTCCTTTCCTGTCTCCATAGCCTGCTTCTTCCTGTCTGTAAATGCAGGCAGGAGATGTCGAGGAGGTAATCTAGAGCTCTCCTGATTTACAGTGAGGAAAATAACGGTTTCCTGAAGAGGCTGGCAAATGTTATGCAGACATTTTACATCCGTATCAGTGTTAACAATGACATGGATTCTACAAAGCTAAACCCAGGCACCAAGGTATTTTTCTTTCAGCTATTTTTGCTTAAAAGTTATTCGTTTGGGGTTCTATTTTTCTCATATTGCAAACTTTATGGATATTGGGTTTTTAGTTGTAAATGTCATCTTGTTTATATTTGAGTTTACTCAGTGTTGGAATCCCTATGTAATTCTTTAAGTTTGGTAAGTTCCCAGGTACAAAGGCATAATTTAGGGAGGGGAGTGGGAGGTGTGTGTGTGTGTGTGTGTGTTTAGGTAGACTACCACAGCTAGTGGGTGATGAATGGCGTTGGGGTGGGAGTGGGGGAAAGGGAGCTTGGGGATTTTTTTTGCAGAGAGAGTGCAAGGCTCAGGGATGCTGTCCTGCAAACTAACAATTTTTATTCTTCTCTCATCCTTTCACCTACCAAAGACTTGCCAGGGCTGTGAAGAATAGATAAATATACACAGAACTAGAAGGACTGAGTAAGTGATAAGCCTTTTAACAGCAGAGATTTTATGAAGCTTACTATGAGCTAATTTGAAAAACAGTGTTGCTGAATGGTGAAGAAAGGATGCTCTCATATTCAGAGTTAGAGTGATGCCAATTCCTTCTGAGCACCATTCATATGGATAGGTTTGCTTCTTTGCCCTATGTCAAGGAATTAAGAGGAATGCCTCCTGGTTTGCCCTCCTATTTACACTCCTGACACACAGAGGTGAAGGCAGGTGGGGTTTTGCATTATTTTGTACGTGCAAGTGGTTGTTCAGTGACCTTGGAAAAGCCCAGTGCTAATGTATTACAGCAGGTGGCAGCCTTTCCCTGGGAGAGAAGGAAGAGCTAGTCTTACCTAAGGCAAAACTGTTTTTGGTTTTATAGCTTTTCTTTGATATAAGTGTAAGGTGATTCATCTAGGGCCTGAAGTTAAGACTGGCTTTATAACAGAGGGAAGAGGTGCAGGAACCCTGGAACCCAGAAAAGGGGATGTGGGCTCACTTCCAGCACCCAGCCGCTTAGTCACTGACTCTGAGTGACTCAGTGGCTGCCCTTGGGGAGCCTGGTCAAGTTCAGACTCCGCACCAACAGGTGTGGGTGAAGGCATCAGCCTGAGGCTCAGAAAGGGGCTCTGAGCAAGAGGCCACAGGGAGGTAAAGAGCTGACCTAAAGGCATGGAATCAGAGCAGATCAAGAAGACTCTGCTCTATACAGTGAGGAAGGGCGTTTGATAGCAGAAGTATCCCTTTTTCATTCCAGATCTGTAAAGAAACATCTAAACTGCCAAATGTTTTTTTGAAACGGTTATTAAGTTAGTCTCCTTCAAGTTTGCAAAGTGCTTAATGGAGAGCCAGACCTGGCTGAGAAGCTTGACGCTGGATATATATCCAGTTCGTTTCTACTTTCTTAATGGTATGATTGTATTTTATCATTTATCAAGAAGGAACTATGTCAACTATATTTCAATTTAAAAAGGTTTTATGTCAAATGATGTTATTCAAAACAGTGTGAATAAGGAGACATTTACTAAAGTACTTACAAATGGATTTGCTTTGTGACTAAAGGTAATTACTGTGATGAGATGGGGTAGGAACATTCAGATATCAAGAAACTAGCTGTGACTATTTAAATTAATTAAAATTAAAGCAAAAATTCAATTCCTCAGCTGCACTAGCCACATTTCAAGAGCTCAATAGCCATCTCTGGCTAATGGCTACCATATTGGATAGCACAGATTATTGACCATTTCCATGGTCACAGAAAGTCCTACTAGTCAGCACTGGACTAGAGGAAAAAACTGGGGAGTGCCGCCAAGTGAAAAGGCATGCTGTTAAGAACAAGCCCTCCTTGTAATACTAAGTATTGTAATCATAATACCTCAGTGCAGCAGGAGTTTCAAATAGAGTATTTCATATAATTCTGAAGGCAATCCACGACCATAACAACACTGCAGCCTACATTTGTGGAGACCTTAATGCTGGCCAGGCACTAAGGGCTCTGTTGTAATAACTCATTGGTCTTTGCCAAAAAAACGGTGACTTCTAACTTATCTGTGGTTACCTGGCTTGTAAGGAACAGCTGGAACTCAAACTCATGTTTTTCTGGGTTGTAATAATTAGAGAGAAGACGTGGGAAATGCCTAGCACACTCTGTATGTGAATAAAATCTGCTTTTAAGCCACTTTCCCCTTAAACTGGGCCAACTCTTTGGATTCTCTGTCACATACTTGTCTTTCTGGCTGAAGAAGGCTTTTATGCCAATTCTGATAGAGTAACAATGATGCCCTGTTTGTCAGGATGTGAGCCATTTCCTTCTCCTCCCCGCCCCCCAAAGCAGAATCGGCTGTCTGCACAAAGTAAGTTGGTTTCTCAGAAGCTCACCTTTGTAGAAATCAAGCCTATTTGGGTGAAAATTTTGAAGTAAGATATTCTTGTTTAAGACAAAAATATTCTTATTTAAGACTGGAAGTATATATGGGAAAATGCTGTTTTCTCTAGGTTGGTACAATTATGAAAAATATTTCCTCTTTTTGCCCTTTTCTCCTTTTTCTTCAAAATGTTTGCTCTATTTTGTAACTTTTCTACATGAATATGTGTAATAACATTTAACAAAATCAAATCCAGATACTACATCATGAAACTGGTTAATTGGTTAACAATATTTTAAGCTTTTGATAATATAGCAAATACTTTAATACTAGCCAATAAAAAACTTTAAATTGAATGATAAATAATACTTTAACCAATAGCCGAGGAAGCATGGAATTTAACTATAAGGTTAAAAACATCAATAAACAGTGTTTGGGTACTCACTGCCTCTCTGCAGGTGGGGACTCGGGGTTGTTTTATGTCAGTGGCCCCATGGATGCCTGCTTTATGTCATCCCGTTCAAGATGAAGTAGGGACTGGTCCATAAAACAGCCTGTGATTCACGCTGTTACTTTTATCATCAATTAGCACCATATGGTCTTTGAAAACTAATAAACGTGGTGTGAGGAAGAGAAAAGGGATCTTTTCAAACTATGGCATAGATGTCTGTCCTTCCCAGGTGAGGCTCATTATGTAGGAGTGCTGAAACTGCAGGGAAGGCAAAGGGGAAAAAAGAGGTTGAGAACTGGCCCGTACTTGCTATATTTCTTTTCTCCAATACAATTCAGACTTTGTGATAGTTTTACTTTGAAAGCATGTCTTTACCCACTTTTAACACACCATTGTAAAGCAATTATACTCCAATAAACATGTTTTAAAAAAAAGTGGTGTTCTTTTAAGTGTGTATGCATTTTAATTTTCTTTAATGAAATTTGGTATGCTGCTAACGGATAGCTTTACACTTTTAGTTAAACCTGTAGTGTGAGTCTACTGTGAAATAATAGCCAAATGAAATGGTAGCCAAAAACGTTTTCAAATATCTAAGAATTCTGATTGAATACAGTTTATAGATCATTCACTTTAATGGCCTAATAAAAAATTTTTAAGTATAAAAGATAATTTAGAGGATCAAGTGATAATGTAGCAGCAGAGAATCAAGAATTTACTCCTTATTCCCTCACTTTCCCACCTCTGAGGCGTCCATTTAAAAGCATTACTGCTAACTTTAGAGTGTAATTTAAGTTAGGTGGCTATAGGTTTAAAGCTAAGGAAAAACAAAAGACATGTGAATTCCCAGCAATCATCTGTCTAAGCAGGCAGTTGGAGATAAGAAAGAATGAACTGAAAAAGGGCAACAGATTCATTCCACAGGTGGTGTACGCAGCTGCAAGGACTCGGTGAGCCAAGCGCTTTTCAGAAACACAGAGAAATATTCAGCCTTGTCCGCTCTCATTCCCTGCAAGAGGATAGACCTGGCAGCCTCAAAAAGGAAGAGTCCTGGAATCGGACCAGGCTCTTTTGTGTTTCCTGTTTGATTGAAGGCATTTTGAAAAAAAACAGAATCCTGAGATCAATTCACTTAAAAAAATTATGTATATAAACATATGAATACCATGCATTTTATACTGCCTGATGGATGCCAAACAATCCACCTCTGCCAACTAAATTGTCTTTGCAGATGTCTTGGAGCTACCTGTTTGTCTCCTCTATTCTGATTTTCATAGTAAGATATTATTTCAAATAATTTTTCTTTTTGCTTATGAAGTAACAAGGCTAGGGTCACTGATCTGATACCACAGAACGATATGTTCATTCTTGGTTCCACACTGCACTTCTGGTTTCACAAAGAAGGCTGCATTTAGGCTTTGGTTTACAGAGTTCAGTTTACACGTGTATCCTCCACTCTATTTTATTCCCATCCTCTGGCTTTCCATTGTTGTGTGCTTTGCTCAAGTGTGGTTAAATGGATGAGCTACTCACACAGCGCTTCACATGGATTATCTCAAAAGGCAGGCATCACATCTCATTTGTGGAATGAAAAAACTTCAGGAAAGATAGGGTTTACATCTTTCCTTTTTTTTTTTCTTTTGGACTTTAAGTGCAAAGACTTGAGTTAATCACCCTCCTCAGTTCATGATGGTACATGATCATTCATCCATGCACGGTCTTTCCTTGTTTCATTTTATCATTTTCTTCTTCTACTTTATTATTTTGTCCTTTCATCTCCAGCATCAGCAGCCACTCTGATATATTTAATATGTGCTTGGATATGCACGGACCCCCAAGTTTTTAATATAATATTGTTTTATGAATGTGTTTTAATTCTGTATTGTTCAATGGATCATTTCTGTTTATTGATTTTTTTTAATGCAGTGCTGTTTTTAAGTTCTTTCCATGTTCCTTTATGCACATGTAGCTAATTTCTTTGAACTGCTACATAAGGTTCCATAGCATGTGTCAGATACCTTTAATATGTCCATCCCCCTAGTGACAGGACACCTGGACTGCCTCTAACTTCCTTGTATCGCAAACAACCCTGTGATAAACATCTTTATACACATCTCCTTATGAACCTGTGCAGAGAGGAATTCCCCAGTCATAGGTTGCATGTGTACATGTGAATGTGTGCAAGCACACACACACACACACACAATTAAATACTGCCAGAGTGCTCTCTAGAATACCTGTATCTATTTACCATCCCACCAGCAGCACACGGGGGTCCTTGTTTTCTCTTTGCCGAGAATGCCAAATCATTTTCCAGCTTTCTAATTTTTACAAATCTGTGTGTAGGTGGTATCTTAAAAAGTCTTAATATGCATTTCTGTGTTTACTGGTGACACTGAACTTCTCTTCAACCCTTCTTAGCCATTTGGGTTTCTACTTGTGAGAAATGGCTATTTTTACTCTTTGTCAATGTTTTTTTTTTTTCTCAGTCCAGATCTTTTGTATTTTATTTTATTGAAGTATAGTTGATTTACAATGTTGTATTAATTTCTGCTGTATAGCAAAGTGACTCAGTTATTCATATACATATTCTTTTTCATATTCTTTTCCATTATGGTTTATCACAGGATATTGAACATAGTTCCCTGTGCTATACATTAGGACATGGTTGTTTATCTAGTCTATATATAATAGTTCGCATCTACCAATCCCAAACTCCCAGTCCTTCCTTCCCCCATCTCCCCTCCCCCTTGGCAACCACAAGTCTGTTCTCTATGTCTGTGAGTCTTGTTTCTGTTTCATAGATAGTTCATTTGTCAATGTTTTCACAAAGATTCTTTACTTCACCAAACTTTAGTCAGGCTCCTGAACCTTCTCCTAGGCCCATCTCTTCTCTGCACTTCCTTGTGAAATCCAGCTTTAGCAAGAACCCCGCTAAGTCAGTTTAACCAGAACCCTCCACCCTCGATATCTGATCACCCTTGATATCTGATCAGGTTCCTCATCCTCTACCATCCCTCAGGTGATGTCTGATCACCCAGGTCTATCTTCAGCAAAAATCTTGTTAGTTTGATTTAGCCAGAATGCCGCTTACTGCTGATTTTCCTCTTAATAATTTTCCATTCACTGACCCCTCCACCCCTGCTCACTTACCCATACTCTATTTGGAGTTGAGCCCAGTCTATCTCCCTTACTGTATAATTCCATTGCAGTGGTCCCTATACCACTAAGTAATCTGAACAGGGGAAGTTTAATATAAAGTATATTAACTGAAAGTGGGATTAACTACTAAGGAGTAAACAGAACTCTAAAGAATACAGGAATAGTCTATATGGGGAGCAGTACTTTCTAAGGCAGTGTTACTGAACTTCTTTCATTATTGCTCCCCTAAGGAGATTTTTTAGACATTTTCCCCCCTTAATGCTCCCCTCCATGAAATTTTAACACTGCAGATATACTGTGTATCTGTTTATGTGCCGTGGCCTTTTTCAGGGCCATAAACCATTGTAATACTTAAGATTATTTCACACCTCCCCCCGCCAAGAACCAGTTTTTACCCCCACTGAGAACGCTTGCCCTAGGACTAAGGCTGAACACCCAAGGAAGGGACATATTTGGAAGAACCCTTTCTCCCCTCAAGGCTGAGATTCTGATCTCACTGAAGAGGGTGTAGCTGTCATCCATTGGGTGGTAGAGAAACTCACTGAGGTGCTGCAAGTCAGGATGGGGAAGAAATCACCTCGTGGAGTGCCTGTGAGACGTGCTGGGTGGTTGAGTGTGGTCGGGATTCTGGTACCCACTGGCTGCCATGCACTACAGGAGAAGGAAAACCACATCAGAACAAAGAAGAGTAGTACTTTCCTCCTGCAGTGGCCCTCCCGTGCTCTTTACTGACAAGGCATCATGCCAGCTGCAAAGGAGAAATATTTACAGGGTCCAACTCCAGCATCACAAAGCAGGGTAGTAAAGGGTGGATTTGAGCTGAGAAGAAATAAACTGGTAACTGGAACATGCATCAAAAGAAATTCTTTTAAATTTAAGGTTCTAGTTAAGTTCTGGCTAATCAAAGCTTTACAATGCCAACTCACCACACTGTGGTATATACACATCAAAAACATCTAGGAATTTGCAAAAATGCAGGGCATATCATCAGTAAAGCAATTTATTAATGTTATGTGTTGCCATTTACATGTGATGTTTGTCTTTGGCCCGCTGTCAGTGAGATTTATACTTTGAGTTATTTTCTTGAGAATGAATGTGTCTGATTTGTCTGTATTCTTTCTCTAAACAATTCAGCCACAGACTGTTGACCAGCTGACACCAATCTTGTCTTTTTGATAGTAACATTTCTCAGGGTAATTCAATGAACATTTTGATTTACCAGTAAATCTGTTGTGAGGCTGATAAATCTATCAGTTCATCAGGACCTGATTCTTCTTGGGTGAACAGATGAAATTGAGTTTCTGAATCACAAATCAAAGGTCTAAACCTGTGATGTAGAGCAGAGCAGATGTACAAATCACTGTACCACGGAAGCCTAGGTTGTCCAGTGAGACTTCCCCACTCACCATATACTGAGCTACCTAAAGGTAATCTGTGCAGCCAAGGGACAGAGCAAAGATAGCTAGTCAACGTCTTTGGCCTTGTTTGAAATTTGCCCCAGTGCTAATTGCTTATGTAAGCCTATAGCTGCACATCATATATAGATGTCTCAATTCATACTTCTAGTTCAGATTTGGGCATGAAATGGCTTCCTAAAACAGGGCATGTGAATCAAGCTCTCTGGAATTTAGTTTCATTACTTGTAATGTGAGAAAGTTGGTAAAGATTACATAAGTGGTATGTTGAATAAGCACAATTCTCTGACCTAATCAAAAAGCAACCTTATATATTTATTTTTGCCCCCACTGTTCCTTTACATATATATAAGGTCAGATTGTGAGGGGGAAGAGAGGTCATCTTTCTCTGCCCTAGGCTGAAAATTGTGGCAGGCCCTTAAATTTTCTGGCCACTCTGGCATCATAGACTTTCAACTTCAGTTATAAACAGTCTTGATACAGAAATTAGATAAGGGTAAGATATTAATCAAAACTCCAAAGCTGATGTTAAGAACACACCTTTTCCTCTCCGCAAGCCCAAGACATCTTCACTCTGAAAGCATGCAGTGGGAAGGGGGAGGGATATTGGATGGCTCTTCCTCAAGCCTTCTTGTCAAGCAAATGGAAATATCATTACACTGTTCCTGAGATCCACTCTCCACCGTTTTCTACCTTCCTCTCTGCCCAGGAGGCTGGCCCTGCATGAATATGTTCTCTTTCTCTTTGGCTTCCAGTTGGCTTTGGCCAATGGGGAGCCCTTGCAGAAGACCAGAGAAGGTCAAGGTATTCATCCCTTGGCTTTTTCCTAGTGAGACTGCCTTTGGTTGGCTTGGGTCAAGGTCACTGCTCCTCTTACTGTGGTCTGCTCCAAATAACACTCCCTTTCCAGATGCTGATAATCACTCCCTTAGGGTCCCAGGGTGTCAACCACTCTGTTTCTTTTAACCCCTAGTTCCCAGACTGTCCCTTGGGTTTACATTACACCCCCAACAACCTCCTTACAAACAGTCTCTTTGAAAAGAAGCTCTTCTCAACTTATCCTAATTTAAGTGTACCATCTGTTTCCTGTTGGGACCCTAACTGGAAAAAATTCATCAAAATTCATATTGCATAGCAACACTTGAAGTTTAAAAAATCCATTTTCTTAGATTAAGTAACACATCACAATACTCACTCTTAAAATCATTTGCCCCACAATATTATTATCCAAAGTACTTCAACAACTACTGTACTGTACTGCGCCAAGTCTAGGTTCAGAAAAGCCAGAGCTGGGGATTCTAGTCTCTCCCAATTCATCTCTTTCCTTCTTGTTCAGGGCTCTCTTGCTGGTAATCTCTCCCACCGAAAGGAAAAATGGACCTAATTAGTTTCAATATCTTCATGAATTAGTCTAATATATTTCCAGGAAAATATGCATTTTAAAAGAGAACTCCAGGACAAAAAAATGAAGCTCTAATGACAGAAATGTCAGACTCTGCGACACCAGGAATGGGGAAGTATGTTTGACCTCATCTATTCTGAAGAAGATGAGGCCTAATTTTCCTACATCTTTGTTCTAAAACATTTCACACAGGGCTGAGTTTTAAAGTCCCTGCTTCAGTGTTTGTGCAACTGTTCAGGACTTTCCAGGGTATCAGTTATTCAAAAAAAATTTAGCCCAAGTCAAGGAGAGCTTAGCGTTTAGTTTTGAAAGTATAAGAAATACCTAAAGATTGTGGGTAATTGTCTGATAGTGTGCCTGAAAAATCACTAATGTTACCTCTCTTTTTACATCTTGTCTCTGATCAGCCCTGCAGCTTCAGCTACACTTAAATGAAAGAAATCAAGTAAACAACTTTTAGCAATCAGGGAACCTTAAAATTGCAGGTGATCTGTAGCAGGTTAAGCACACAGCAACACACATGCAATCATTCAAATTTTGTACCTGGCAAATGAGGCTAACAATTTATACCTTGATCTGACTTGATTATTTGAAAAAGCTGCTTTTCTGTGGCATAAATATAGATGCTAGTTCTGTCTTGCAGCCAAGTTTCTCACTGGAAAGCCACATTAATCTTATGATTCCCTTACAAAGAAACTAGTAGAAATGATTTCTTCTAAATTGTAAACTAATAAAAAGGTATCCATGAGTGCTTGTCAAGTTTAAAAATATTGTCTTTCTCCTTTTCCCCTCTGCATGAACTTAGTTGGCTTTGGTCCACACATATTTACTGCTTATTATGTGCCAGGCACTGTTTAATGCAAAAATACAGGGCTGAAGAAGGCAAACCAAGTCCCTGTCCAAGGTGGTTGCCCTCCAAGTAAGGAGGAGAGAGGTAACAAACATTTAAACAAACAAATAATACAATTTCAGGAACTAAGGGCTATGAAGAAGACAAAATAGGGTAATATGGTCGATGGTACCTGGGGTGGGATGTGGCCGCGTGGTGACATCTGAGTTGAGATCTGAAGGCTGAGAAGGAGGCAGTAGTGCGACAATTTAGGGAAGAGCTCTGCTAGCAAAGAAACAGTAAGTGCAAAGGACCTGGGGTTGAAATGAGCCTGGTGTATTTGAGAGCAGAAAGGTGGGCAGTGTGGCTCTAGTAGAGTAAGAGGGAAGGCTTGGAAGATGAGGCTGAAGAGGGAGGCGGCGTCAGGTCAGAGTGATAGGAAGCTATTGGAGGATTTAAAGCAGGGAAGCTGGGAAGTGATAGGATCTAATTTATATTTTAAAAAGAAAAGTCTGGCTGCTTTGTGGAGAATAGATTGTAGGAGGTCGGACATAGAAGCGGGAGACCACGGAGGAGACAATGGCAGAAGTCCAATGACAGATGCTGGCAGCCAGGCTGAGGGTTTCAGCAGCAAGGCCACAGCTGGCCCACACAGTGCTTTTGTGACAATTAGAAAAAGTCTCCCATTCCCTTTGGTGGTTCTGAATAGCAGATGGGTGATATATGGAGTGTGAAGAAAAGAGAGGAATCCAGAATGACTCAGGCTTGCACTGCCTAATTGGGTGGGTAACGGTAGAATCAGGTTTCTGTTCACTTTGAGGACCATGAAGTTTTTGCATCAAGTGGGTTTACCCAAGTCACAGCTGAAAACTTAGTAACATTTACCACACTGACACTGGCTTCCCCGCAGCACTGGAAGCCTTATGCTGATGTCATGGAGATAACATTGTGAGATATTCAACCAGCGTGTTTCCTGGTAAACCCAGTCCCCATGGATCCTCCACCCAATGAGTCAATGACATGCTTTGAGTCACGGGGAGGAAAAAGCCCAGCCAAGAATGGGTAAGTCATCATTTACTTTGAGTTTCAAAATAGGATTGAAAAAAAAATTCATAGCAAGACAATAGTTTGAAATTAACTGCCTTTGATTCGTAAAAGCCAGACTTTGTTGAAAGAAAAAAGAATGTATTTGCATACACAGATGAGGCAGAGCTTGGAGGGTTGCCCCTGAGGAGGTCACAGACAGTGCCAGGAAGAACACAGGATGTGATGTCAGAGCCGTTTTCCCATGACTGGAAAGGAAGATAAACGTTAAAGCAGCAGGCAGGAAGTTGTGAGAGTCAGAGGGTGTGCGCACAGGGCTGCCCCAGATGAGGGGTGGAGGGGCCCTACGGCAGGAGGGATGTGTACCCTGCTTTTCTCTTTGGAACTAGGCCAACTACAGAGAAGCGGAAATGCTAGGGTTGGGCAACGAGGGGCCTTGAGAAGTGCTCCCAGTTCCCGGGCCTGTGCATGGTCTGCAGCAGAGCCCGTGGGAGAATGACGAAGGCTGACAGGATGAACGGGCTGGAGGAGGCCTGGCCTTGGGCCAAGAAGGTACAAGGTGTGCGGCCATTACCACTGAGGGCCGTGGTGGGGACTGTGGCTGTCAGTAGCTGGAATCACTGTAGCCCAAAGGCCAGAGAAAACAATTTCCTCACCATGGCCTCGTGGTCAGGAAGGCCTGGCGGTTGGCAGACTTCCCCTGCACCTCCCCTGTAGCGTGCCTTTCACCTGGGCAATATTTTTGGAGAGGGAACAGGGAGAGAAGAACCCTGCGATGAGGGAGAAACCCCGAAAGACTGAGTGATTTCCCAAGGGAGACTGGTTTAAACCTAAAGGAGATATATTTTATTTGCAAGATCAAGTGTTTTCCACCTACATCAGCAATGGGGGCTTTTTAGCGAGAAGTCGTTATAGACAATAAAGTTACCATATATATTTTTGTAAATCTGATTTATTTAGTGTGTCCATTTCAAGGCTCCTACATTAGGAAGGTCTGTATCTTTACTGAATGAAGAGAACTCAGCTTATGTACCTCAGCCTATGACGGAGGAGGGGAGGGGTGAGGGAGAGGGCAGGGCTTGATTCTGTCAACACTGGTTGCCTCCAGGGACAGTAGCTCCAGGACAGAGGAGAAAGACTTATTTTTCACTGTAAACTTTTGTATTTGTACCATGTGTAAGCATTAACTATTCAAAAAATAAAGTAAAATGGGAAAAAAATAAGTTTCTGAAATGAAAAAAATGCAGATGCACAGAATCTAATATTTGATGCTTGACAATTAACATTCAATACTTTTCATCTCACCAGGAACCTCTGAGCCATTTCTCCTTCTTGGTGCACCCTGGGTTTATTCCTTTCATTTGTGCTGGTGTTGGTTTTGTAAGCTCTCTTGCCACTCCAGCTTGCCCATGACCCATCTGTGCTTTGTACCCCAAACACAGTACATCCTGTGGGTAGACCGTCCATTATCCAGGGGAAAACAGTCCTACTGACCCAGTCAGTCTTACCTGCCGTCCTGGATTGAGGTGTGGAAAGGATTAATGAGGGGTAGATCTGGTTGTTTCCACCTCTTTGGCATCAAGTAGCAGTGGGGAATTAGCGGAAAGGACTTGAGTACTGGAGTCAATCTCACTAGCTACTGCCAGTAGCTCTGCCAGCTACTAGCTTTAGGTCCTTGGGTGAGTCTTGAGTTTCTTCTTCTACACATTAGAGTTAATATAAGCCTCATTGGGTCAACCTAGCACAATGCTAGAACTGTTCTGATTACTCTCAATCCCCAGTCCAAGAGAAGAGAGATTAATTTTGATAAAATCTTACATCCAGCCAAACTCAGTGTGCCTCTTCTCCCTGTTTTCCTTGGTTTCTACCCAAGGCCTAAGCCCCTCCATTCATCTATCACATCCTTTACTCTCATTTACATCCTTCCCTATACTTTTACTCCCGTGACCCAATCTTCCTCTACTTCCTTCTTTTATTAAATGTGTTTTCATTTGCAAGTAACAGGCAGCTCAAGTCTAACTGGTTTGAACATTAAGGGCATTTATTGACTCAAGGGGCTGAAAATTCATCAGTGGCAAGGGCCTTGGGTTGGCGGCAGTTCAGAATTACTATGGTCTCTGTTTCTTTCCATCTCTCCACTCAACAAACCCTCAGCGTTGCTTTATTCTGGGACTGACTCCCCTAGTGTTTATAGGCTGGATGTCAGCAGCAATTGGGCCCACATACTTCCTCATTATGTCCAGAGGGACTGAGAGGGAGTGAGTCTATAAGCATCAAACAAAAATCTTAACCTTCCATTAATTGGAATAGCATGAACCAATCATGGTGACTAGGAGATAGCCATGTGCTACTTCACTAAGGTTTAAATTGTCCACCCTTGAGCCAATCAAAGGGGAGGGGATTACCATGATTAATTTAGACCAATGGTCCTCAACTGTGAGCAGTAACACCTCCTTAAGATTATTGAAACATGTTGTTATGACTGGGGTATCACTGGCATTTAGTGGGTGGGAGCTAGGAGCTTCGAATGTCTTGCAATGTACAGGACAGTCCTGTACAATGAAGAATTGGCCTGCCTCAAAGGCCAATAGTGCCCTGCCAAGACATACTGGCTGAGACAATCAGGGCACATCACCCTGAAGTTGGGGGTTTACTTTCCTCTGAAATGTGAAAATACATAAACCACACTAGGGTGAAGAGATACCTGAACAAAAATGACCAGATCACTCAGCTCCTTCCTCACCTTTATTGGCTCCCTTCTGTCTACTTAAATCCCTCTTGACAATATCAGTTACTTCCTAGCCCCATTCTGTTGTACCTACCCAGGTAAACCCTATTGTGGCAGTGATTCTTAGTATCTCCCAAGGTCTGGGCTCTAATTTTTAAATTTAAAATGTAACTGGTCACATGACCATCCATAATAAAGACTAAAATTTTCGGCCTCCTTGCAGCTAGATTTGTCAAAGGACCAAGCTATGGTCAATGGATTTAGGTAGAAGTGGCATATGCCCTTCTGCTGGTCCTGCCTTCTTCCTGCTGCCCAAAATGCAAACAAAATGGATGGAGCTGGAGTAACCATGTTAGAACATGACATGGAAGCCAAACCCTGATGGCAAAGTAAGGCAGTCGAAGGAATTTTGATTCCTGACACACTGGTGCTCTATTCTAGCCTTATTAGTCTACCTGGATTTTTATGTAAGAGGGCAATTGACTTCTTTCATGTTTTTTTTTTGTCACTTGCAACCAAACATAACTATGTAACAATATTGGACCAATAACTGCCTCCCCACATCAATACTGGGGGTTCAAATGCTGATGGTCAGTCAAATCACATGACTAAGCAGATCACTGCCAATATGTGGTATATTCTCCACCCTCACCTGGGTCCTCAGTGCTGCCCAGCAGTGTCTCCAATTCTCTCCAGTAGCCACTTCAAACCTCCTTCATGCTCCTCAAATTTTCATTCTTTCTTCTCCTATTTCCCTCTCTGCTTATTTCAGAGGGAAGATACAAGAAACCATTAGATAAGAACTTCCCCACTCAGTTGCCCACCTCCAACATTGCTTATATCCACACCGTTGGTTTTTTTCCCCTTTTCTCCAGTTATAATGAAATTAGCTTGTCTCGGGCTAATTCTTCCCATGTACTACGGATCCAATCTCCCCCATCCTATGCTCTATCCATTATCCTCCTCCCCTCCTCCAAAGGCTCCTTCCTTTCAGCCTTCAAACATCCTTAAGTAGCTCTAATCTGCAAAGCAAACACACAAAAATCTTTCCTTCAACCTTGCATCTCTGTCCAGTTTTCTCCCTTCTCCTCCTCTCCCCTTCTTGCCTCTCCTCTATTCCCTATTTACTCCCTTCCCTCCCTTCTCTCCTTGGCTTCTCCCTCTCCATCTCCTCCCCTCCATAACCAAACTATTTGACTTTTCCAGGTCTCTACTCCTTCATCCTCAAACCTCTGAAGCTTGGCTTCTACTTCTCTCACTCCTTGAAAATGCAGTTGTCAAGGTCACAGACACCTTCCTTGTAGCTAAATCCAATGAATATTGCTCAACCCTTGACTTACTTTGCTCCTCAGTAATTTGACACTGACACCAGCCCTCTTAATGGGTTCTCTTCTCTTGACTTCCACGTCAGCAATCTCTTCTGGTTTTCTTTTTTTTTTCCTCTGACATCTCTCAGTCTTTCCTATGGGTTTTTCTTCTTCCACCCTACCCCTTCATGTTAATGTTCCATCTGGTTGGGTCACAGCTTCCTGGGAGGTCTTACTCATAGGACCTCAGGCTGATACTCTCCGAATCCGTATCTCCAAGGTGGATCTTATTTTTGGTTTCAGAATCATACATTCAACTGCCAACAGAACAGCATCATGGTTTATAGTGATCTCAAACTACATTCATCCTCCTCCCCTTCCCTATAAACCTGCTCTTCTGTTATACTATACAGGGAATGAACTACCATCTATCTAGTTGCCCAAGCCAGAGTCATGGCTCCTCTTTCATCTGGTCAGTCATAAAGTCCTGCCAAGTCTTTTAAATACATTAAATGTTTAAGATGCATCTGCCTCTCTCCATTCCCACCGCTACTTCCTGTATGCAGTTCCCCATCATCTCTCACTTGGGCTATTCTGCAACTTTTTGTCTCTCTGCATCCAGTCTTGCATACCTGTTCTTCACAGCAGTCAGAGAGAGTGACCTTTCAAAAGTGCAGATCTGATCTCATCATCCCCCATCTCCCTATGGCTATCAGGATTGAGCTCAAGGACACCTTGGCTTTTCTTACAAAAGCCCTGTCTGATGTGTCTCCTGCCTGTATCTTTTCCTCCCCTTTTTTATACTTTCCACTTAGCTACATTCAGTTTCAGTTCCTCAAATATGCACTGCTCTCTACTGGTGCTGAGCCTCTGCACAAGCTCATCCCTCGCTAGGAATCCTCTTCCCACTGCCTCCACTGCCACCTTCCCCTGTCCTCTTCCTTCAAGTCAGGCTTCTCTGACCTCCCAAGTCTGGTTCAGTGCCCCTCCTATGTGCTCTTAAACGATCTTTATTTCTGTCATGGCACTTACACATATTGTAATTGCTTACTTACTCGTTCCCTTTGACTAGATTTTCAGCATTGTGAGGGTAGGGACCATGTCTGTTTTATTCTTTGTAGTTTCAGTGCCTCTCACTTACTACATGCTCAATATATTTTTGTTGACTAAATGAACCCAAAGTAGGTATTCAATACATGCTTCCCTTCCCAGTGGATAAACACGTCTGACTAGTCAGGTAATTAGAAGGTATTCAATGAAACAACCGCTCTCAGGGTGGGGGAAACAGAAGAATCCCTCTCCAGATATCTTATTTAATGTTGAAAAAAAAAACCCACTGAGTTTAATAGAGCACTGTAAATTGTGATGTTCATGTGGAGAAAAAGACCAAATTAATATCAGCCCTTGGAGCTTCCCTGGTGGCGCAGCAGTTGAGAGTCCGCCTGCCGACGCAGGGGACATGGGTTCGTGCCCCAGTCTGGGAAGATCCCACGTGCCGCGGAGCGGCTGGGCCCGTGAGGCATGGCCACTGAGCCTGCGTGTCCAGAGCCTGTGCTCCGCAACGGGAGAGGCCACAACAGTGAGAGGCCCGCGAACCGCTAAAAAAAAAAAAAAATCAGCTCTTGCTTTCCAGTTTAAGTTGTCAACAGGCTTTCTTCTTTGAGGTTTCCCCATGACTCCCACAGAACAAGGAGAGAAAGGTATATCACAACTGTCAGCAAAGATTCTCATTACTTCCCTCGCCACTCAAGAAAGAAGTTCCTCTCTCCTATCTTGTGATCTCAAGGTTGCTAGAAAATTAAAAATAACTCTTCATCTTTCATGAAGGATGAAGGGTCCAGTTCTGCTCAAATATTCAATGAATATTTAACTGAAGGCTGACTCTATACAAGACACCCTCTTATTTGTCACACTCTCTTCAAGTTTTATGAAGGATTAAACTTTGTCTCCTGCAAGTATTATATTCTCTTGCACAGACTTCCCTTCAAGAGGGCAGCCTGTACTCTATTGCCAAAGGCCCTCTAGCTTTTAAGAAGCAGAATGAAATCAGATAAATAGTTTCTGTCCCAGCCATACAGGTCCAAATCACATCACTCATTTAAGACACCAAAAAGAATTTTGCTCTGAGCTACTTTTCTAATCACATTGATCATGATGCATTGCACTACTTTTTCTTATCCATTAATTCCAGTATATATTAGCCTCTGGTACCTGTTTGCTGGTCATAGAATAGTTTTTCTCCATGAGAAAACAATTGGTCCAGAAAGGAGATCAAATTTTGGATCAAACAGCAAATCAACTCCACTATCTCCAATTTCATTTAAAGAACTGATCTCTGGAATTTCAGAAAAGCATGGCATTACCTTGTTGGCACCCATCTAAGTTTAGTTTGCTTAGATACAATGCCAGAAAACACAAAGCAAATGCTGGCATTTCAGAAATGCTGTGTTGGCTGGAAATGAACCATGAAAACGGAAGCAAACGGAAGCAAATGAAAGAGGGTCTTAAAGTCAGTGTGTTCTTGCCAATCAGGAAGATGAAGTTGTCACTGCATAAGATTCCATTTTGTTTACTTATACCAAGTTCTCCGAATAAATGAAGACTTCTATCACCTTTCCACATAAAAGAGAAACTTAAAAAAAAAAGCCACAAAACAGATTTTCTGGAAATGTTCTCACTCAACGAGATGTGAGCTTCCCGTTGTGTGTAAATCTTCTCTAGTGAATGCTGGGTCTTATGGTTACAAGTGTACTTACAAATCAGACCAGGGGTATTTGGGAACCCAGAAGGTTAGTTGGTAGCTCAAAGTGTCAGCCATAATGAGCAATGAACATGACAAAAGTTAAATTAATGTAATATTCTCAGGCTAAAAATTTAAACTACTACATGTTATATCAATTCTTTCACTCACGTCTCTCCCATTTTGTAGAATATTTCACTGGTAAGCAGATGTAATTCATAATGAAGGAATGCATCAAAAGGTTAAGATCGACTTTCTATTTGAATTCCCATTACAACCAAGCACATTTGCAGATCAAAAAGATGTTCAAACTGGTGTCACAGGTCAACATATAATTAAATTCCAACAAAGGCTCATAGAGACAAGTTCCTTGGAATTTGATGTTAGGGAATTTGACATGTTGGGTCACTGCTCTGAACTGTCCCCCAAACTATACCCTTTCAGGGATGGTTTGGCTATGAATAATTTGGAATATCCTTTCCTTTAGCCACTGAATGATTAAAAAGGTCACTGAAGATAGCTTTTTTTTTTTTTTTTTTTTTTCCCGGTACGCGGGCCTCTCACTGTTGTGGCCTCTCCCATTGCGGACAATGGCTCAGGACGCGCAGGCTCAGTGGCCATGGCTCATGGGCACAGCCGCTCCGCGGCATGTGGGATCTTCCCGGACTGGGGCACGAACCCATGTCCCCTGCATCGGCAGGCGGACTCTCAACCACTGCGCCACCAGGGAAGCCCTGAAGATAGCTTTATAATTCATTTAAAATTCTTTGACTTTGTTGTATATCAAAGAAGCTACTGAGCTCCCCAACTGAAGAGACCATACATTTCTTAGCCTGGGACCATCTGCTCTTACAAGTCTAGTTCCACACATAGGACCAGCACCAAAGTCCTTAGGAACTAGGATGAGGTAGAACGAGTATTAATTAACTGATGTCAAAGGGTTGGATTTTCTTTTCCCATAGGATATCAGGTAACAAGATTCATGACCACAGATAGATATCAGGTAATAAGATTCATGACTACAGATAGAGCCAAGGAGTTAAACATAAACGTATGTTACAAAATTACAGGAAATACTGGCTTTAGTATAATTAGATCCTCTCCAAAGCAACTGTATAGCTTGATATTTTCTCACTCCCCTCACTCACTTAGGCTCTAGTTTATTTACAGTGAATAACTGCCCATTGTTACTGACTCTGATAAAGGAACATCTGAGGACTGGTATCCGAGGCCAGACTGGATTAAGGCTTGGACTCGTGCCTTGTCTGAAGAATTCCTTGTTTTTGTGAAATTCCACCCAGACATTTTCAATGGCTCTTTTGTATTTAAAAAGGAATTAAAACACTTTGAAGTGTTTTATTTGAAGTCATATTTGAAGTCAGTAGCAATAATGAAACCATAAAAGCATCTTCAAACAAACTCTTGATTGTTAACTTTCAAACTTTAAAAATCCTATAACACGTACCAAAGCAGTAAACGTTCTTTTAGGGCTTCTCTGCGAAAGGCCACATCCCAAGAGTAGTATCTTTGACTTTCATTTCATCACCTCACAAGTAACACGTCATAGTTATATTACGTTACCTCTACAACTAAATACCAACTGTGCATAGTACACCTGACTCAGGGCTTCTTGCCACGGTTGAGTGCTCTGAATAAAATCAATCAAAAATACAACTAACATTTGCATTCATTCAATGTGACTAATATAGAAATTACACTAACAAACTTGTCAGAATTTACACACTCAAGTGAACACTGTTTCTTTCAAAAAGTCATCATGAGGAGCTATACTTATTCCAAAATTGGGAGCAGGTGTTCGGGGTGTGGGGAGGGGGGTAAGGAGAGAGGGAGAGAGAGAAACTGATGGAGAGAGAGGCAGTGGTGGTGAAGGGGGAATCCAAGAAATTGCCTGTCTCTGGATGTAATGATTCCTGCCCATAATTTCCACACCTGGACATCAGGATAATTACTATGCTTTCTCTGTTGGGGGCCACAAGTTCTCTAACTTCCCACCCCCAATCCCTGTGCAAACTCAACTTTGGAAGTAACCGCCTTAGGGATCCTAACATGTTACCAAGACCCACAGTGGGGAATTCCTCCCATTACTCCTCTCAGCTGTCACCAGAGCCCATCCCTTCTTTGGGAGCTCCTACCACCTACAGGTCTCTGACAGCCTTTCTTGTGGAAGTTCCTTTTCTTGTGTCTGTACACCTAGCCCAATTTAACTCCTCTCTCTCCACCTAAAGATCTGCCCCTCATGATTCAAGATTAAGATAACTTTATGAGCACTTAGGGTTTCGGTTGCTATTATTATTCAATTACATTGTGGACCAAGAAAAATTCTGAGTTGCTTGACAATACAGTAATTTTAACATTTTAATGAGACATTACAATCACCACTTCAAATAACTTATTTTTCCAAAGGTCAGCTGAAAAAGAAGCCTACTGAAAGTGAAGGGTATCTGAATGTGTTGCATTCCTGCACAGGTGCGGTATGCAAAACAACTGTGCTAACTTCACAATAAATAGAAAAGTAAAATAAGTGCCCTGTCACTGAGTGAGCGCTCTTGTTGGCTGAATGTTTCACGTACAGGCCAAATGGCTATAAGCGACACTACTGAACAACTGTTGATTTTCTTTCCCTACTCTTATCTTTCATTTCCAAACTAGATATCCTTTTAATGAAAAGAATTCTGAAACAGACCATCCCCTACGTTTGGGAGCCATTGTTTACACGACAATGAGAGTTGATGTTTTAACTCTGCTGACACTCTGAATTTAAAAAGAAAAACGATTAAAGTGTATGTACTTAATCTCTGCTTCAACAAACAAAACATGGGAATTTAACTGAATCTTGGTGACTCAAGTTCATGATAATTTAGACTGTTAGGGGACACAGGGGACCGAGCTTCTAGTGCCGGATTTATCAATTGGTAGCTACTACCTAACAAGGCCTTGGTTTCTCACCTGTAACTTAATTGCCAAGATCCCTTCTAGTTTATATTCTATATTTTTATTAATAGTTATACAGGAATATGATATAGTAAAACTTTAGGAAATTCTAAGGTGGGTAGATCTTAACTTTCCCTTTCAATCTTGGCTGTTTTCTGTGTCTTCCCCAACCAATAAAAGGCTCAAAACCTTGAATTTCTGGATGACATACTTTTGGGCTATAATTGATATTTCTTCTCTCTTCTCCAGGATAATATTTTTTGTTGTCTTCTGACACCACCCATGGGTTTTCTCCTTGTTGCCCTGTCAACCTTCTAGTAATTGTTACTTTTTGCCATACCTCCACCTTTTCCATTTTTGTCTTTTTGACCACTGAAAACACATTTTCTGATTAAATAAACAGCTTCTGTAACCTTCATTCTTTTGACTGTTTTTGTTAATGCTTCTACTCAGACTGTTTGGATAGCTTAACAGTTCAGAGTTCTAACAGTTTTCTATAATTATATAAGAAATAGTTTTTGACCATCTACATGTGCCAGGTACCATGACAGCCCTTTATCAACCTGGGAAAGAATTCTTTCAATGTGTTCCATCATTAAAGTGGGGAAGCAGCAGATATGACACCAAAAGCACAGGCAACAAAAACAAAAATACACAAGTGGGACATACTAAGAAGCTTCTACACAGCAAAGGAAACAACAGAATGAAAAAGCAACCTATGGAATAGGAAAAAATATTTGCAAACCATGTATATAAGAAACTCCTCAATAGTAAAATAAACTAATAACCTGATTAAAAAATGGACTAAGCACTTGAATAGCCATTTCTCTAGAGACGACATACAGATGGCCAACAAGTATAGGAAAAAATGCTCAATGCCACTAATCATCAGGGAAATGCAAATCAAAACCACAAAAAGATATCACTTCACACCTGTCAGGTTGCTATTATCAAAAAACAAAAGATGACAAAGTATTGGCGAGGAGTTGGAGAAACTGAACCTCTGCCCACTGTTGGTGGGAATGTAAAATGGTGCAGCCTCTACGGAAAGCAAAACTACCATATGATCCAGCAATCCCATTTCTGGGTATTTAACCAGAAGAATTGAAATCAGAATCTTGAAGAGATATTAGCACTCCCTGTTCACTGCAGCACTATTCACAAGAGTCAGGAAGTGGAACAAACTGTATGTCTGACAGATAAATGGATAAAGTAAATAAATAAACACACACACATACACATATAGTCTGGAATACTATTCAGCCTTAAAAAAGAAGTAAATTCTGCAATACGCAACAACATGGATGAACCTTCAGGACATTATGCTAAATGAAATAAGCGAGTCACAGGAAGACAAATACTGCATGAATCTACTTATATGAAGGAATGGCACTGCTTCCTGAATGTGAATTTCTCTGCTTGCAGGACCAGAAATGATTACAAGTATCTGTAGCAGTGGATGTGTTGCTACCTTCCAGGCAGCTGCCTGGATCTTGTAACTGATCATGTTCCCCTATTGAATAACCTACTAAACACCTTGGCACTAAATCGATTTGTGACTCACCTTTAGCAAGTTTACGGGCCTTCATTAAATCTACTTGTGTACTCATGCCAATGCTGATTCTATCTTACTTCGTTATAATACCAAATTCTTTTACTTTTGTTCTTCCCAAAATTTTTACTATTGATGTTTAACGTTCTTAATTATAATTTTTATAAGCCACCTTAAATCATTTTTGAAAAATTGTTTAAAATTGATTTAAAAAAAGACTTCAAATTCTATTAAGGGTGGGGGGCGGACAGTAAAATGTAGCGCCTGTGTACACAGGTATGGAGCAAGACTTCTGAGGTTCAAATTTTGACTCCTCTAGTGACGAGCCATGTGGACCTTGGGCAAGTTACTAGACACTGCTGTGTCTGGTTTCTATTGTAAATGGAGACATACAGATATAGAAAACAAACTTATGGTTACCAGGGGGTAAGGTGGGGGACGGACAAACTGGGATATTGGGATTGACATATACATACTACTACATATAAAACAGATAACTAATAAGTACCTACTGTAGAGCACAGGGAACTCTACTCAATACTTTGTAATGACCTATATGGGGAAAGAAGCGAAAAAGAGTGGAGATACATACATACATACATATATATATATATATATACACACACACACATATATACACACACACATATATATACATATATATATATATTTAACTGATTCACTTTGCTGTACAGCAGAAACTAACACAGCATTGTAAATCAACTATAGTCCAATAAAAATTAGAAAATAAATAAAATGGAGATAATAGTTCCTCTCTCAAAGGGTTGTTTTGAGTTTTAAATAAAATCAGTAATATACTTAGAATGATGCATTTTAAACAGTGCTTGGCACATAGCAAACGCTCAAATGTTAGCTGTGAGGAATTTTTATGCTGTAGTTTAGCATACATAGCTGGGTTTACAATCTAATGTCAGTCTAAACAAACCAGCATTCCCATCATATCATGTAACAGAATGTTTGGACATGATATTTTACTATGATTACTAGAAGAACTCTTTTGATCTTCTTTACTGCATTTTCTGCTGACAATATTATCAAAGACAGACATATTTCCTTAAGGGAAGCTGGATATTAAAATCTGGACTTATAAAATAGGTTCAAGAGTTCTTTGTTTTCCGTTAACATTTAAATATTAAAATTAAAACAAACACAACTGTGCTCTGCCACTGCCAGAAAGGATTTGAAGCAACAAAATATTAAGCTTCAATAAAACTGAGAATTTTTTTAAAAGCAAGAGCTAAGGAAAAAGGTGTATATGAGCGAGATGGGAGAAAAACTGTATCAGAACAAGTTGGCTAAAGGAAGTTACTGTAGTTGAAAACAGAACTTCATTTCCTCAGAGGGCAGCCAAAGCAAAGGGAGAAACATGAGAAGTATCCTGACTCTCTATTTCAATGAAAGGAAGCTGGCCCTTAATCAGGAGGAATACTTTTTTGTTTCTAAGCTAGCATAGGATACATGGGGAACACTGATGATAATAATTAAGAACTTTGACAGTAGTCAAAGAAAAGAAAAAAGCAGAGACAGTTTTCGGTAAATACCTCCTCTAAGAGGAGTCTCAATCTAAGTTCCAGAGTCAGTACACCCTCCTCCACAAACTGTTCTCTACTTCACTAAATGACAATTTGATCCTTCTAGTTAGTTATTCAGGCTAATAACCAAGTCATCCTTGACTCCTCTTCGTTCTTTCACACCCCATATCTGATCTGCCGCAAATGTCATCAACTCTGCCTTCAAAGCATACCCAGATTCTGGTTACTTTTCAAATCAGCTCCACTGCCCCCACGCTTTGACCTAAGTCGCCATCATTTTCCTCCAGGATTACTGCAACAGTCTCCTAACTGGTCTCCCTGCTCCACTTCAGCCTATTTGGATCCTATTAAAATCGAAGTCTGAGCACATCATTCCCCTGTTCAAAATCCTCCTATGGCCCCCCACTCATTCAGAATAAAAGCCAAAAGTCTCAGGAGGCTCTCTGAGATCTAGTTCCACCCCCATGCCCCACTTCTTCTGTCTCTTTACCTCTTTGACCTAACCTGCTCCTCCTCTCGCTTCACGCCACGTGGCCACACTGGCCTCTTGGCTGTTACAGAAATGTTCCAAGCGTCAGGACCCTTGCAATTGGTGTTCCCTCTGCCTAAATGCTCTTCTCCTAAGTAGCCACTCCCTTCAGATCTTTACTCAAATACCACCTTTCCAGCGGGGCTTTCTGTTGCTCTATTTAATACTGCAAACACTCCACACACCCACGCCCATCACACGTGACGTTCTGTATCTCCTTTTTCTGCTTTATCGGTCCCTCAGAACTGCTCACTATCTATCATACTATATGTCTTTTCATTTTCATGTTCATTTCCATCTTACCCACTAGAACGTAACCCCATGAAGGCAGGGTTTTGTTTTGTTTTGTTTCCTGCTATATCACCCAGTGTTAGAACAGGGCTTGTCTGCACAGTGGCTATTCAAATATCCGTTGTAAGAATGTGTGGGTAAAATTCTGAGGGCATGGCCTTAGAGTATACTTATATAGGAGTAATTCTGAAAGTGGGAGTGGGAGATAGAGTAATACAGTTCAGTTATGTAGTATTTTGGTGATCTGATTTGCTACATGGTTAATGCTTAGAACACAAAAACCAAAGAATGGATCACAGATCTTTCAGCCAGTGGTCTATAAAGTGGGGCAGCATAAGATGATCGCTTAGGATGAGGGGTCAACATGTTGGAATTATATTTTTTTTTATAAAGTTAAAGAAATAATGGATGGACTTTCACTGGTGCCCTCACTCAGTCTACGTGTCAGAAGGTCACGCATCACACATGGTTCTTGGGGCACTCTTCTGAAGGAAGACTGGAGTGGGAGTACTCATGTTAGATGTAATTATATATTTACATGATTATTTATTCCTATCCTGTTTCACACGTACTAGAAGATTTTTATATCATGAAAGTAAGCAAACACAGCTTCGAGAAGATAACGTGATGAAAGACTCCTCTTTCTAGATATCTACCCTGTCTTGCTTCATGACCCTAACATTTTAGTTGAAGGGAAATTTAATTCACTGTACAAAGTAAGGAACAAAGTAAGATCATTTTGATAAAAGAATTGAGCCATAAAGATTGTCTTTCTTGAGAGTGCATTTAGGAGACCTAAATACAACTTTTTCTCTTTGGCCAGAATACTGACATTCCCTTAATACAACTGAATAAGTAAAAGTATTGTTAGGCATTGGCAAAATGACAGAACTAATAATTAAAATGCTTGAACAGAAAAAGTATGACTAAAGATTTAAATTACCTGAGTTTTCTAAACTTAAATTTGATAGAAAGTGAACCAGATTTTTCTTACTTGGTAGGAGGAAATTCAGGCACCTTGGGAAGAACATGAACCTTTTATGATCACCGAGGCACTATTAAACGGTCTAGTAGGCAACTTGCTACAGGCCATCTCTCCAGCAGGGCTTGACTTAGAGAAAGGCCTTAATTATTCAACCACTAAAGAAGTTCCTCTATTGATAAGTAAGAGATGCTTTCCCAAGAGAACCAGAGATTTAAAGTGTTACATTAAATGCAAACTCCTCATCTATTTCAAGTGAATATTTTTGGAGTGTGGACTAGATTTGTCCACAAGTTTTCACTTCTGGTTTCCCATTCTCCGTTATGCAAAAATGAACTCACAAAGGCAAATTCAAATATCTATTTTGAAAAGTATTTACTCAGTTTGAATAAATTAATTGCAAATAAAAATCAGCTACAATATATAGCCTGAATAGAAATGACTAGAACAAATACAACACAGGACTTGATTTCCTTGCATTAGTCACAAAGCATGTGACAATCTAGAAAACTTCAAAATCAATTATATTTCTTTGAAAAAGGAGTAACAGCAGTTACTGATACATCACAACTAGTCAACTTATAATACAAAGTTTCCTGACATGCATTTCCTGAGTGAACCCAAATGATTTTTTAAAACAAGGAAATTTTGACAAGTTGAAGTAAAGTAAAATAGTTCATGGCTTCTAAGCAACAGGTTTTGTTTTTTAAAAACCAAAAGAAAATTCAGAACAGCACTGTAATAGGATAAATTAAAGCTGTGCTACCACATACAAAATTTTGCTAGAGTCAATTAAGTATAATACAACTTTTCGAACTAAAGGAAAACAAAAGATTAAAAAAATGATTCTGTCTAATCTAAAAGTGTACTGATTTCTACAAGTGTCACAAAGAGTTTGATGTAGTGCAACTGTCTATACTTTCCTTGTGGTGTGTTAAAAAAAAAAGGGGGGGGTAGGGGAGGGGAGAAGAAATGTTTTCTTGCTTCTGAAAGCAAAGAACTTACTGGAATTAGAGAATAAACTGACCATGCAAGTATGTCCCTCCATTTGGCTGTCACTGGTGCTCATTTGCCAACCAAGCATTTCCTTGAGTCACACTGTGGCAACTGTCCTTTTAGGATTCAAGCCCACAGTTAAGGCTGGTCTGTTAGATTAAAAAAAAAGAGCACTGTTGTCATTCAACCCTTTATATCTCTAAATTTCTTACCTAAATAAGTCCAAATACAGGATAGTTAATTAAGCATTTCTTTTTCTAAAAGCAAATCAAGTCACTCTCCTTTCTTGTTATTTATGCTTTTTCTCATGGGAATGATTTTTTTTCTAGAAACAGTGAACAGATGAACCACAGTTTATATCTAAAAAATAAACTTGCCAAATGTTGCTGATACTAAAAACAGATTAGTTATCATGGGAGAAAAATAGATAATCTAGATTAAATTGCATATTCAAAGGAGCATGTGAAATGTTTCTTAGCATTAAGTTTTTGTTATAGTACTACACTTGGGAGAAACATTAAGGAAAAAAATCTTTCCCGATTATCTTCAATGTGGTTAAAAACAAACACCTCTTACATAATGGTAATTAATATGAATTTTGTTTTACAAAGTATTCTAATTTACCAAATTTCATATTTAGATGGGGGTGGGGAGAGAGGCTCTCTTGTCCTTCTTCCTAACTTTGCAAATCCTTGAGCTATGCTTGCTAAACTACCATTCACACCAAGAGTGTGAGACCATCGTTACCATGCTACTCTACCAAGAACATTCTAAGATATTTTCTATAATAAAGATAAATAGAAAAAAAGTTAATATACATGTTGCTGTATTTTACAATGTTTGCAACAAACTGTAAACTAACATAGTTTGAACCAACAGTACCCTCAGTTATACAAAACAATTTTTCAACACTGAGGATGGGTGATTCAAAACACTAAAATGAAGGCATCAAATTAGACTATGTCTTTTTCTCCTCAAAATATATTTTCAAAACTCAGAATTCAGAAGTCTGGTACTTTTGGAAATTCCTTTGCTTGAGTTTCCCAGATTTTTGCTCAGAAATTGCTACTATTTATTATAAATGTTTAAAAAAATTCTTCATCTTAATGCAAATGACCAGAGCAGAAAAACTGTGATGTGGACAACAGGTTGGAAAACCCAAATCACTTAGCTTATAAATGTATAATGTAGTCCTGGAGGACAATGGTCTGTTAGTCTAGAGGTCCTTGGAAAATAAGTCTGATGTAGCCTTGTTCACCAGCCAACTGATGTGCACAAAAGGGACAGGCTGCATGAAAAGTATGAGTACCATGAGGAAGCGGGATCTGGGACCAGTAGGCAGTTGTCTTTTCTGAACACACATGCCCACACGGGCTAAACGCATGGGTTGGAGGGCCGGCGTCCACATAAAATCCAGCTTCACATCCAAGCCACAGAGGGACATAGGGACCAACAGACCTACACATAGGACATTCACGATCTTTTCCATCACGTTCTTCTTTGTTTCCCCAGTTATGATAGCCATGCACATGGCCGCAGTTCAGATACACCCATGGTTGCTTTTCATCAACAACATCTTTCCTCTTCATACTAGGAAATGCTAGTGTGTTGAACCCTACAGGGCACTGAGGTCGTGCTGCATTGATTTCCTGTCTTAAAGCTTCTAAATGCTTCACGGTAGGAGTGTGGGAAAGGCCTTCTGCAGTACGCCACAGCAATGTTGCACCACAGAGGTCAATTAATGAGCCATCTTGTAACTGATTGGTTTCAATTTCCACCTAGAGGAAAAAAGAATCAAAAAAACACATTGACCACTGAGTTTTGGATTTTTACCTAAGAGTGTTGGTCTTACGTGCTCCTTACTCAAGAATCAAGATTTCCTCTGGTTGTTTATTTAAGAAACTCAAATGGTAGTCATGAAAAATATGGGTTTGAAAATCAAGGATAAAATACTGAGCAGTAACTTATCTCTTTTCAGCTTTATAGTAAAGACAATTTATGATTAAAAATTCTGGCTAATCAGTAAGTTTAATATTTCCAATTTGGTAAATATGTTGGTCAAAGATATATAGATACAAGTAGAAAATACACAGAGTGCTGTTTAAATTGGGAAAGCTTAGGTTTTAAAATATATTAACATAATATAAAAGAAGAATAAATTTTTAGAGTGTTCTAATTGAAACATTAAGATATTATCCTCCTGGTATAGTATTTGGTTGTCAGCACTGGATAGCCATACTTGGTACTCTGTGTCAGCAAAAGATTAAATAGTTTTTGGGAATATGTAATGCACTCAGTCCAACTCACCCTATGAGTTTATTGTTGTTAAAAAAGAAGCTACATCTCAGTACTTACCATTTTCCCTCTCTGCTGAGCTGATCTGGTTTCACGCAGGCTGAATACATTTCCACACACTGATATTTCTCTCCATATTCCAGGCTTGGAGTCTTCTGTGAACCCATTGCGTGGATGCATAACAAGAACGCCATTGGTGGTCAAGCCATCCATCTGTCCATCTGATGTCTTCCATTTGGCAGCCTTCTCCTAGTAGGAAAAATAGTGATCTTCTGTTTATTTATAACTGGGAAATAGAAGTGGTCATACAATGCAACATTTAGGAAAAAAGCTTTTTACCCCAAGAAAGATGTTTTTTGATGAGTCAAATCCTGCAGCATAAATCCGTGCTGTAAATGGGGGATTCCGTTCACATATAATTCTACAGGCAAATCTTGATATGGTGCTTTGCACTGACTGTGTATCAGAATTACTTTGACTTCCAGGAACTGTGTCAGTTACTACAAAGTCAATGGGACTTTCAGTCGACCGACCAATCTAAGGGAAAAACAAATATCTATAAACCTATTCAAAGGAACACAATGGAAAATCCACTCAAGAAAGGCACAAACAGTAAGGTGAAATCATTAAGCCTCTGAAATTTCTAATGCTCAAACTTATCATACTTAACTCTGGGGCATCTATACCCTTGAAAACCAATCTGTCACATTCCCTCTGATGTAGTAATCACTTAGAGCATAAAATTAAGTAGGAACTTACAACCCAGAATATATGAAACCTCAGGGAATGAAAAGTTTAGGATGGCTGAGATTTCTGGGTGGCTGCAGATTTTAATTTTAACCTCTTTGGACAGAAATATGTCTACCATGTATTACTCTAGTTTCCTTAACAGAATATAATGAACATAAAAGTAAATCTTTTATGATGACTCCAGGACATTATACTATGAATACCTTTATATTGAGCTGAGCTGCCCTGATGTCTTCAGGTGCTATAAAGGTGTAGAGGAACGCTGATCCTTATGTTAAAGGCTTACAAAGCCGTGCTTTGAGGTCTTATGTATACTTTACAGGATTCTTGTGTCTTTTCTGTCAGGTTGTCAGCTATCATTTCTTGCTGTTGGGCATATTTGTCTCTAGCAGCATACCCCTCCTCTAACTAGTTACTCTAATTCTGCCATGGGTTGAGAAATCAAATAACCAAACTTCAAAGAATAGTATTTCAAAAGGTTCTTAGTGATGGCCTAAGGGATTCTCCAGGGAGCAGGGAAAAGTGCATGGACTTTGTGGCATTTATCTTATATGCCTAGATGTCCTTTTTGTTTTATTCCTCGTTCTTGGTCATGTTTCAGAGAGACAAGGTTCTTAGAACAAAGTTCTGCTGGGTGAGGTGTCAGTGAACTAAACATCTTCAAAGGTCTAGCAAGTATAAATTAATTTCATTTTGGAAGATGAATGTTGAAAAGAAAAAAGGAAATCAGTGGAAGAAATGACAGAAGTGACAAATGTCACAGAGTTTTAAAGTAAACATTTAGAAATCAGTTCATTAATGTATTTGTTATAAAGTAGTATCATAAAAATTAAAGAATACCGTTACTAAGAAAAAATATTGACCCTTTACAAAGATGATGACTCTTAAGTCATTCTTTGCATAGTTGAGCTTTAAGAATTCCTTATATCAGCACACTTTTAGATAAAATTCTTCAGTGTTTTTATCCTGCCACGAAGTACAAAGTCTTTATTTAGTTTGGATAGTGTTAGGGGGAAATTTTTTGGTTAAAAAATGTAACATTGGATGTCCCTTTATTTTTAAGAATATGATATCCAAAGAAAATGGTCTCAGACCTTTGGAACTAAAAATATTTCTACTGTTCTAAAAAATTCAGCATTCCATTGAAAGGATGTGGGGGATAGTGACTTTAAAGAAATACTTTGTTACTGACTACAGCAAAGACATCTCCAGGCCTTTTCATATTCATTTAATTCTTTAAAATAAAGAAAAACTGAAATGTCATTGGGACTACAATTATAAGAACAACATTATTAGGTACTTTATGTCCCATTTGTTTCAAAAAAGCCCAAGGCCTTACAAAACCCAATATTAAGGGAAAAGATATCATGAATTTTGCTTATGTCTTTGGGTTTAGCTTTTCTATCATCTATCACTTTATAAAACCATCAGCACTGGATTGGTACAAAGAATGAGAGAAATAAAAACTGTTATTGCCAATAGCTTTGACCAAATATGTGCTGAGAAGCAAGTTTGACTCCACATATATGATGTGAACAGTTAGAAACTGCCTGTAGTTTCAGTTGCCTAGAGAGGAAGGAGACAAGTAATAGCAAAAAAGAAATCATAAATGTGTACAAAATATCTCTTGGCTCCTTTTTTTAGATAATAATAGCTAATAATTATTATAGCTACTAATATTACCAGTTAAGTTTACCAGGTACCCGGCACAGTTCTGAGGACTTTATAGGTATTAACACATTTAAGCCTCCTAATAGTCACCTGAGGGAAGTTCTATTATCTGCACTTTATAGGAGGAAACTGTGGCAGAGAGTAACTAAGTAATGTTTACCAGGAATTCTGATTTCAGAGCCCATCTTTTAACCATGCTACATGGACTTCTACATATGAGGTTTAGAAATCAATATATGTTTTAATGAAATGCATTCAAATATGACAATCCTTAATCAGACCACAGCACAAGTCACTTACAACAGGTTTTTAACTTAAAAAAAAAAATGTAGATGTTACAATACCTGAAACATATCAGTGTTGCTGTCATGAGTATATTCAACCACTACTGTCTGGGCCCGAGACAAGGTGTATGATATGCTATGCTGGTCCTTGTTGCTTATTGCCTAAGGAAGGAAAGATCAATAGCAAAAATTAGCAGGGAGGTCAATCAAAATAGATAATCTTTTCATAAAAAAAGAAAGGTCATCTATTTATCATGTGTGTAACATATTTTCCCCCTGAAATTTAGGGTAGAGATTAATAATTCTTGCGTAACCTCGGCTGTGACAGTGGTTTCTTAGGTTAAGTGGGATGCGGAAGAATTCAGGCAGACCTCATTTTATTATGCTTCACAGATTTTGCGTATTTTTTTTAACAAACTGAAGGTTTGTGGCAACTCTGCATTGTCAGATGATGGTTAGCATTTTTTAGCAATAAAGTAGTTTTAAATTAAAGTATATACATTATTTTTTTAGACACAATACTATTATTGCACACTTGGTAGAATACAGCATAGTGTAAACATAACTTTTATATGCACTGGGAAACCAAAAAAATTTGTTGTGATTTGCTTTATTGTGGTGGTCTAGAACTGAACCCCAAATATATCTGAGGTATGCCTGTACACTGAAGCAATTATAGAGTAAGAACTTAAGTTCACTGTATAAAAACATTATACAATCTGAGTCTCCATTATAAGTATTTTAAATTATAAGGTAATCAAAACCAAATCCCAGGTAGAAACTGAAAGCAGTACTCAGTAGTGCTCTGATAAGGAGAAAATACAAAAATCTTGCAAGATAAGAGGAATCTTATTTTTAAAGTAACTCAAAGAGGTTTAAAGTTAACAAATAAGCAGAGATAATTGGTTTTCCTAGCCATTCTGTGACTTTATAGATGACAAATATTTGCCATATGCTGGGCTAGATACAGAAAAATTCACAGAATGATTAAATATACCAAAGGAAATGGATACAATGCTTATGACTGTACTTCTGACTTATGCCAAACTAAAAACATTGCTAAAAAGAACTTTTCAGTTTTGTTTTCAGGCGTTTTCTATGTATATGAGTTGACGATAATAGCAGAGGGGGAAAAACCTGCACAAAGGAAGGGGAAACAGGTTGCATAAAAGAAAAAACAGAAAGACACAGAAGAATGACTATAGGCAGTAAAGAGGCTAAATGAAAAAACTTTCTTAATTAGAACTTTGACATTATAAAATTTTACTTGGTTTTAATCTGTAGCTAATCTGTAATAGATAAAGCCTTAAACCCATAGTTTTAAGATCATGAAATTTTCAAATATACAAAGAGAATAAACAAACACCTGGGTACTAACTACCCAGCTTTATCATTCTTACTAATGCCATTTCTGCTTCTGACTTTTTAAAAGAAATTAAGCTGCAGATATAATGAAGGCTGCTTACATGTCCTTCCCTACTTCCCTCTCTGTGTGGAGGTACTGAACCTCAAGAGTGCAGTGTAGGTCACTCCCATTCATGTACTTAACATGTTTTACTACACATTTATGTGTTCATAAACATTACAAAATGGTTTTAAAGGTTTGAAAACCTATAATTATTTTAACTCAGCATTAAGCAGCTGATTTTTCAATGAAAGAATTGCTCAGTATTTTGGAAGTTAATTCTTTTCTTTTTTTTTTTTGCGGTACGCGGGCCTCTCACTGTTGTGGCCTCTCCTGTTACGGAGCACAGGCTCAGGACGCGCAGGCTCAGCGGCCATGGCTCACGGGCCCAGCCGCTCCGCGGCATGTGGGATCTTCCCGGACTGGGGTACGAACCCGCGTCCCCTGCATCGGCAGGCCGACTGTCAACCACTGAGCCACCAGGGAAGCCCTGGAAGTTAATTCTTAATGGCTAAAGGGATTTAAAAACAAAGGTTTTGTGTACTTTGAGATTGTAAGCCCTGGTTTTTTTCTGTTGCTGTTTGCTTGTTTTTTAAACTATCAGATCTACTCTTAGATTAAGAATAAGAACTACATCAAATTCTCACTGGACTGGAAGGCAGGGTTTAACCACTCATCCCAGATGACTGCCAGACTAAACAATTAGTTTTCTTCATGACCTCATTACCACATCCCTCCAAAATTGAAAGAGGAAAATGTCAATTTTTGACCCCTAAGATTCTTGTTGCCTAGTAAAGATGAAAAGGAGCCAACAATGAAACATTAGGAGCATGACAGTAAAAATATGAAGAAAAGTACAGAACAGGAAATTACAGAAGTAAGGATCAGAAAGATTTCTGATAGTGGGTCTCAACCAGAGGTAATATTAGCTGTGTAAGGGGAATTTGGAAATATGTAGGTGCATTTTTTGGCTGTCACAATGATTTGAGGGCTTAAATGGCATTTAGTGGCTGGGGACCAAGAATATTAAATATCCTACAACATGTAGGACAGTCCTGCATAAAGAAGAATTGGCACACCCAAAATGTCAAGAGCACTTCTGTGGGGAAATACTGGAAAGAAGCTCCTCAGATTGGATCAATAAGCCTTTCACTCCACCACCTGCTTATTATTTATCAGCACATCCCTTCTCTGCAAAGGAGCAGAAAGAAACACCTAAAAGAAATTGTCCCTTTTCTACATTCACTGGTTCTTGAACAGTAAAAGAGGAGACTACTCAAGGCATAACATCTCTTGTTTAGACACCACACTGGATATAAAACAAAGCCAAAAATCCAACTGACTTCAGGGACCAGAGCTGTGACCTAGAGCAAGGCACTGTATGCCAATTTCTCTCTCGTTTATTAAACCTACAAAAATGTACCTCAGATGGTGTAATATTAACATACATTCTAGGGCTGCTTAGCTAAAGATATAGATACTTCCAGAAGTCTAAGAACTCTTTGTAATTTTTATTCACTCACCACAGTATCAAATTCAGTCTGTTATAAAATTGGAAGTAGAGGAATTCACAGGAAATGTAAAGATCTGAAAATTCCCCCTTATTGTCTAGGAAAAGCCCAAGGGTCCCGAAATGGTGGCCCAGCTTCTTGAGATCTTCGTTGGGAAATAAAAAGGGGGTGAGAAGCATTAAATAGGCCAGGAGATTGAGAAGTTATATTATAGACACAATTGGGTATTTGCTTTCATAGCTTTGATTCAATTTAATAATTATTCAGGTCTACTGTGTTCAAGGCAGTATGCTAAAAGCCATGAGGATCATAAACAAAAAATAAATAAAAACAAGAGCATCCATAGGATCTTTAGTTAAAAAAAATCACCCCATCCAAACATGCTTCTAGTACCTGAATGCAAATATTATGAACCACATTCCCTGCCCAGCCCAGGCAGGGTCTCTCTGGTAACAGCAGGACACCCTACTTCTCAGGGGAGTTTCACAATTCCAAATACTACATAAAGCCCTGGCCCCACCCCACCCACACCTTTTTAATAAGAAAAAGGAATTATTTCCTTCTAATTTCCACCCACTGATCCCAGTTTGTTATAAAAAAAAAAAAAGTCCTATGCTCTTCCAGATGGCAGCTCTTCAGATATTGTATCTCCAAAGTGTCTCCCACCCAAACAAAAGGAAGCTTCTGGTACAGAATGTGAAGGGAATGCTGAAGAATATGAACAGCAAGTACAAGTCTTTCAATTTCTCCAAGTTAATTCATTTAGTTTTTATTTTTTGGGTGTTTTTTTTTTTTTTTTTTACCTTTGCAGCCTGAGGAGTACAAGCAATATGCACAGTGCTGGGCTTCACCCCATTTGCCTTAGGTCTTTTAAACAAAGCAAACCTACTTTTCCTCCTTCCTCTATCGCCGTTTGGGAGAGACCCATTATACCTGATGGAGGAGAAAAAAGTTTAGGGGATCTCATGTAAGAACCACACCAATTCTAAAACAAATGTTTTACACTGTCTTAGAGGATATCAGTCCCCAATTAATTATGTATTAGCAGATTGTAAGTGTCTGGAATTAACTTCTAGCAATTGCTGATCCTCAGACCAGCTGCCTGAGTGTGAAACAAAATGAGATTCTTTCTGGTGACATTCGAAGTCACAGAGAAGTACCTTTTGGATTACACACAGCTTTGAATTATCTGTATTTTCCTTCCCTCTTTTATTCAAGATAATCAAGAGCTGATTAATGGCATATCTGACTTCTTATGACTCATTCTATTTTTTTAAAAAGGTGAATGTTTGCATGTGCTAATACAACCTTTAAAAGTACAATATAATCTCCTTTAACTATGAACCAAACACTTTATAAATAGCTGAACTTCTGAAATAAGGAATTTTTAGGTTTGTTTAAGTCTCAGCTACTTGCCACGTACACACTCACATTCACATTATGTCAGCAAAACCTGCCTGAGTGTAACTAGGTGGCAGTTAAACATACTTTTGTTGTTCAGACCTTATGACCATTTCTCCATGATAGCATATATACGCCCTAAAGCTAAGCAAGTAAGCAAGGACTGAACTAATAGGAAAAAAGTTCAAAACATTTTGGTGTTACTATGTACTAGGCACTAGTGGGTTCTATTCCACACATCACCTCCCTTAATCCATTCTCATAAAAACTGCGAGACTGGCACCACTAGCCACTGTTACAGGTTAGGAATTAAGTTATCCCTCAGAGGAATTAAGTTCCTCAGAGGCTCAGAGGAATTACGTTATTTCCTGAAGGTCACACAAGTGACACTGGCAAAGCTAGGATTGGAATCCAGGTGTCTGTCACTCTTTTTTCATTCTTTACTGCACCGTTGCGGCATGAACGGTAGCTTAATCATAATCTCTCCTCATGTACTATCCCCTCACCTCCCAACAAAAATCTTTGGTTTGATGGTTTCTTATTTACAGTTGGTTAATCTGGGGGAAAATGAGGCAAGGAATGGGGACACTTTTGAGGGTGGAGGAGAATGTACTTGTAAAATGGCCTATATTAGTGTCTGACAAGGAAGGGAAGGGAGTTTACTCAAAGACTGTCAGATACAGCAATTACACTGAAGCTTTATAAAAATGTCACACACTCTGACTCTACTGGAGAAAACCCCTGCTGGAAGTTCAGAGTGGCGCCGGCAGCTAATGCATGAAGTCTGCTATTCTAGGCCGTGCTGGCCCCAGCCCACCTACTGTGGGCTCTTCACTGCCCCTCACTACTGTCCACCCAGAGCCTGCCTTGTTCCTCTCCTGGACATATGCTCTCTATTCCCACACTGTGTTCCAGCAGCTCAGAGCTCATTTTTTAAAGAGCAACAGCATGAAACTGACAACCTTATGCTTGACTTCTCCTTCTAGAGGGTTGAGACGAAGCATTATTTGCATTTTAAGATACCAAGTGCCAGGTACAGAGACAACTACTACTGATAAGATTAACTGAGAAACTGCTAGGCTAAAAGCCAGTTTAAACCATATACTAAATTTTAAATTCTAAGTCTTCAAATGACTCAAATTTCCTGAAGAATTTAACTTTGAAAAGTTTTTGGTGGTTAAAAGCTGTTTGTCATTAATACATCAAAACCTATGTGATTTGAAATTGTAATATTGTAGTTACTATATTGTTTATAATCTTTTAAATTGTTTTTGGGAAAAAAACTGCTTTTTTTTTTTTTTTAATCTCAAAGGGCCTTAGATGATCTTGTCTAACTGTCATTTTACAGAAGAGTAAACTAAGGCCCAGAATGGTTAACTGACTTGCCTAAGGCCATACAGCTAGCAGTGTTGGAATAAGCACTGGAATCCAGGATTCCTGGCTTCTAGTCAAGCTCAGTAATGCCATATTATCTCCCCAGTTTTTCTTACTTTCTTATCTGAAACAATGGACACATTCTCATTTAAAGAAGATTTGCACCAACCTGATTCTAAAACATGTTATAATGTCTAGAGCCGCTTTTTAGGCAGGAGAGAAACAGTAGGGGGAAAGTAAATTTCACAATTTCTAGTTTCTGAGATCTCTAGTAAACAGAGTAACACTGTGTCTCCATTTTGACAGCAGTGGCAAGTTTAGATTGAATAAACTGAAATAATGGAATCATCTATTCCTCAATCACAGATTATATCTGTGTGAGTTGAATGGATGAGATTACTTTTGAAGTAAACAAGTAGCAAGGTCCTGGCTGCAGAATCATCATATCGTCATGTCTATACAACTCTTTTCTTCAAGTACAGGACTATAAGCACAAAGCAGCAACTACCTCAGAGGGGAAAGGAATAAATAAATACTAACCTACATGAAATCACCTAAGCAAAGAGGGGATTTCTGGTAAAGTCAGCTGAGGCAAGTTTTCTAAAAGGGACAGGAAAGACAAATGGACTGGCTATGTGACTTTAGACAAATACCTCTTTTACTTCATCTTTAAGGTTTGTCCTTTCTAGGGGTGAGGGTGAGGCAGAGTTTATGTAGCATTTGAGTACTTATAAAAGATGATATTAAAATGAGAATTAAAAGAGTTTCTTGATTTGGTAATATTATTCTGTAGCTTTAAATACTCTTTGGAAATAGGTAGGATATAAATTCTAAAAAAGGTACTTTCAACCTAGATGTTCAAGTTACCATATATCATTCAATTATATGCTCATCAGATGGAGAAACCTTACCCTAAGACAATGAGTTCACCGTATTTTACTGGTGCTTTGGATGGATGATTTTCTTGATCAGGAGAAAACATGAGCTTGGCTGTTTTTCTCAAATCTCTGTTCACTGGTCAGGAGCCTTGGGACACCTTTTGCATTATTTCCTAGAGGGGAAAAGTTTTCATTAATAATTTGAACAATGAATTTCAGTTTAAATAAAGATGTTCTTTTCTAGCAGTCTTTGTGAGCACAATATTATGTACGTAATATATAAAGTAGGTGACATTTTCCTCAATAATGGTTATATATTTGATATAACAGTTTAAATACATTAAAAATGTAAATTTAGCAACTTCTGGTTCCAGGAAGATGAAGTAGACATTATTTTCCCTACTATTTCTGTCAATTATAACTAAAAACCCTGGACATTATATATAATACATGAGAAGACTCCGAGAAGTAGAGAGAAGGCAGAATAGTTAGGGCCTCTGGGCCTCAAGGAACGACTCAGTGGCGAGTTCTCTGGGTTTTCTTTTTGCCTAATATAATCCCAGACTTGGAGCTGAAGAATCTAGCAACCTGGAAATACCAACTGGCAGACAGAAAAAACAAACAAACAAACACCTGACAAATGCCTGGCCTCCCTAATCGAAGGAACAAGAAAACGGCAGCCTTAGCAAGACGGAAAACTTTTGACAATGACTGCTCTACTGCAGCTAACACCACAGAAAACACTGTGACCCCACCACCACCTTCACCGGCAAGGCCTGAGTGGGGAGCCCAGACTTCTACCTCATGAGGCCATAATGAGGCAGCCTGACCTCCCCTGGCCCTGGCCCTGCTCCTTGCCACAGGTAGTGTCAGAGCAGGGCAAGTAGAAAGCCAGCACTTCCAGCCTGTTGGCTAGTAACATGCCCCCTCCTATGCCCTAGTGGTGTCAGTGGAGACCACAGGGAGCCTGGACTTCCATCCTGGACTCAGTAGGATCTCCTTCCCTCAGGTGTCAATGGAGGCTGAGGAGGGAACCTGGACTTCCATGTCCACCTGGCAGTAAAACAAAGAGGCTCCCCCTCTTCCCCTGACAGAGCAATGTGAGGAAAAGCCAGTGAAAATAGAAGGTCTGGATAATATCCAGTGTCAGAACTTAATACAAAAATGTCCAGGTTTCAGAGAAAACCCACTTATTATATCAAGGACTAGATAGAATTAAAACAATGCAAAAAGATAATCAACAGATGCCAAAACTTAGATGACACAGATGTGAGAATTATCTAACAAAGATTTTAAATCAGTCATGATAAAAATGCTTCAGTAATCAATTACAAACAAGCTTGGGATAGACAAACAAACAAACAAAAAAAATAGAAAGTCTCTGCAAAGAAACAGAAGATATATAAAGCTCACTGGATGGGCTCAGCCCAGAATGGAAGGAATGTAGTAAAGGATCAGTGAACTGGAAGACAGAAAGTACCCAGTGTGAACAACAGAGAGAAAAATAGACTGGAAAACAAAAAACAAGAAAAAAACAGAGCCTCATGGACCTGTGGGGCTACAGCAAAAGATCTAATATTTTTATCACCAGAGTCCAGAATGAAAGGAGAAAGAGTGGAGCTGAAAAAGTACTAAAAAATAATGACTGAAACTCATCAAATCTGAAAAGAGAAACAAAACCACAGATTCAGGAAGCTGAACAAACCCCACACAGGATAGAACTAAAGAAATCTATGCCAAGACACATCATAATTAAACTTTTGAAAACTAAAGGCAAAGAAATTTTCTTAAAAGCAGTCAGAGAAAAACTACACCCTACCTATGGGGGAAAAACAATTAGAATGACAATTAATTTTTCACCAGAAACTATACAGGCCAGAAGAAGTGGCCCTTTTCAAGTGCTGAAGGGAAATACCTATCAACCAGATTCCTACACCCAACAAAAATGGAGGGGAAATCACGACATTCTCAGATGAGGGGAAATTAAGAGAATTTGTCACCAGCAGATCTACTCTAATAGAATGGCTAGAGGGAATTCTCTAGACAGAAGATAAATAAGAAAAAAAAAACTTGGAACATCAGAAAAGAGAAAGAACATGGTAGTAAAAATATGGGTAAATAAGCTTTCCTTTTCTTGAATTTTCTGTATTAGGTCTGACAGTCAAAGCAAAAATTTTAACTGTCCTATGTAGTTCCAAATGTATGTAAAGGAAATATTTAAGGCAATTATTTAAGGTAATACATATATTGTACTCCTGGGAGTTTCTCGCAAAGAAATCAAGACTTATGTTCACACAAAACTTGTACATAAATGTTTATAGCAGCTTTGTTTGTAATAGCCAAAAACTGGAATCAACCCAGATGTTCTTTACTGAGTGGATGATTAAACTGTGGTACACCCATACTATGGAATAGTACTCAGCAAGAAAAAGGAACAAACTATTGGTATATGAAACAACATGGACAACTCTCTAGAGAATTATGCTGAGTATAAAAATCTAAGCTCAAAAGGTTACATATGATTCCATTTATATAATATTCTTGAAATGACAGAATTATGGAAACAGAAAACAGGTAAGTGGTTGCCACAGGTTAAGGACGGGGGGAGTAGGAGGGAAGTGGGCGTGGCTACAAAAAGGCAACAGGAAAGAACCACAGTGGTGATGGAAATGTATCTGTATCCTTATCAATGTCAATATTCTGGCTGTGATATTGTACTATATAGTTTTGCAACTATTACCATTGGTGGGAACTGTGTAAAGGGTACAAAGGATCTCTCTCTCTTTCTTACAACTGCATGTGAATCTACAATTACCTCAAAATAAAAAGTTTAATTAAAAATATAAATTTGACACATGTATGAAAAACAAAAGACTAGCACTTCTGATAAGCCAGAAAAATCACTACAATAAATAATCCCCACAATACTATGATGTCTATTTTATCAGAAGTTTAATGGGACTACGTACTTCCTGTATCCATTCTCTCCCTGGTCATCCTGATAGCCCTGTTATGAAGGTTTCACAAGAAAACTTTTCTAGCTAACCCATGAAAGTCTCTTGGTTTTATCCTTCCACTAATTGGTTTCATAAGCAACTCATGAATGAAAAATGCCTACTTGCCTTTTTCTACATTACAGTAAAATATGCTTGTACAGCAACACTTCTGGAGAGAAGGCAACACAGAATATTTGCAGCCCTTGGGCTTCCCCAGTGGCGCAGTGGTTGAGAGTCCGCCTGCCAATGCAGGGGATACAGGTTCGTGCCCCGGTCCGGGAAGATCCCACATGCCGCGGAGCGGCTGGGCCCGTGAGCCATGGCCGCTGAGCCTGCGCGTCCAGAGCCTGTGCTCCGCAACGGGAAAGGCCACAACAGTGAGAGGCCCACGTACCGCGAAAAAAAAAAAAAGAAAGAATATTTGTAGCCCAATGAGTAAGAACAAGTAAAAAACAAGGCTTAGCTTTTTTGATGCCCTTGTATTCCCTTGTAACTGACATACATATTTAGACCAGCAATCCAGACAAACACACTAACTTTTTTGTTGGTAAATTTTAAAATTGCTTACTAAATTAAAGAAATGACACATTTGTAAAGAATTACTTTAAGAAAAACATTTCCTTCAAATATGCTATAAAATCTTCTCATCTCCCCAGATGAATTTGCTTTTGATGACCAGATTTTAATATATTAAATTGTTCGAAGTTTACAGAAATCAATATATAGGTATAGCACCATAATTATGAGACATTAGGTTTGTGCAGAAATGTTCACTTATGTAAAATAAACTATACTGATCAAATACCCCATTTAGAAAAAGAAACTGATGTGAAGCTAACTAAATCCTTCAATGTAAAAATGTAAAAGTTTTAAGAAAAATTAACTAAAGAACAATTTAGTTCCATATAACAAGACCATCTAATCTACACTGCATCATATTTTAATATATGAACATGTATCCATATCTTTTCTCCCCTAAAGAAGGATTCCATTTTAAAAAGCTAAGCAGAAGCTTAACTAGAGGTTTTAAATGTGGTCTTCTTAGACAATTAAGGTACTGCTGTCAAACATGAAAACATTGCTTTGACACACTTCTGACCAAGAACAGCAAGAATTAAAATTTTAATAACAAGAATTAATTAAATTGAAAATTTAAATTAAGTTTTAATAACACTGCTTTGTCTTGATTCAGATTCTTTTTTAGAGTTACTTTCTATTTTTAGGAAGTGGGGGGTTTTCATTTATAGTAGCAAAACATTTCCTTAAAAAGAACTTATTTAAAGAAGTCAATTTCAATAGTATTAATAGGATTAGTAAGTACACATATATGGCAAAAATCTGAAAATGATACATGAATGTCCATATTTGGCTGATATTAGTTTAAAGCATGGCTAGCAAGTATTAGCCTATGTTCCAGTTCTAGCTCTCTCTTTGAACAAAGTAATCTGTTTCCTCAACTCTAAAGATGAAGGGACTAAAGTATAATGAAGATAATTTTGGAAGTGGAAATATATGAGACCATCTGGTCCTAACATAAGAATTTACAAGTAATGTGCACATGGCACTATAGATTTAGTCCTATTGCCTCTATAGAAAAAGGAACAAATTTTAGCTTTGACAAGGAATTAGTAGAGTAGGGCTGGCGTATACTCACCATTCTATACTTTCTAGAACCGCTGGCCAAATGAGCCAAGAAAAATAACATATTCCCAATTATTCTTACTCTGGTTAGGTCCCTTAGAAGGTCTGATTTGGTATATTTTATCAGTGATATCAAAATTTCAATCACAGGAACACAAACTTGGCTTCTATTTCTGTATCTAATAATCTAAAATCTGTAATAAAATACTTTAGTAGTACTGGTTATGTATAATCCTAAAGCCCAGCAGCTAGATAGTGCTCTTGCATCACTCTTTATATAATCTCTGTGTTTTGAAATCTGAATAATATACAGAATTCTTCAAAATCAATTCCTTAAGTCATGCTCCTGAGAACATGAAATGGGTATGCACATAAAGTATTTATATTCTAATGCCTCAATCACAGGCCCCACCTGTTGGTATTAAGTTAGTTGGTCTGACCCCATATATTCAGTCCTACCCCAAGGTGATCTAGCAAAAAGAATATGAAATAGCACCATTAATTCTACATGAGACTTGAAAAAAATGATAAAGAAAACCTTGCTAAGATATTAATAAGGCTGTTTTCTATAATATCTATTACTTTGAAGCTCTGCTTGATGCTTGAAAACTAAGCATGCTGATCTCATCAGCAGGGACCTTCCCAAGTTAAACAAATTTTTTAAAGAAATATATTCTGGAATAGTGTTGTTTTTTGTGTGGGCAAGGAAAATACGAATAATTAGCCATAAAAATATATTTCTTAGAAATAGTCTCATTAATTTGACTGATACAACATTCTAATCATTTGTTCTTTAAAGGCCAGTGAAATACAATTGTTTTCTTATCAAGTCTTTGCAAAGGAAAGACTCTCCATAATACATAATCGTCAGTTTTACCTTAAGAAGGAAATCTGGGAAACCAATCTTTGTCCAAATTGCTCCCTCAACATAACACTTTTCTTTTTTTTTTTTTTACATTGCACACAGCCTTTTTGCTTGCTTACTAAATACTAAACACAAGTACAAGATTCCTGTCCTGAAAAATAAAAAGAAGCAAAACAAACACTAAGCAAGGGACAAAACAGATCTTAGGAAGATGTTTACATAATTTTTTGAACACTCCTATTTTGGCGGGCAAGTGAGTAGGCATAAGGGGTGCTGGGGAAAAAAAGAAAATGTTTTAAAACATGAAAATGTTATAAAGCTTCTTTATGGTGAAAAATACAACGTGGATTGCATATATTATCTCTGATGAAACAGATTTCCATCTACACTAAAGTTCTCCTGTGGTTGATTTCAAAAGGATGACTCAAACAGAAGGAACTGTTTTCTTATATTTGTGGTAGAGCTGTTTTATGAAACCAATTTAGCTGATGATTGGAGGGAGGTAAACTTATAGCAGCTGCTTGATAAGAGTGAAAAATTAATCACCTTCTTCCTTCTTTCACAACCAGCAGGATTAATAAGCAGCATTTTTCCATAAAAGGAGAGGAGGGATAGGAGAAATAATGGTGTCAGCTGTAGGAGTATGAGGTTACTACTTTACTTTCTGTCGGTGTCTTCTGGCTTCTGAGTATAGCACTGAAGGAAGTGAAGGCCATGTTCCCCTTCTCAGGATACAGGGCATTCCCTGGACAAACTCCCAGCCTCCCCTTTTAAGGTGGCCAAATGACATGCTGATATTCTAATCAGCTACAGGGATAACGTATTTTCATCCTGATGGGAAAGCAATGAACATCTTTCCCACAGATAGTATTTGTTCCTCTAAGCTAGGGTTTCTCAGCCTTGGCACTACTGACATTTTGACATGGGGGCAGGGGGCTGGCCTGTGCATTTTAAGAAGTTCAGCAGCACCCCTAAGTTGTAATGATCAAAAATGTCTCACCTTCCCACACTCCATCCTCTAACTTCCTCTCCATTCTTCTTCACCCTCAGAGCCACTGAGAACAAACGGGATAACAATTTTTTTTTCAGAGGGGAATTTCCCATACTTTTGGTATAATGCTTGGTACATATCAAGGTATTTAATAAACATTTGCTTACTACCAAAATCATACTGATGTCTTAAAAGGTTATTACTAAGCCTTGTGATAGTGAAGGCAATGGCTGTGAAGCTGCAGTTTCAGTATTTTATTAGACTTGAAAAGAGTGGCTGGGAGTGAGAATGGGAGAACTATCATCTTACCTTGATGGTGATTAATTATTAATATTTCTGTGCATTTAAAATATTTTAGTATTGTAGCAACCTCTCTCAAGTGGTTGAAGGGACTGGAGTTGGGGTGGCCAAAGAAGTAGCTATAATGCCAGTGCTGGGTAGCCTGACATTTAGAGAAAGGCTAATCTGTGGAGGCCAGATAAGGAAATATCTTCTTGACCTAGGAGACCCATACCTAGAGAAACTAGAAGTAGGCTTTGGAAAGCATAGGGGAATGCTTTTAAATCAAAAGGCGTATCAATTTGAATCAAACTTAGATTAAGGTCTATTTTGTACTTGCACAGAATGTTAATTAGCAAAGTGCTTTCTCATAAGATTATTTTATCTGACCTTCACAATAGCCATGTGAATTAGGTAGGAAAGTCTTACTAACTCCATTTTCCAGACAGGGAACAGAAGTTGTCAGTCAGAAGGGCCAATGACTGGTTCAAGGCCACACAGGTAATATTTGGCAGAGCTAGCTGAAACCCATATATTAATTAAACATACATTATTTAACTCATTTAATTTCTATCACAACTATATCAAGTATAATCATTTATCCCCATTTGATAAATGGGAAGACTGACACTCCTAGAAGTTAAGTAGTCCAGGTTTTTTGATACCACTAATCACACCCCAAACAAGGTTGGGTGGGGCTGACTCCTAAATAAGAGCAAGAGACCCTATTATGGGGCCATTTAGGAGAGAGACTAAAAAGTATAATAAACTCTAGACAAGCTGCACTCCAGCATACACTAGTCACAACTATGCAATTATGACTAGGGCTTTTTGAGATTTGAAACTTTGTCACTTCCTCAATGCTCATTGTATTTGTCAACCCTGTTTCCTGGTAGTGACCAACAATAAAAACATCAGTAAATAGTGGACTTTGCACGCTTATTTTAAAAATGAGGAGGGGAGAAAGGAACCCAAGGGGAAAAGCAGGGTATTACACTAAGACAAATTCCTGGCACCACCAGGAAGAAAAAAACATGTATTAGAAGAGAGTCCAGATAGCCTATGGACAGAAGCCTTCATGCACTCCCAGAAAAGTGACAGCCAAGAGAAAACCGGAGGGCAGTATTCCTGACTGGGGAAGGGGGTTTAAATACAACCTTGCCACCCCACTCCAAAATGATCACTTAATTCCCCACGTCTAGAAAATGTGTTTTAAAAGACACAACTAAGGACTCAAACATTTTTACTGTCTCTGCCCATGCTTGGCCTGTATTTAACTCTTTTAGACTACCGAAGTTCCTAAAATGATAATATACTTCTCAGAAAGCAAGACTAGAAATTCCCCTAGATTTAACCACTAAAGTCTTAAAGAAAATTCTGCAGAATGCAGCCAATTCAGTGGGATTAGATAGCTACTTGGAACATAAAACATCTGATAAAATATACTCATTGGAAATTCTATAGTTTTCTAAAGTCAGCATCCAACACTGGCAGGCAACTCATGCTTGTGCTACCCTTTTCTCATAGTGTCCAACACTTCCTGGGTTTTGTCTCTGTGCCAAGCACTGTTCTAAATACTTTACATGTATCAACTGATTTAATCCCAGAACAACCTTATGAGGTAGGAACTATTATATTCCTTGTTTAATAGATAAGAAAACCAAGGTTACAACTCAAACTCTAGCTAGTACTCTGGAACTGCTGAAACAACTGAGTTTCAAATGAAAAGTTAAAAAAAAAAAAAAAGGGCAGTGGTTAAGACTCCACGCTCCAAATGCAGGGGGCCTGGGTTCGATCCCTGGTCAGGGAACTAGATCCTACAGGCATGCCACAACTAAGAGTTCGCATGCCACAACTAAGGAGCCCGCTTGTTGCAGCTAAGACCCAGTGCAACCAAATAAATAAAATTAAATAAAATTAAATGAAAAGTTCATGGGGGGTGGGGAGGAAAGAACTACATTGGGAAACTAAACAACAAACAAGAAAATCCCCCAACTCTTTTCCTACTATAATGTATTAAAGAGTGAGAGTTTACATAAATACTACAGTCCTAATATGGGATAAACTTCTATAATATTGACTATTTAAATTTTCTTAGTAATTCAATTTTCAAGCTGAGTTTAAAGGTCCCTTGGATAAAATTTAAATTTGAAAAAATGAATAAAATGGATTTTTCTCAACCACTTTAAATCTATACCAACCTATGAAATTAAAAATGGAATATGGAGTCCATGTTCCACAAAAAGTACTGTGCAATGATTATTTTTGGACAGTTAGGTTACTCTAGAATAATCTGGGTTTTCTCTGGTCCTTATTTTTATTAAAACACTGACCAAATTACACGCATTTTAAAAAGGCAACAACAATAGCCTCAAAGTACCTACCCCAAGGTACTTATTAATTATAAAGGAGAAAATAGTAACTTCACAGTGGGAGCAACCTGGGAGACACCATCTTAACTAACTGATCAAGGTTAACATTATCTGTAATAAAACATTTTGATAGCATGTATTCCCTGATTATGATGCACTAAAGCCACATCACTTCGGTGGTTATGCTGCCAAAAATTGTATAACCTGGATCTAATCAGGAGAACACATGAGACGAATCCAAATTAACAGACGTTCTACAAAATAACTATCAGTACTCAAAGTGCCAAGGTCATGAAAAACAAGGGAAGACTAAGAAAGTCCCAGATTGGAGATTAAGGAGATGCAACAACATGGGATATGGAATCAGGAATTGGATCCTGGAACAGAAAAAGAACATTAGTGGAAAACTGGCATTTGAATATGTCCTATCGTTTAGTGAACAATATTGTACCAATATTAATTTCCTGGTTTTGATAAATATACTCTGGTTATATAGATTGTCAACATTAGAGGAAGCTGAGTAAAGGGTATATGTAAACTCACTGCATTATTTTTCCGATTTTTCTGTAAGGCTAAAATTATTTCAAAATAAAAATTAAAAACAAAAAGATAATAAAAATAGAAAACAAAATAGCCCTCCAAATTCAATAAAAATTTAAAAACAAAAAATTTAATTTAAAAAATGCATTCATGATTCAAAGTTTGCTTCCTTTCAGCCCTCTCACAACCTAAAGGTTCAAGATTTCCATTTATGCTGGCCCTGTCAAGTCAGTGTCTGGTCTCATGTTCTTTCTCTGATATGAAACTGCCCCATCCACAGCCTCTTTGGTGAAGAAAGTTGTTACTACACAAGTGCGGCCACTCATTGGACTGAGTGATACCTGAACAAAAGTGATGCATACTGATCTGAATTTGGCAGAATCATGCTTCACAGGTTTTTCTTTTTTAAAAAGGTAAGACATAAGGGCAATTTACTATTGAATGCTCTAGGTGGCATCATTAGAAAACACTTTGTATATGGAATTATATCATAGCTTCTGAATTAATGCTCTACACTGAAATCTCTAACAGTATTTGAATTTGAGTTCTAGCCACCTACACACATTAATCCTGGTCTTAAAGAGTATATAAAAGGGAACAGAAGGGGGAGCTGGAAGAAAGAAGAGTTGGGAAGCATCAGCCCTGGGTAATTTTGACAGATTTCATTTAAAATAAAATTTTGAAAATTTTATTTTCAAGAAATAAAAAGTCAAATACTTTCCTGAATTATTCACTAATTATTTCATTATGATACTGCGTTCTTCAAACTAAAGAGAGACTTGTGAAGGACTAAGCTATGATTTGCCTAGGGCCAACCCTGAGAACTCTGGCCCCTGACAGTCATAAGGGCTCTATCAATGGTCCTTCACGAATTCTCAAACCTACAAACCAGTCCTGTAACACATAATCTTCCATCTAAAAACTGGGGGCAATATTTTCCACACCTCATATGATTTGTCACTAGAACTGAATGCGAACAACAAAGCTGCACGGAGATTTGTATGTTGGGTCATCTGCTTGATTCACTCACAAAATATCCAAGTCACAGAATTTTGAGTCTCTTAAAATTATTAAAACTGTGAGAGTTAAACCAGTGATTTTCAAGGTTCTAATGCCATGTTAAAATAAAAAAAATCAGGGGCTTCCCTGGTGGCGCAGTGGTTGAGAGTCCGCTTGCCAATGCAGGGGACACGGGTTTGTGCCCCAGTCTGGGAGGATCCCGCATGCTGCGGAGCGGCTAGGCCCGTGAGCCATGGCCGCTGGGCCTGCGCGTCCAGAGCCTGTGCTCTGCAGAGGGAGGGGCCCCAACAGTGAGAGGCCCGCGTATCGCAAAAAAAAAAAAAAAAAAAAAAAATCAAGTATTTGTTAAATGTATTTAAGTTAGGCATACAAAGTTGGTCTTGATAATAACTGTTAACTTATGGTGATGCTGCCTCATCACTTAATATTTAACTATTTCCTCAGAGATGCATCTTCATTTCTGAATATCTAAACAAATGTTTATAATCTGTTCTTTGTAGGTAACTTTGATACCATGTAGAAAGTTCTAATTTTCTACTGCTCATAATATATAACAGACCTTGAAATATAATCAAAAGCCTCAAAGATCATTGCAATTAGTTTCAAGGTTGAATGCTATACAAGTGACTGATTCTCAATAGTGGAAAAAACTACATCTAAATCAAATAAGATTTAGTATATGTATTTCTTGCTCTTACAGGGAAGTTAACTTCAACTCTTTTATAGCTTCACAATTCCATTATAAGCTCTATTAAAAAGGAGTAGGAAAAGAAAAATGTAGTTGAAAATTCAAATTACAAATGAATCTCCAGTATTTTTTCTAACAGTAAAATCAGCCACCCATAGAGAGAAGTCATTGTTAAAAGATGACAACTATTATAATCTCACTAATGAACAAAAGTTTCATGTTATGAGTTTTAATTTTTCTTTGATTCATGAAAAGTTCTCAAAAGTAACAGCAGCTGATCTTTCTTTGACCAAATCATAATGTTTTCCCCATAAATTTTTATAGCAGTAATTTAGAGACATTGTGTGTGGGAGGCTAAGAACATCTATTTTTTAGCGGAGTGAATATTTTAAATCACTCAGTATGGTATTCCTATTTAACTCTTTATCAGGAAAATAATACATACATATAGCTTGGATATTTCTATAAATTTCCTCTTTCCACTCTGATTATTGTTACAGTATCACATTACAAATACCCGGATTAGGTAACTTACGATCAAATTTTCCTCCTAATTTGCAACTTTTCTATTGTTGCTGACTTGTATACATACACAAAAGAATGAATACTTCCCCCTCACGAATAGATTAGAATATTTGATTAAAAAAATGAACACATATTACTGGGCAGCATGTCAGTATTCTAGCAAACGTTCAGTTTTTTCATGAATTTTCAATTTAAAAAATCTTAGTTATACCATTTCTTTTAATGAAAATAAAATGCTTCAGAAAAGAACACTGCTGGGAACTTATAACTGTTCATCTTCTAGCAGAAAGAGCCTTACTCGCCGCGCCCCCCCCAATCAATCATCAGATCTAAAATTATTAAATCTCTTCCTACCACATCAGAGAAGAACAACAAAACATTCAGGTAGAGACATTACCTAAAATTCTTATAAAGCAAGACTCTCAATATTTCCATAAATTCTTTATAAATTTTCCCTACCTTATAAAAATGTTTAAATAGTAAACTGTAGTTATCTCAAAGGCCTAGATCTCTTTGAGAGGACCTCAGGAGATTTATGGTCAAAAAACTAGATTCTGAATAAACTGTCAACAGCTAACCAAAGTACAATGACAGCACCATCATTCTGGCTACCAAACGATTTCCTTCAGAGGGCGACGTAATTCTCAAATGTAATAATTCAAAAGAAAACAATGGACAACACTGAGTTCCAAAGCATGTTAAAAACTAAATACTGTAGCTTGGATTGGAAAAATACTGCAAATGAAGAGTTTTCAGTTTTCTGCTGACCAACAGTCAAAAGGCAATAAACCCCTGTAGTTATTTGCCTTACGCTTTCTTAAAGACTAATAAGAGGTTAAGATTAATAGTCTAAACCTCCCTAAAAACACAAAATCCTTGGAGCCTGAGATTTATTCAACCCTTTTTCTAAGACGGAAGGAAATATAATTTATACATAACATACTTCTAAAACTGAATGTGAAAAAAATGTGAAAAAATTAAATATAAACCATCTGATAATTCAAATCATTCCTTTTACAACCCTACCTTTAACCCAAGCACTGACAATGTGACACTTAAAATTAAGCCACAGAACACCTACCTCTTTATTCCATCGCTATTATCACAAGTTAGATAAACAACCTTCTCACCAGAGGATAAAATCCAGATAGTACTAAAGCACCTTCCAATCACACTTGGAATCACACACAGAATAGCAGTTTGCTCAGTGTTTTCACTTAAGCACCTTCATAATATATGTGGGTGGGCCTGTGTTGTGCAAAATAGGTAAACACTATATAATTTTAGATTCTATTGGCTGAATTGAGAATTCACTTCTCCTCCCTCCTCCCTAAGGAAGTCTGCGTCCCAAAAGGGAAGAAACGGAAGTAAGAGGAAAGCACGGAACAATTTTTAACACTGGCTGAATTTCAAGTTATGGAATAAGGTACCTCAAAAGGGAGTATTCTATTTCTTAAAAGGCTGACTGAATTAACTACATAAATGCTCTCTAAAAATGTTGGAAATATAACTAAGATACTGAACTATGTTTTCATGATAAGAGTAATAGTCTATTTTAACAGATTTAGTATAATACTCCATCTGTTAAGAAAGAAACACTCCATTTAAAAAAAACTGAAGAATCAATACCACTCATATGTAAAGAAAGAGTACCCTTTTAGAACTATCAAATGAAGCAGATTTTTTTGGTCTTGTTATAAAAAAACTACATTATCCCAGGCTTAAGAACAGGTGAACATTCAATCATATTTTTAATTGATCATGTTTGTCTATTTCCAGCTTTATACTTTAAAATAGATTCACTGGGTGTTCATAAACATGGAGAAATGATAGCAGTATCCAGAGGGAGTTGGGATTGTACAAGTTTCACCAAATAGCTACTGAAGGCACCTGACTTACTGACTTAAGCTGCTTTTAGATCATCCTACTCATAAGCTTCATTTGAGGAGTTACTGCCTGCTTCTCCCAATTCCCCTGTACCTTTTCTTAAGAAATGTGTTTCCTTATGGTGAAGGGTTATACATGTAACTTGTATATTCCTCTACACAAAGGTGAACCTGTTTTGTGCTTAATTACATTTAAGTTTTTTTAAGCATGCTAAATTAAGTCACAAGAGCAAATTCTGCTCCATACCTGTTCAATAAGCTGCATATGCAAACCATCTATACTCCTCACCCACTAAACTGTTGTTCAGCTTGAGTCTAGGGGGCGTATGCTCTTACACAAAAATACTTTTGGTAGCCCTAGGTCTAATAATATCTTGTCACAAAATGAACCCTCTTCTAGCTTATAGCTACAAGTCTACTTCTGTTGCTACCCAGCATTCCATAACTGTGTCACATCCCCTGAAGCTATTCTTGTGTAAATCTGCATACTGTTTCTTTTGCTCATTCTGCTGGCAGCAGGCCCACTTAAGTTACTGTAAAGTAAATCTGCTCAGGTAGTCTGCTTTTGTCCAATGTAGATACATGTTCAGTTCAGGAAACCTATTTGTAAAAATGACCTGGGCATATTCTAACATATTGCTATTTGGTGATCCTGCCATGTCATGTGCTTCTAGGCTGATGAAACTGCTCAAGTAGCCGGACATGACAGGTCCAATACTTATACTAAACAGAATGTAGTTGTTATTGACTATGCCTTAAACTTGATTCCAACAACAAAACCTGAGGACCTGCCATTCTTTAGACCAATATATTGACCTCAATTTTGGGACTGTATTTCTTGCTCAACTCCTAAGGCAGTCAATATATCAATAGCTCATATACTGTCATAATGACTTACCTTAATGATTAAAAGTAGAGCATTAAGAGTATAAAAATTCCTTACATATTTCAAGCTCTGTGTTTATACCAACTAATCTCCTGAAGGAATATATTTTTCTTAAAGAGCTCTAAGAAAACATTAAGGACAAAACCTCCCTATTTACTAAGTGAGTATGATGAGCAATTTTTAAATGGGACAAAGACCCATATTCATAAGGGAAAAGGGCTAGAATTAAATTTTTAAGTTTTTCTTTCCCAATTTGAATTGACTAGTTACCTGTTTTTTTTTTTCTTTTCACATGCAATTTATTTACAATGATGTCTGATTAAATAACATCATGGAAGCCAGTCAAATACAAAAATAAAACATTAAGTAGCTTTGTTGGCTGGTAGGAATCAAAGTTACCAAACTCTGGCAGATGGACCTTAATCTCAATGACCTTTCCCCCACTCTTCTTCCATATCTGCCTTGGCTTACAGGTGTCAAACTTCCTTGTCCTCACCTACAATATCTGAACTTCTGGCACTTATCTCAGTTGGGCTCAGAGACCAACAAAAAACTTTCAGTACCCTGAAAACTTTAAAAAATCAATCCAGAAGAAAACTAAACAAAACAAAGTATACTTACCTCACAATTTCTATGCCTTTTTCAGATGTTTCTTTTCTCATGTCCTATTTTTCTTATGTGTTGTAGTTTAGGTTTTGATTTTACCTTTGGACACAACTGACCTCTGAGAGCTTGCTTCTCCCCTAATGATCTCTGAATACTTCTGAGGATGCAATCAAGGACTCATTCCTCCTATAGTCCCTTTACCTCTAGCCACACCCACAGCAGGCTTATAAATTATTTCATCCTTTAGTTCCACCTCACCGGTGACAGCTATGTCATGTTCCTCTAACCCATAAGGCAAATTCACATAGATGGCCTTGGCTATTCCCCAATAAGCGTTTACTGAATATCTACATGTGCCTAGTTTTTTACTTGCCAAATGCATCTAACTCTCATCCTTTTGAGGAAAAGGTATTTGGGGCCTAAGATTTTTCAACAAGGCATGTCTTCCTTGTTTAGGGGCAGGAAGAAGAAGAAGAACGTCACTGGTATTACTGTATCATATAACCACTTATTAAAGCTGGAAAGAACCCTAACGAATATCCTCTCAGCTTACTCAATTTTCAATTCCCTCATTTTATAGATGAGGAAAATCTACAACCAGAGAGGGTAAGGTATTTGATTAAGTCATAGGACTAAGTAGTGGAACCAGCTAATAGATCTTCTGACTTCTGTTAGGTTGTTTCATTAGTTTTGGAGGCAATACTACAAACACTAAAGAACAGAGCAGGCAGCTAACAAGTAACTCACACCTTGTACCATAGTATTATCACATGAGATGGCCAAGTATTTACCTTTAGCTCTATTCTTTGCTGTGTGTTGTTACTTTATACCATAAAGAAAAAGCTGAAAATTAGACAAATAAAAGTTTGATGATGTGCATACCATGGAGATTTCTTTCTTTTTGCTAACCAGATGGGTCATGCCTCCCCGAACTGGTCACACTCCCGCTTTGTCGGCTTTGCTAACCTGGAAGTCTCCCTAAACAAACCAAAGAAGTCTAGATATCAAAAGCACTGCATTAGATAACCCACAGAATGGTATATATCTATATCCAGGTACAGATATATAAAGAACTCTCGTAATTAAATAATAAAAATATAAATAATCTAACTAAAATTTGGTAAGGGAATCTGAAAAAAGACTTCTCCAAAGACATACAAATGACCAATGACTACAGGAAAAAAAAAATGCTCAACATCAATAGCCATTAGGGAAAGGTAAATCAAAACCATAATGAGATACCATTTCACACCCACTAGGATGGCTATCATCCATAAAAGAAACATTGTCAAGGATGTGGAAAATTCAAAATCAAAATCACTGCTGGTAGGAAAGTAAAAAGTGCAGTCACTTTGGAAAACAGTCTGGCAATTCCTCAAGAGATTAAACACAAGGTTATCATATGACCCAGGAATTCCACTCCTAGGTATATATTCAAGAGAAATGAAAACATATGTCCAAAGACTTCTGCATGAATGTTCATAGTAGGATTATTCTTAATAGCCAAGAAGTAGAAACAACCCAAATGTCCAACAACTGATGAATGGATAAATAGAACGTGGCACATCCATACAACTGAATGTTATTTGGCAATAAAAAGGAATAATATACTAATACATGCTACAACATGGATGAACTTTGAAAACATGCTAAGAGAAAGAAGGCAACCACAAAGGATTACATATTACAATTTCATTTATTTGAAATGTCCAGAGTAGTCAAATCCAGAGACAAAAAGTATGATTAATGGTTGCCTAGGGCTGGGATGGGGGTGTGGCTGGGAAGGGGTGATGGCTAAATGCTATGGGGTTTCTTTTTCAGGTGATGAAAATGTTCCAAAATTGACTGTGATGATGGTTGCACAACTCCATGACTATACTAAAAACCACTGAAGTATATATTTTACGTTGGTTAAACTGTATGGTATATAAATTACATCTTAATGAAGCTATTATAATGACAAAGAAAGAAAGCATTACCACATTAAAAAAAAACAAAAAAACCTGCCATAAACTCAAGATCACTGGATGCTGGCATGCACCTGCAATTCAAATACTGCTCTTGAACTTGCTATTTCCTGAACCACAGAAACTGAGGGAAACAATCATTTGAACATTCTACAAGATATACAAGTTTTCACAAACAGAGCTGAAGACTTTCCCAAACCACCTGCTTTTTGTACCAGGAATCTCAAAATTCACAATTAGGCTTGGAGTTTCTAATTTCACATTCTGTTTCAATCTACCTTTAATTGTAGACACAGGTTTTTTGCCTTTTTTTTTTTGGTTTGGTTTTGCTGACATCTTACATCACCTTCAGCGAGTTCGAGTGACGGGTGTTTCCTCTGACACCAACCAACTCATCAATTCTCTGACACCAGCTGGGTGTCCAAGAATTCAATTTAATTCTGACACTACCTGGAGTAAGCTCAGATCCCACAAGTTAAAGGACTCAGTCCTACAGAAGGGCCCCATTTCAGATGCCAGCTGCAAATCCCAGGCAACCCTTAATTCTGCTATAAATTGTGGGTTCCCATGACTACCTCTTCATGCTCCATAATTTACTAGAATGGCTCACACAACTCAGGAAACACTTAACGTTTACCAGTTTACTATACAGGGAAGTATTATTTAAATATTTAAAGTATTAAACAGCTTATAGTCTTATTTGGCTAAATAGCTGAAAACAGTTAGAAAATTAATATCTAGGTTACCAGATGATGGTATCTCTCCACAACAGGATTATGAAGAGTCACCCTTCTCTCAATATTCTAGATTCCATTAAATGCTTATTGATGATTTCTTCTACTAACAACAGCAATTATGGGCTTCCTTGCACTTTAATCAACTTAGATGTTTGAGTAATTTTCAAACTGAGGCCTGTGGTCTCCTTACTTTCACATCTAGAGTCACATCTAGAGTCTAATAATGCAATTACTAATCCAACATATTATTGAGCATTCACTACAATGCCAGAAGCAATAGTATTCAAACTAATGCAAAAGGTATGATTCCCTATACTACCTCTCATTTACTGATAGTTACGAAAACAAAGGTGTAAATCAGTCAGACTAACCCAAATCAGTAAAGGACAGGTACCCAATTAAAACAAAAGACAATAGATAAGGTAAGACTTCAAAGAAAAGTGTTACCACTTTGGTGTAAGAGGACCCAGGGAAAGCTTCATAGAAAGAGGGGTATTTGAGCTGGGCCTTGGGAGACAGTCTAGATTCTGGTAAGTGGGGAAAAGGCATTTCAGGTGGGAGAAACAACTTGCATCAAGATTAAAAAAGGCAAGCGGAAAAAATGTATTGTGTGCTCAGGAAAGGGTAGGTTCCCAGGAGTGAAGGGTTTGGTTAGGAGACCAATAAACAGTAAGCCTGGAAATCAGGGACCATGCAACCTTCTGTAAGCTCAGGGACTGTATCAGCAAGCATTGATAAATGTACTGAATGAGATGGAGCTGAAAGGTAAAGAAGTGCCTGATATAGTGGGCCTTAAGAGTCTGGGTAGAGATTGAACTTACTCTGGAGTTAGTCCAAAGTCTTTAAATAAAGCTTTCAGAAAAGGAAGAAAACAAACTTGTATTACCTACTATGTAGCTAGTAAGAACTTTACATTTGTTAAACTCAATCTTTACAACTGTCTTATGACAGATGAGGAAATCAGGCAAAATAATTTGCTCAAGGTCATTTCGAAACTAAGTGGCAAAAGCTGACATCTGAGTTTAAACACACATCCTGTCTACCATTCTACACAGCAAAAGTCAACCAATCAATCAAGACAGGGCCAAAAGATGTCTGGCCACAATGTCTAGGATAAAAATAATTATATATTTCAAATTAAATTTTTTAGTCTGCTTATTACTACATTATGGTAAAATGGGTTTTTGCCAAATTTGGGTAGAATGTTGGGATAGTCTGACCCAAAATATAGGCTGTAGTAGACACATAAAATTCATTTTGGGCATTCTTGGGAAGTCATCTCAAAGAAAGAGTTATCTTTCCAAACAGATTAAACTGATATAAGAGAAGTTAATCTGAAGAGGGAAATATATGCCAATTCATTAAGATGAAATGGATGATGTAAGCCATAGAAAGCCCACAAGGACACAAGCAGCATGGCTCCTTTTCTAATTACTGCTTCTCCTCACAATTTTTTACTATTTATGAAAATCTATATTGATGAATACAGAAGGCTGGTGTGCACTCCCTCAGCATTTGTGTATGTTAATATTCAATTTCTCCCAGAGGTAAAGCTCCTTCCCCAAGGAAGGCAGGAGACCCTTGGGGTCACCACACAGGGATGGATTTGTACCTTTCCTTTTTCACAGGTTGATGGATCAAGAACAGATTAGTAATGTGGCTCTCTCCCTAAGTGAGATTAGTTGCATACATGTTTCTGGAAGGCAAGTATGTAAATAAAGTACGAAGCTGTATATAAAGCTGAAAGATGCTTATTAAACTTTTTAAAACTAGCCAGGCCAAACTGATCAAAAGGAATCTGTTTGATGTTGGATATGGTTTTCATATTTTTAGGTACTGAGAACCAGTACTGACAAACCAGAAAAACTGACAAACCAGAACTGACAAACCTGACCAAGGATCAGTTTACCTGTAAGAATGAGAAACTGGGTGGGGTAGATTGGAAGGAAACTAAAGAAATCACTCATCCGTTATGATTTTTAATATTTGTACAATAAAACCTCAGTTTAAAAAATTCAGTTCAGCATAAAGAAAAAGTATGACAACAATTATTGATTCCTCTTTATATCTTGACAATAGATAAAATCTCTTTACACTGTGTTTTTTCAATAGTGGACAGACTACCAAGACCAGAAAAAACATTCTCTTAAACCATATTAACTTGCAAAAGCCCAGGTTGTTACATAACCCTTTTGCTGATATTTATTAAACAATAACAATAAAACATGGGAGAACAAAAGCACAAAACTCATCCAATTTCAAGCCATTAAAAGTTGGTTTGAAAACTTTTCAGAGTATGATTCTGTATAAGTTTGTTTGGAGACTATGCTTTAGTAGATTATAAGCATCACAGCAATGTTTCTTTCAGGTTTTTAACACTGATGAATTGGAAGTGGATGCCTTTTGGAACTTCATCGTGTTAAAAGTATATTCATTTAATGCTGCTTTAACTGTTTTTCTCGAACTGTATTCCCAACCAGAACTTGGCTGCAACAACTGCAATTTTGCTAACCATAGTTCTTTTCCTTGTTGTCAAAGTAATTTTGTACCTGAAGTTGGAACTAACCTGGAAAATCTAGGTTGTTGCCTCAGTTAACATTTGAAAGTCAGAATTTAGCTTCCCTCTAATTACATTTGTTAGGAATGACCACTAAACAGGAAGAGATCCTTTTTTCCAACTGGTTCTCCATCTTAGTTTATTGACTTTTTTCCCATCAGTCACCTCAGTTAAAACCAGATTCTTCCCATCCCTATGGTTTAGAATCTATATTTCGTACACCAGATACCTGAAAAGAAGGAATGCTGTTAAATCGAGTTCCCTTCTTTTTTTTTTTTTTTTTTTACGGTACGCGGGCCTCCCACTGCTGTGGCCTCTCCCGCTGCGGATCACAGGGTCCGGACGCGCAGGCTCAGCGGCCGTGGCTCACGGGCGCAGCCGCTCCGCAGCACGTGGGATCCCCCTGGACCGGGGCACGAACCCGCGTCCCCCGCATCGGCAGGCGGACTCCCAACCACCGTGCCACCAGAGAAGCCCTCGAGGTCCCTTTTAAGTAATTTCAGTTCAAGCTAAGATTGGGTAGATGAAAAACATGTTTTCTTCACATTCAAAACTGAAAACCTATTTGTATCAAAACTGACATACAAAGGTGTGTGTGTGTGTGTGGTGGGGGGCTGGGGGAGAGTACAGTTTTAAAGGCCAGAAAAATAACACTGTCTATCCTGAAATTTCTAAAGTTAAGGTTAGTTCTGTAAACATTTATGAAGTACCTACTATGGGTCAGGTACTGTGCCAGGAGTTATAGATACGAAGATTAAATGAAAAACATTCTTATCTTAAAGGAGTCATTAAAATTAGGGAAAACACCTTTTCCCCCTAGAATTCTTCTGAGATTTCCTATTTTAACCATATAATGGTCTTACAAGGAAATAAAGTTATACACTATACACGTCTACGCTTTTAAAACTAAGCGATCAGATTTGTAAATGTACTTTTTAAAAGTACCGTATACATTTTAATTGCCACCACCATTTCTTTCTTTTTTCCTCTCCCACTACAGAATTTTTTTTTTTTACAGGACCTAAAATTTTTCATTTTTAACCAGAGTTACAGACTGAGTTGAACTAATATGACACCTATAATGAGTTTTATAAAATTCTTAATTTGCTTCTATTGTTATCTTTAATTGTTTGTCCTAATTATGCTTCCTGCCTTTACTGGAGTTTTATTGCAGAGTATATGATAGTATGTTTAAATTTCACACATATCTTTGAATTTCATACAGCTTACAATTCTTAAAGAGGATCTCCTCTATCAATATTTTCACATATTAACATCTGTCAAAGCACTGAGTTTTATGTGCATTAACATGATTATTTTTCATAATAGAAATAAGATTTAATTAACATATTGCTCTTTCTCTTTGAAGGCCCTGACATAGACAAGAAATTGCTATTTGGATATGTAAGTTTGGAGGGCCTTTGGAGTTTTTTGGTTTTGTTTTTACCTTTGACTATATAGCATTTGGTCTATCACTGTGTTTACTGAGCCAAGTATCTACAAAGACAAATAGCAAAGCTTTCTATTCATTCCACTAAATCAATTAGGTTATTCACACATTTACTGAACACTTGCCAAAAAGCCCTTTTTTTGGTAGCAATAAAAAGCAATCTTATAATAGAGGTGTATTTCGTTTTGGAAAAAAGAAAGCCAGGGTTCTCAAATTCATATTGCAACTCTTGCTTCACTTGCCTTCAATATTGTGTAGGTGGAGGAAAGAAACCAAGACATTCAGAACAAAATGTGAAGTCAAGGGAAATTTTTAGACAGCAATAAATGGTGAAAATGACTTCAACTTATTGTCAGAACAATCCTTTGTAGAGAAACATAAATGTAGGCACTTTAATATACCCCTGACATTCAATGAAAAGAATACTAGGCACACAATACCACAGATTCAGATCTTATTTGTTTAAACTAATTTGGGCTCTTTTTCATATAATTCAATAAACTGCAATTATAATCATTCGAATAGGTTTTGTCTAATTGCTCTTTTTAAGACTTAAATTCTTAATAATTCATGAAATATATTATTCCCTTTTTTATTATAAAAATGTTCTTCAGTAAATATTCAGCCCATTTATAAATTTTCTAAGACCACTCATTTAATGTCACACTGTATTGTGGAAAATCCACTTTAAATGAACCATCCTAGATTTGTAAAATGCACTAACACCTATATAAAAACCACGTAAATAAATATATTGCTGATTCTAGAAGATGTAGAATACAGTCTACAATTGGTAATACTGCTATCCATATACCGTTACAGGGATTTCTTTAATAATGACTCTAATGTTAGAACATTAATTTAGCACCCCCTAAGGCAATGTAGTACTATTAAGATTTTATTCAAATCATTGATTACCTATAGAGAAACAATGTAATTTTTGTTAGAAATGATTCTCAACTAGTATTTATACTAGGAAGAGTTACTGTGGTGGCTGAAATAGAAAGCTCCCCAGTTGATGTGCCCCAATAAGCTCCATTACTTCAATTTTTAATTTTTAAACCATGTGTCTTTTAAATCCACTGTAATTCAAATTCTTTCCAACTTCTTCCCAAGTATAAAGTGCTACGGCTGTCCTTCTCTATGTCATATATAACACACGTTTTTGACAAAAATGAAACTGTATAATAAATGCTCAGTAAACAGTAACTTTTAATGTTATCCCTATTTACCTGTAAAAAAATTCTGTTAATGTTTCAAGACCCATTTGATATTCCTTCTCCAATCAGGAAATTTTTCCTCATCCCCTAAACTCTTATCCTAATATCCAGCTTTGCATTACAGTTATGTATGACCTTGTGCTACCTCTCCTATTAAAGCTGAAAACTCCCCCAAGAGAAAGAGTGTTGTGCTCATTTTGCAGCACTTAATAATAAAGGAAAAGATGATGTTAAATATACATTTACATTAGATTCCTTTGGAGTCTTCATTTTAATTTTGGTGGATAAAGTATAAATATTTCTGGGGTGTCAAGAAATTTAAAAGAAAAAATCTAAAATTTCCTAGAGACTATAGAATATTAAAGCCTTATGAGGATGGATGTACTCATTCATATACATATTAATGTAACATAAGAACTAGAAGGAGATAGCTAAATGCTTATATTAGAGACTGAAATGTAAATATCACTTGCCACTTCATTTCATATTTTTGATGTTAAAAAGCAAGAAAAACCCTACAATGGGTATCTTATTTTTTCAGTAAGAACCAAGTTTTCATTTTCAGACTAAAATCAATCATAGAAATCAATATGTAATGTCTTTACTAGTGTCCCTTATCGCCCCTTACTCCACCTCCTCTCACCAAGGCCCTGAGTGTCCAGGACAGAATATTCGATTTTATGGTTCTTTATGAAGTTCTTGGTCCAAGAGACCAGTCTGCTTACGGCATTAAAGAAGTGTTAACCTAGAAAAAGATGTTAATCCATAAAGACACTGCCCTATATCACAAGAACTAGTTATCAACAAACTGGATTACCATAGATAATAGGAAAATTAGTAGTATGGTATTTGTTAACATAGCACCAAATTTTAAATTTTGATACATTCTCAAAGCTCTTCAGAGGTGAAAAGTCTAGCAATTCCCATTTACATACTGCTTTAAACAGTAATATGGAAGTGAAATTATACAAATTCCAAATTAGCACTAAATACTAAATTAAAAAAAATCAAACTGGTCTTTGAGTGCCAACTCTTAAAATGGAAAAGATACTATAAAATACATCTATTTTCCACTGCCCAAAAAACATTCACTCTTCTGGTGGTATAATGATATCTTCATTCCCTTATTGTAAATACATATAGTTTATGTGTGTCTGTAGTTGACTACACCCTCAAACTCAATAGCTGGGTACATGGCTCTGTCCCAGACAATCCAAACTTCACATTCCCTTGGCTGCAAGGGAAGTGGGCTACTATGAGCCCATGAGGTGCAGTGAGACTTTTGCTGGGACTTCTAGGAAAAAGATGGTTAATCTTTCCAGATATACATAACTAAGGATTTAGGGGCTGAAGGGACTGAAGTTATCTTTTGCTTATGTAGGGCTGGAGAACAAAGCTAACACTGAGGAAGCAGTGCCAAGAAACATACAGAAATTGCGTCTTGATGACATTATTTGAGCCTTGGGTGGAGCCATTCTTGACGCCACACCTATCCTGGACCAGTTTACACAAACCGTTATAAATCTCCTTCCCCCGCCCCCTGGGCTCACCCCTACTTAAGCCAGTTCGAATGGAGTTTTCTGTAAAAAATAGAGTCTTAGCTGATATAACAACTATTTTAAGTGTTTTCCAATAATAAATACACTAGGTCATAAAATGCAGTTCCAAAAACAAGGTAAGAACAGACTCTTCCCCATAGATGATTCTGGCTTTTCAAAATCCACTCTCCTTCTCAAGAATCCCCCACCCCCTGCTAAGTTCAAAAACTATGAAAGACTTTATATCTTCTGCCTTTATACTGTCTTAATACAAAAAAAAAAAAATTTTTGCCGCAAAGGAATAAGAATAAAAAAATCAACAATGGAAAGAAGAAATAAGTAATTGCGGGGAGGGGGGAAGTAAATCCTCTATAGAAACTGTAAATAATATCCAGATGTGCTTTTTACTAAACAGTTAAATGAGAGTCAGAGACTAAAGCTTATAAAATTAAGCAGATTCAACTACATCTAGAATCTAATACAAAGATATAATGCTAAAATCAAAGTTCTTATTTGAAAATCAGCCAATAAAATTAAAATTCAAAGACAAATTTCTTGGGAAATTGAAATGTCTTAGACTTCTGAAAACAGACAAATCACTACATAATTTCAAAAGAGGTAACAGTTAATCAAAATCATAAAAATTGGGGCTTCCCTGGTGGCGCAGTGGTTGAGAGTCCGCCTGCCGATGCAGGGGACGCGGGTTCGTGCTCCGGTCCGGGAGGATCCCACATGCCGCGGAGCGGCTGGGCCCGTGAGCCATGGCCGCTGGGCCTGCGCGTCCAGAGCCTGTGCTCCGCAACGGGAGAGGCCACAGCAGTGAGAGGCCCGCGTACCGAGAAAAAAAAAAATCATAAAAATTATTGATTTTAAGCATATTATGTGGATACAACATGCTATTGAGCCCCCAAGTCATTCTGAAAATTTTAGCTAAAGAGGATTTAACAGAGTAAGTAAATGACAACAACTGAAGTCACTTAAGAGTAATACAGAATTAGTACTTCCATTTTCTAGGGATTTTCGTGACTTAACTGCTAACAAGAAAGGGAAAAAAACAAAAAATACACATGGAATAAAATGGAATTAAGATGTATATCCTTGTGCTTCTCATATCTTACTGAAGTGAAATGTTACCTGCATATTTTAGATCTTCTACATTTTAAACACCAGGTATGTTTGCTGGAATGAATTACAATACTCTTAGGATCACGACGAGACCATTAATTTGGAGTCCGTGTGCAAAAGGATGAGATAAATTCTTATTAGTTGAGATGAAGTAAAATAGAGTGGTTAAGGGAGTTCTGGAGTCAGACTGTCTATGTTGACTCTTGGCACTGTCATTTAATAGGTGTGAGACTTGGACCAACTGTACAGTTTGGTCAGTTTCCTCTCCTGTAAACCTGAGATAATAATAAGTAATAATCTTAACATGTATGCAGTGCTTATCATAAGTGCCAGGCATTTTTCAAAGACTTTTACATATTAATTCTTTAACTCCTTCTTAGGAGATATTAATGTTCTTAGGAGATAAATAATAATAACTCTTGGGATTCCCATTAGTTTGATTTTGAACTTGAGAATCTGAGTTACCTTTGAGACATCCATGGGAAACAATTATACGTACAAGTCTGGAGCTTGGGATGGAAATATAAACCTGGAAATCTTCTACAAAAGAAATTACCTAGGAAGAGTACAGACTAAGAGAAGAGAACCTAAGACTAAACCCTTGGACTTCCCTGGTGGCACAGTGGTTAAGAATCCACCTGCCAATGCAGGGGACACGGGTTCAAGCCCTGGTCTGGAAAGATCCCACATGCCGTGAAGCAACTAAACCCGTGCGTCACAACTTCTGAGCTTGCCCTCTAGAGCCCACGAGCCACAACTACTGAGCCCGCGTGCTGCAACTACTGAAGCCCGCACGCCTAGAGCCCGTGCTCCGCAACAAGAGAAGCCACCACAATGAGAAGCCCGCACACCACAATGAATAGTCCCCACTCACCACAACTAGAGAAAGCCCGCACGCAGCAACGAAGACCCAACGCAGCCAAAAAATAAATTAAAAAAAAAAAAAAGACCAAGCCTTGTGGAATTCAAAAATTTAGGGTGCTGCAAGAACAGCAGCAGCTTCTGAAAGAGATTAAAAAAGCAACAGCATTACGGGGTTGGTGTAAGGTATATGGTGTCCTGGAAGCAAAGAAAAATGTTTCAAAAAGTAGGAAGTAGCAACAATGTCAAATGTTGCTGAGAGGTCAGGTAAGATAAATACTGGAAAAGTGTCATTGGATTTAGCAATATGGAGATAATAAGTGATCTCCTGAATCAAGAGGCTTTCTTATCCTGAATCATACTGCTTCTTCTTTCTGATATACTTATTAAAAAATAGCAATAATAAATCATTTTGGGAGCTTCCCTGGTGGGGCAGCGGTTGAGAGTCCGCCTACCGATGCAGGGGACACGGGTTCGTGCCCCGGTCTGGGAAGATCCCACATGCCACGAAGCGGCTGGGCCCGTGAGCCATGGCCGCTGAGCCTGCACGTCCGGAGCCTGTGCTCCGCAATGGGAGAGGCCACAACAGTGAGAGGCCCACGTACCGCAAAAAAAAAAAAAAAAAAAAAAAAAAAAGGGCAGCTCAACATGAGTCTAGACACAGTTTTTCCCCAAGGCCATTTATGATTAACTATTATTACAGTGATGATGAAGTCCCTGATTGTTTGACATTTTCAGAAGACAACAACATACACCAAGAGCTGAAAACAGCTTTTGAAATTCCACTAGGCAAGTTTAAGTATAGATTCTGGATAGATGCAGGATTAACTTATGAGGCTTTCAAATCAATGAGTTTATTACTATTTCCTACATTACTGAGTTCAAAAAGTATGCCATCCTATAGGTCAGTTAGTGCCAGCTAATACAATATACCATCCCTCCACCAGAATACACACCAAAAATAGCACAAGATAAAAAGAAGCTAAGTACATAAGACACAAATAGGAAAAGTGTTATACTTGCCATCTACATGTCACTTCTTTTATTAGGCCCTTAATTCATTCCAAGCCCTCTTTATAAATATAAAAAATGGCAGACAAATGTAGAAAACACTGTATAAGAGCAATGGGCACTACTAAAGCTGGCGAAGGAAGATAAACAGAGCCAGTGAGAGTGATGGAGAGATGAGCATGAGAGAGAGATGAAGTGAGAGAGGCAGGGATGTGGAATATGAGTATTTGCAATGAACAATGTGAAAGAAATAACCTAGAACCTGATGCTGCAACCATCTACAGAGCTTAAGTAATAGACTGAATTTCCATATAATTCTTAACTACTGTTAATCATCATCATCATCAATTCCAAGATGAAGTATAGGCTTTATCATGGTCATAATGTTTAAGTCAACATGAAATATAACATGTCCCTTTTGCAAAGCAACTTTTTTTCTTAAAATGCAAGGTGTATTATCATTACTATTCTCTACTTCATTTGTAAGTTTGAGTCTTAGCTCATTAGGTCATGGACACTTAAACAGATTCAAGTTACAAGAATTATCTATCCATGGTCATGTTTACTATTTTGTGAGAACCAATTTTTTTCTTTCCTTCCTCCCCTCTCTTTCTCTTACTCCTCCCTCAGAAGTTATTTATTCCACAAAAATGGAAATGAAAAACAGATTCATAATCCTACCACCAAATCAAAAGACTGAAAGCTATTTCTAAAACGAGCCACACATAAGTACAGTCACCACCTTAGAATTTCAAAGTCCTTTCTGAAAAACTACCACCACTTTTACTTTACAGATGAACCAAAGATAGCTTTTTAAAGACTTTCAGAGTTAGTGGAAAGCCCAGAAATTAAACATGGGCTCTGTGTTCCATGCTCATAGGTTAGTGTTTAAAACACATTAAATAATCCAGCCTAGCAGCTCAATCTTAATGGTATGTGCAGTATATGAAGAAAGGGTCTGGCTATATACCTATCTACCTATCCACCAAAGGGACAAAAACTCTTGAGTGAATTAAACAACTAGATTCCTAACAATTTTCTGAAAAATAGGAAGCTTTGTTAAAGTATTCCTTATACAGTTATATACTTATATGCTTAGTGGTCACTTTTTGCAATCTATTATATAATAACATTTCACAAATTCTACTTAATCCCATTATATTCTACACATTATTGGTTAAAGAAAATATTGTGCCTTCCCGTTATGCATAATTAACTAGAAAAAGGATGTTTTCTTTATTCAGTGTTATCAGTAAAAACCACTGAAATACGTTTAGTTTCTTAGGTTGGAAAACTTATTCTTTTTTTTTTTTTGCAGTACGCGGGCCTCTCACTGTTGTGGCCTCTCCCGTTGCGGAGCACAGGCTCCGGACGCGCAGGCTCAACGGCCATGGCTCACGGGCCTAGCCGCTCCGCGGCATGTGGGATCTTCCTGGACCGGGGCACGAACCCGTGTCCCCTGAATCGGCAGGCGGACTCTCAACCACTGCGCCACCAGGGAAGCCCGAAAACTTATTCTTATAAAAAAAAAAATGAACTAGTATCAAACTATTCAAAACTAGTAATCTCTACATGTATACTGCCCTTTAAGTAGAAGATTTAAAAAACCCATATTTATGGAAGGTTTTTTCTGGGGGTGGGGCTTTCAAATATTTGGAGGATGAGGACTGATTTTTCTATAATTTTAATAAAGATTTAAAAAGAGGGACTTCCCTGGTGGCGCAGCGGTTAAGAACCCGCCTGCCAATGCAGGGGACACCGGTTCGAGCCCTGGTCCAGGAAGATCCCACATGCCGCGGAGCAACTAAGCCCGTGCGCCACAACTAGTGAGCCTGCGGGCCACAACTACTGAGACTGCGTGCTGCAACTACTGAAGCCCGCGAGCCTAGAGCCCGTGCTCTGCAACAAGAAGCCACTGCAGCGAGAAGCCCACGCACCGCAACGAAGAGTAGCCCCCACTCACCGCAACCAGAGAAAGCCCGCACGCAGCAACGGAGACCTAAAACAGCCAAAAATAAAATAAGTTTATTAAAAACAAAAAGATTTAAAAAGAGTTCTTTATGAGAAATCAGCATGTTCTTGAAAAAAGCACTAATCTGAGATTTGAAGCATGAATATAGGAAGACTTGAAAGCGAGATTCCTAACACTAAACATGTGCTAGTCTTTCAATTCCCAAGTGTATGCCATTGCAACAAGAAAGTTATACAATTTCATTACAACGATAAATGCCATCTCTTCAGTCTTGGATGCGTGACACAAATGAAACTTATCAGCAATGACTGTTTTGAATACTTAAGAAATATGCATGGTCTTGTATGTATATGTTATGTGTTTTAATGTATGAGACAGAACTTAAATATCCAAATGAATATAGTCTTTCCATATTAGTCACTCTTGTTATATCCTTACTTTAAATGATGCTACAATTGTCCAGAACATTATTAAAATTCCGCTTTAGTCTATGGGTGGATCTGATTTTCAGAAACAGCAATGGCCTTCTCAGAGTAGATCTGACATTTACAAACAGCCTGAAGTTATTTCCTATTTTCTTTCTGTCAAAATCCTTTCTGAGTCATATCTGATAAATAAGGTATCATGTGGCTAATAACCCCCTCTTCCTTAAAAACAAGGCGGAAATAGAAAGTAATGAGCTCTGTTCATGAGTGGCTCTTAAACTGGCTTAGAAGGCAATTTAAAAAAAAAAAAAGAACCAAAAAAATTTGAGTAATGCTAGTATTGTTGAAATAAGTGTAGAGCTTCCAGGGGGACTAAACTAGACTTATTTTAGATAAGTGTATAAAATAAATATCCTTACTTTAAAGGAATGATGGACAACCAAGTCCTATACCATCTGGTCTCTACCCTTCCTTTATATTTCTGACTATCCCCTGCTATTCTCTCTCACTCTAACCCAGACACACTGGTTTCCTTGTAATTTCTTGCATTCCAATCAAGCTCCATTCTCAGGGTCACTGTACTCACTGTTCCCTCCACCTGGAACGTCCTGCCCTAAGATTACCTGCAAGGCTTACTCCCTCACCTCCTTCAGGTCTTTACTCAAATAACTATCACCTTCTCACTCCCATCCCATACTCACATCCCACATATTCCCTCTTCCCCCTTTCTGCTTTATTTGTGTGTGTAAAACTGTTAATTATGGAATTTTTCAAACATACACAAAAGTAGAGAGAATATAAGAAATCTCATGTATCCATTATCTAGTTTCAAAATTTTTTCGATACAGGGCCAATATTGTTTCATCTATACTCCTCTCCCCTGCAAATTATTTTAAAGTAAAAAAATCCAGATATCAGATTTTATTTATTTATTTATTTTGCAGTACGCGGGCCCCTCACCGCTGTGGCCTCTCCCGCTGCGGAGCACAGGCTCCAGATGCACAGGCCCAGCCGCTCCGCGGCATGTGGGATCTTCCCGGACCGGGGCACGAACCTGTGTCCCCTGCATCGGCAGGCGGACTCTCAACCACTGCGCCACCAGGGAAGCCCCAGATATCATATTTTAATTCATAAATATACCCCCAAAAGGTAAGGACTCTTGTTTTAAAACCATAAAACATTACTATACCCTAAAAAAAATTGACAATTCCTTTTTATTAAATACCCATCAATGTCCAAATTTTTCATCAATGTCCTTTTACAGTTAGTTTGCTCAAAGCAGGATCTAAGGTCCACACAATACATTTGGTGGATATGCCCCCTTTAGTTGCTTTTAATCTTATATCCCCCCCATTTCTTGTTATTTATTTTTTAAAGAAACCAGGTCATTTGTCATTAAAACACAAAATATTTTACCTTTTTATTGTCTGTGTCTTGTTATTAGAATGTAAACACCATAAGGCAGAGATTTTAGTCTGTGTGATATCAGCATCTAGACCAGTGTCTGACACATAAAAGGCATCCAAAAAGCACAAAATGAATATCTGGCATTCATACCAAAAGCCCACCACCCACCCAACTGCAGAAATTGCTAATCACAGCACTCGCTCCTGCTGAGTCTGAACCAGGACTCCCAATTTTCTAAACATAACACTCCAGGCAGTCACTACCAGGCAATCAGATTTGATACCCAAGATGAAATCTATTGGCTATTTCCCTGCTTTAGCCCCCTTCAAAGTAAGTATACTTCTATCTCTAAAACAGATTCACATACCTAGTATCTGGAAATTTAGCTGAAGCTTAGCATAATAAATTACTGACTGTATTTCTTGTCAAGTATGTTTAAACATTTCTGAGCTCATTTTAGACAATTTAGGGGAAAAAGCAAATTGCAGCCAAAAAATTAATAGAAAAAGAAACTGCAGAACATGGTGGGAAACTGGGAGGTACTACATATTTTTAGAACTAGCAACATCCCAAGAGGTTCATTATAAAATAAAAATCAGCAATAAATTCTTTGAAAAGTAAATTACATGTGTACTCAATTAAAAACTTTTACCTACATGAATGGTCACGATTAACTGAGGGATGACAAACATCAGGATTTTCCCATAGGCACCAGCAACATATTCTATTTTTCTGTAAATGGTATTTTGAGGTGTAAAAAAGCATTACAGGCGTGATACAAGGAGTAACATGTAGAACTCTGCTTCTCTGAAACGGAGTTTATTGTGGCAAAAAATCTAAAACATCATATACAACATTCTGAAAAAATAATCAGGTGTTCTTAGACTCATTTGCAATTCAGTTCTCTTAAATCACCTGATGAAGCTCTTTTCCTCTTAAGTTTACTTCTGAAGGAAGCTATGCTAATTGAAGGGCTCCAATCACATGTTCATCAGTTACTTCTATTTAAAAAGAAAAAAATCAGAAATTCTCTGACTCAGGAAATCTTGTGCTTTCTCTTTATTACTTGTAAATTCATTCAGCAAAAACAAAAACTATGTAGGACCTACTAAGTGCAATTATTTTCAGCCTTTGGAAGGCACAACTATTAGAAGGGATCTTTCAAGAGAACATAAAACAAGCTAGTGGTACAACTTGAAATTATATCTAGCTCTTTCAGTGTCCAATATTTCTTGTTTTGAGGTTCCCACACATTAGTCTGGGGAAAATGTTCTCTGGCAGAGGTCAAACTTAATGAAAAACAATAAACCTCCACTACCACATGTGTAAAAAAATACTCCAACAACCCAAATGCCTTGAAAGAATGCTTTCTATTTACTTTTCCTGTGTGATATATTTAGAGAGAATCATGAAAAGATGGCTAGAGATCTACAAACAGAAAATGCTAAGTGGAATTCACTGTTTACAGACTTTAGCTAGAATTTTGTCCCTTATACAATGTTGTCAGGAATCTGTAATATTGTTCTCTATAAAAACATCTTCACCAGGTTTCCTTCATTCTACTGATTTTCTTCCTTCTTTCTACTGGCTTTTAAATTTGTTTTATTCTCCTCAATTAAAAGACACAAATGTAACTTTATGAAATAAGATGATTTTTCCAAAGAAACTCCTAGAACCATCTCTCAGTGCCATCATGTGTTTGTCATTATGTTTTCATATACACAGTTAAAACAGATGAAATAAAACAATCAATATAAGCCTTTCTGATTTAATAAATATGAGAATAGGTCTATATTGACATGCCATGGTAAGATGTATGTATGCAAGAATGTTAGATAGTTTTCAATTCTACCTCCTCCAGCTTAAAATCTCTATCAGTTACAGAAGCTTCTGTCTGAAAACAATTGTTCCCAGAGCAGGACTACTATAGTCCTTATCATCTGACCTACTGGACAACCACAATAAGGCATATTCTGAATTGACAGAACTCTTCATATATAAGTGACATTTTGACAACCAGAAAGGAAGCTGAAACAAAGACAAAGGCAAACACACTCACGCTTTCCCTTGAAACTTGGCTCTGTAGCTCAGCAGTACTAGACTCAGTTTCCTGCCCTGTACTTTTCACTCATTTCCTTTAAGGGGTCCCAAAGAAACTAGGAAACCTGCAATGCCAGCCTTTGACAGTCAACACTAACTTCTGCCTTTGGACTCCAGTGACTGAGCAGACATTGTGTTAGTAGCTACCTTAAAGTACAAATGCCTCTGGCAAATTTGGTTTGTAAACACTACAGAAAAAGTTCAACATAACCAACTGTAAGGTCACCTAAATGAAAATTTTAAGGAGAGCACAGATTTCCGCCCCCTCCCCCCAATCCGCCACTAAGGCACAATTCCCAGATCACTTTTTTTTCAAGTCAATAAATACTACTATTACATTACAGCACTTCTATAATATTAATAAAAACCTAGGTGACAGTTTTCTCTTTAAAAGTCTTAAATTTATTAGATGAAGTACTATAACCACTTCACTACATACAATTTTCCATACACTTAACTGTATGTTCCAAACAACTTATTTTTCAATTTTTTAAACTCAAGATCTCTTTCAACATACTACAGAAAGGGGACAGGTTAGAGGATTAGGGGAAAAATATTAAAATAACAAATGCCTTTTCCTTTTCTGATGGGACCACCAGAATCTAAAGTCTGGGGGCAACTATAAAATACAAAATTAAATTCAAGAGAATTTAGGATAAGAGAAAGTACTGTTACTACAGTTCTGATCATTATTCATCTCAGGAAATAACTAGTAGAAATGATGCTTGATTTAAATTTTTAGTACCTTCCAGTTTGGTTCAACTACCAAAATAAACAAACTTGTCCTCAGAATTATGTATTTTCCTCCAGAAGAGGTTTTTGATGTGAATAAAAAACATAAGGAATTCATATGCTGTATTTGTACAAGAAGGACAATGTTTTGAAAGATATAAATCTGATCACACCGAGAAAACATTTTCTCTGTTAGCTATAAAGAAAACGTCATAAACTGAAACCGAAGAACTGGAGAAACCAAACCTTCTCCACAATTCAAAAATTTAAATTCACGCTACTATGCAAACTAAACAACAACAACACTGTTACGATTCTGCTCAGCTACAAAAGTAACACATACTCAATGTAGAAAAAGACAAAGCCAGTTCTAAAACAAAAGATCAGCTGCTAAGAAAACAAAATAACATTTTGCAGAGTAAGAGAAGTACACAGTCTTTGAACCAAAACAAATAGATGACCGTTTCGTACACTTAAAGCGTCAGTTCTTAGCACAACCGGCGTCTTATGGATAAAGTGCTCACTCAATTATCTGATGACTAAACGATGGGAAGGTTGTTGGTGCTATTAAAACCAAGACACATTTCCTTGTGTGTAGTGATTAAAATCTGTTAAGCCTCCATTAAAAAAATCTCTGCCCTCCCTCCCCCAACCCCCATCCCCCATCACTGCTCTCCCGCCTTGTAAGAGACCTGCATGTACAAAAATAAAAGTAGATGGGTGAGGTGAGTTTGTGATGTACAGTATTTTCCCCACTCGGAGTATTTTTCACGACTCTTTTGAGGTTTTAAGATTCAAACACTATGTAAGAAGAGTTATTGTTTGAACTACCTAACAATCACCCCTACTTCTTTTAGACTTTAGTTAGCCTGTAAGTAAAATGAGCACCTTTAACTTTTCCACGGGGCACTGAAGAACGAGTTCTTACTCATAGATGCTTTCAGGTCCTCAGACACCAGGTGCGGTGGAAGAGCAAGCGTATCCATCAATTAGAGAGCTCTTCTGGACCTCAGTTTACCCACTTACAGAAACGGGCTTATTAACGTGTTTCGTAGGGGCCCCGGAGGTGTAATTAATTAGTGTTTTTAAGTGCTCTGAGATCCAGAGATGAAAGAAAACGCCAAGGACACGCAAAGATGATGGCAATAATCGTAACAAAAAAAAGAATGACTAACTCGGGAGTCTGTGTTATGTAAGGAAGAAGTTATCAGATTCGCACAAACAAAAGCCCACCACCCCCTTTGTTTCTCTTTTTTCTGTCTTGCTCCCCGCCCCCGCGGAGCTCCCCTCCAGCAGCTGGCGGCCCGGCGCGGGGTGTAGGGCGCGGGGCGTAGGGCGCGGGGCTCGGACTTGGCTGCCGCGCGCCCGCACTCAGGCGGAGGGGGAGGGGGCGCCCGCCGGCTCCTGACAAAGGCGCTTCCTACTGCGAGAGCGCGGGATGCAGGCGCCGCAAACTCCTCTCTCGGCCGCCTCCGGCGCGGGGGCGCGCAGGCGGGCGGGGAGAGCCAGCCGGCCGGCCGCCGGGGGAAGCCGCCGAGGAAGTTGCGCGCCCGCCTGGCCCGCATCCCTCGGTGGCCCCGCCGCGACCCCTCCCACGGCACGCCGCGGCCACACTCACCGGACAATTGCTGGTGGCCGGAATCCCAGCACGGCCCCGAGACCCGGAGCGAGGGGGATGAAGGGTGCGTGCGCGAGGAGCACGAGCAGACAGCCCAGCGTTCCACCGCAGCCTTCCTCGCCTGCCGGCCGAGCCCGGCGAGAGGAAGTTGGCCGCAGAGCCAAGAGCTGGAGAAGCCGCGGGCGGAGGGAAAGCCGTGGGGTCCGCTTTGTGATGCGCTCCCGGAGGGCTCGAGGCAAATCCGAACGCGCGGCGCGGCTTGTGCAGCTGCTGGAGGCGGCGGCCGCGCCCCCCGACGGTTCCTCCGCCTCACACCGCCTCTGGGTCACTGACACACGCTCGGAGGGAGGGGAGGGGACTAGCTGGAGGGCGGGGCCGGAGGGAGGGGACGGGGCAGGGCCACAGCGGGAGGCGACGCTGCAGCGCCGAGTGGTCTCTTGGGAGTTGTAGTTCTCTGACTGAAGAAAAAAGGTGTACCTTGTTGAGCTCGTTTCCGGGCTCGCTCTGCACCACGCATGCTCGAGGGGAGAGGCTCGGCCCCACTGTTACTATGCTCACCGACACACTAAAGAAGGGTACGTGTTCAGTGCTGCTCCTGGCTGAACAAGGCCCTCCTTGTATTATGGTGCTGTTAGGGATCCCGCTCTTCCCTAGTCCTTCTTACTTCGCTCCACCTCCAACTCCTACCCTCACCACTCATAAGTGCCCAGTGAAATCTGACTTCCTCACCATATCTCGGTCTTCCCTGCTGCTTAATTTTATCCCATAAATTTGGAATCACGAATACCCAGTTCCCACCCTTCCCTCAGGCGAATCCTCTCTGCCTTAAATTCAAGGTTTTCTTTGCTTGTTTTTGTTTTTTTCAACCTAAGACTTGTAGAAAGGTAGTTGCTTCCAATAACATAACAGTTAATTAGGTTACAAAACGGCTAGGAACACTGCCACTGTCAGATTCCGGTAGTTCATTTCTTCGCTCAATTAGTCACATCTAACTTTAAGGCCAGTAAAGGTAAAGCTTGGGATTAAGATCGCTGTATCTTACTTGATCAGTGCAAAATAATCCAGATTTCTAAAATTTTAAGGCCTACGATTTTTAAGAAATACAAATTTCATAAAGTAGAAGTTCAAAAGATAAGTGGAAATTTGAACATTGTTTACAGTATATACATTGGCCAGCTTTCATTTGGCAATAAGAGAAATCTGAAGCAAGGTCTGAGTATGCTGTTGGGCTCATCAGCTAAGTCGACACCCACAAAGGGCACCCAGGTGTGAATAGGTGGTGGAGGAGAGTGGTGAAAGGCAGGACATGTTAGTGGATCTCCAGAGGACTATAGGCGGCCTGTCCCAAGCTCTTTTGTTTTCCTTCTCTGCCTACCTAGAACCCCATATTCTGGAAGAAAAAGATTAATGCTTAGAAATCAGGAATACAGGAAAAGTTAAGGTTTTCGGATAGAGAGTTTCGAGATCAAGTATCCTTATGTTTGCAGACCACATAATTATTCATTCAAAAAACATTTATTGAGTATACTATGTCTCAGGCACTTTATTAGTTCCCAGAAATAGAGATACAGGAATGTAAAAGAAGGATTTATTATTTTCAAAGTGCTTACTGTGCAGAGGAGGAGCCAGGTAAATAAACAGACTCAGTGTGATAAATACTTTAGTAGGAAAGTACACTAGGTGCCTTAACACACAGTTACCCCAGACTCAGGCAGGGTCAGGAAATGCTTCAAAGAACATTTAAACTTGAGGATGACTAGGCGTTAGTGTGTTTGTGTGCTCTGGTGGAGGAAGGAGAAGGGAGAAGTGAGTGAGAGTATTGGGAGCATAGGTTAGGGTTACGGTTAGGGCAGCGAGAGTAAAGTGCTAGAGGCGTGAGAGCAAAGAGTATTTTGGTTCAGCAAAGAGTTCAGCATTGCCTGTGGTAGGATGGGATTGAAGGGAGTGGCAAAAGGAGACACAAGAAGGTAAAGGAGACAGATCATGAAGAACCTTGTACAATACACAAAGAATGTAGAGTCTTTTCTAGAAGCAAGGGAAAGCCATGCCAGGATTGGAAGCAGATGAAATTTTGGTAAGGTATACACTTTAGAAATGCATTTTATGCATTTAAAAAAAGAGAGCCTGAACTGGCACTGGCACTAGCAAGAGACAGAACTGAGGGAAATCACACACTATTTAAGGAATAGAATTACTAGAACCTAGTGAGTAAATTTCCTGTGTTTGGGGGTGAAGGGTGAAGGAAAGTTATCAATTATGATGCTTTGGGTTGCAAGCAGCAAAAAACTCAACTCTAACTGGCTTAACCAATAAACCAATATTGACCTGTCTAGATAGAAAGTCCAGTGAAAAGATGGGCTACAGGGCTGAATGATTCAACAGCTCAGTGTTGTCATTAAGGACACGTTTCTTTCTTGTTTCACTGCTTTTCTTTCCTTAGTATTGGCTTTACGTTGCCAACAATTCTTATGGCTGTGAGTTTCACCATCTAGGTCCAAGAAGAGAAGAAGAGCGAGTATTTATGAAAACTCTTTTAGAAAGGAGAGAAAACTTTCCCAGAAGCCTCAAGAATTGATTCATTGTGGCCAGGGGATGGCAAGAGGTTAGTTATCTTAGGATAAAGACATATGCCCTGCCTCTAGGTCCAAAGCTGTGATGACAAGGTGTGGCTATCCCAATGAAAATTGAGGTAATTACCTAGAAAAAGAAGAATGGAGGCTGAGAAGGGGAGAACCACAATATCTACTACAAGGAAGGAGAAAGATGATGACTCACAGATGTTTGGCTTGTATGATTATGAGCCAGTGATGCCATTCACTGAGTTAGGGAATACAAGACATTGAGCAGATTTTGAGGGGGAATTTGACGAGTTCATTTTGGATATGCTGAGTTTGAGATGGCTCTGAATCTAGGTGGAGAAGTGGAGTGGGCAGTTATACATATGAATCTAGTGCTCTGAAGAGAAATCTGGACAGCAGAAGATATAATCGGAGCATACCATCATATAGATGGTAACTGAAATTCTGGGAGCAGATGAGATCAGCCAGGGAGAGAATGCACAGCAGAAAAGGAGGAGCCAATAATAGCATCAAGGTATCTTCATGCTCTTCCTGCCTACGTCTTAAGTGCTGGGAACATCAGCACTTACAGAGTAGGCAGGAAGAGCATGAAGATGCGTTGGAACTAGCAAGAGAACTAGGACATATTACAAAGTAGGAAAATGTAATCTATTACATTTTCAGGAAAAAAAGTCAATAAACAAAGCGAAAAATGACAGAGATGGTAGCATTAGCAGTCAAAATATTAAAACAATTATTATAAATATGTTCTATATACTGAAAGAGAAATTAAAGACATAAAAATAGAATTTCTAGAGATTAAAATTGCAACTTCTGAAATAAAATTTTCACTGGATCAGATTAACCCTCAGAAGTAGATTAGGCACTCATAAGAAAAGATGAGTAAACTTGAAGACATAACAGTGGAATCTAGCCAAAATAAAGCACACAAAGAACAAAAACCAAAAAGAAAAAACCAGAGAGCCTTGGTGATCTGTGGGATAATACCAAATATTCTAATATAGGTGTAACTGGAGTTCCAGACGAGAGGAGGGTGAGAGGGGTGATAGAAAAATTATTAGTAATATGGCTGAAAGTATTTTCAAATTTGATGAAAATTATAAACCCAGAGACTCAAGAAGCTCAGTAAACCCTCAGCAGGATAAACACACACATTCCCACATGCTCACAAAAACCACTGCAAAAGACATCACTAAATTGTTGAAAACTAGTGATAAGAAAAGATTAAAAGCAGCTGGTGGAAGAAAAGGTAGGTTATGTGTAAGGAAACAAAGACAAAAATTCAGTAAACTTCTAATTAGAAACTATGCAAGTCAGAAGACAATGAAAGAGCATTTTTAAAGTGCTGAAAGAAAAAACAGTCTGTCACATAGAATCCTATATTTAGAGAAGATATCTTTCAAAAATGAAGGCTAAAGAAAACAAAAGCTGAGAGAATGTTGCCAGCAGAACTGCATTACAAGAAATGTTAAAGCAACTTCTTTGGCATAAAAAACCAAAACTACATGGAAACTTGGATTTATGCTAAAGAATGAAAAGTGCCAGAAATGATAACTACATGAGTTAATATAGAAAAGACTTTCCCCTCATTTAAAAAATTTTTAAAAGATAATTGACTATTTAAAGCAAAAATTATAACATATAAGTAGAAGTAAAATGCTTGACCACAATAACTATTTGAACTCAAAGGATGGAAGCAGGAAATGGAATTATATCATTAGAATTTACATTATACTATTATTTGAAGGTAAATTTTGATAAATTAAAAATGCATATTCTAAACCTTAGAACAGCCCTCAAAAATAAAACAATCAGGTATAGCTAATAATAAACAGGTATAGATAATAATAGGTATAGCTAATAAAAACAGAAATATAGATGAAATCTGTGTCCCTAATGACCATGGAACTGACATACAGCTCTGGACTTTTCACATCCTGACTTCTTTTAAGTGAAAGAGAAATAAACTTCTGTCTTGTTTAAAGGCATATTTATTTTGTAGTCTGTGCTATGTACAGCTGAACCTAATCAGAATAGCCACAGGCCTAAAAGTAGTTTCATCAAGTGTATTTCCCAGAATCAGGCAGACCCGCACATCGCCCAGAATTTGGCCACATGGCCAATAACTTCAACACATGTTCTGGAGTTCATAATTGTCACTATAATTCCAAGGATAGTTCATCTTTTGTATGAACATCACTTACTATTAATTCTTCAGTTTTTCTTGAAGGAGAAGATACATGTAAATTGCTTAGCGTAGTCCTTGGAATATAGTAAATGCTCAGTCAATATATGTTACTTTAAAACAGATCCACAAAAATAAGATAGATGTACCACCTTTTAGACATATGGTGGGGTTTGTGCTCCAAAGTTAGGTGTAGAAAATCAAGGTGGCATTCACTTATATACTAAAATCTGTGAATCTCTTTTTGAAATTGTATCCACCATACAGTTCTGTATAGTTCTTCAAAATCTGCAGTCCTTTGAACAGAGGACAGTTCAGTCATGGAAAGTGAGTGTACCTCTGATTACCATCTACTCAGTCCACATATCTAGTTTAATACCTTCATTTCCTTGACTGAAGTAGCTAATCTATCGTTATCTGCAATTTCAAATTTGGTATATTCAGATATCTAGCCATTTCAGTAAGAAAGTGAATCCTAAGGGACTAACAAGTTGGATTATTTTTATCCCTTAAATTCTAAAAAGTTTTTCATCTTGGGAAGCTGCTCAGTAAATTTCAGCATTTCCTCTACTGTATGACTATGTAAAAATCAACTAAAACTATGTTTCTAAAACCCCAAGCAAATAAAAATGGTATTTAGGATATGAACATAAGGAAAAATCACAATATTGGTACCTTTCTCTAAAACATCATGTGATAAATCTAATTTACTAGATTTATCTAAATGCATTATCTAAATGATGCAGAGGAAATTGGACACACCAAACTTTTCTTATGAGTTGAAAAAACTGTTGCAAACTTGTTTTTCTCCTTTTATTGGAAAATTTTAATTTCCTGCAAGTGAACATATCTTTTTATGTTTAGTCCAAATTTCTCTTACTTTATATGGACAAATGATTATATACTGTTAATTCATGTATGCTAAAAGTTATTTTTTGTTGCTAAAAATTCAGGCAGCCTTCCCTTTGGGATCAGAAAAACCCCAGACTGCATTTTGGACTGCATATCGGACTCTTGCTGAGATTCTTGGATTTGAGAGTAATAAAGTATGTGTGTGTGTGCTCGTGCATGTGTGTGTGTTCATTTCAATATTCAGATAATAAATAGGTTCTCTCTCAAAACTCCTACCTTCCAACATTCCTCCCCCAAATAAAATTATTCTCTCCTAATGTCCTCAAAGTCTCCAAATAGCTCATAGCCAACATGGAACATGTTCCTATTTTAAACCTGTGAATGGCACACAATTTGAAGGCCTGGGCTTTCACTCAAAAGATTTGTAGGCCCCAAATGCTGGCTCTGACATTTTAGATATATTTGGAAAATGTCAAAGACAAGCTAGTTAAGATTTTAATGTTTTAAAGGAGTATGCTTGTACACCAAAGAATGCAGCCTATATATTCTCAGTATTAGTCCAACCAACATGAGTGCCAGCAGTTATTTTGGAACTTTAAAAAATACTGAATAATGAGAGAAGTGGAAAACTCATGAAGAGAAAATTTAGATTGTGTTTCCATCCCTATCGATTTATTTACTCATGGAATAATTACTTGTATTTTTGTACCTCAAATTTCATGCATTCATTCTTTCACCACATACTTATTGGGCATGTACTATGGTGCCAGGCTACGGACACAAAGATTAATTAGCCATGTTCCCAACCCAGAAAAAGCTTACAATCAAGTGAATAGATAAGTGCAATAAAATTTTATAGGCACTTTTCTAGAATGATGTTCAGGGAATAGTGAGAGTGTAGACGGGGGAATAATCAATTTTTCATGAGAATGCAGTCAGAAAACACTTCTAAGAGGAGTTGGTGGTTGAGCTGAGTCCTGAAAAATGAGAAGGTGTTCATCAGGTAAGTAAGGACATTTCAGTATAAGTAGCACTTTAAGAATAGACATGGAAAAATGAAATAGCAGGGCCTATTTAGAGAACTACAAGCAGTTCAGTATGGCCAGATCATAGGGTGTAACATGGGCACCCTGAATGTTGAGGTTGGGGGAATTTTCTGGCATCAGATCACAAAAGTCATTGTATGCCATGCCGTGCCATGCCAAGAAGTTTGGCAATGAGGAACTGTTGAAAGATTTTAAACAGAGGAGTGACATAAATCATATTTATCTTTGAGCATGGTGATCAGTTAAGAGAATATGCAATAATTCAGGTGAGAAATGATGGACAAACTAAATAGCTGTGGAGCATGAAAAGAAGAGAAAGATACCAAAGACATTTAAGAGGCAGACTGAACAGGACTTGATGGCTGATTGGATGTGGGAGGTAAAAGGAAAAGGAGGGAAGAATAATGTGGAGGTTTCTGATTGTGTAACTGGGCATTACATATTGGAGTTATTCATTAGTATAGTGAACACTAGAGGAGAAGCAACTTTGTAGAGAAGGATAATGATGAATTTTATTTTGGACATGTAAGCTTGAAATGAATTCTATGATAATCAGTAAACATAAGATAAATATTTAGGACTCATCCCATCACCGAATCCAAGAATGTGGATAAGATCACCCAGGAAGAGTGTGTAGAGTAATGATGATGACAGTATTTAATATTTACTGCATTATTAAGATCTTATTTGTGCCAAGCAACTGCTGTATAATATTTCATTTAATCTTTGCTACCACCCTATGAGATAAGTACTTGCAATGGTTAATTTTATGTATCAACTTCACTGGGCTAATGGAATGTCCAGATATTTGGTTAAACATTATTCTCGCCGATCTTTCAGCAGAAACTCTGCAAGCCAGAAGGGAGTGGCAGGACATATTTAAAGTGATGACGGAGAAAAATCTACAACCAAGATTACTCTACCCAGCAAGGATCTCATTCAGATTTGATGGAGAAATTAAAACCTTTACAGACAAGCAAAAGCTGAGAGAGTTCAGCACCACCAAACCAGCTTTATAACAAATGCTAAAGGAACTTCTCTAGGCAAGAAACACAAGAGAAGGAAAAGACCTACAATAACAAACCCAAAACAATTAAGTAAATGGGAATAGGAACATACATATCGATAATTACCTTAAATGTAAATGGATTAAATGCTCCCACCAAAAGACACAGACTGGCTGAAGGGATACAAAAACAAGACCCGTATATATGCTGTCTACAAGAGACCCACTTCAGACTTAGGGACACACACAGACTGAAAGTGAGGGGATGGAAAAAGATATTCTATGCAAATGGAAATCAAAAGAAAGCTGGAGTGGCAATTCTCATATCAGACAAAATAGACTTTAAAATAAACAATATTACAAGAGACAAAGAAGGACGCTATATAATGATCAAGGGATTGATTCAAGAAGAAGATATAACAATTGTAAATATTTATGCACCCAACATAGGAGCACCTCAATACATAAGGCAAATGCTAACAGCCATAAAAGGGGAAATCGACAGTAACACAATCATAGTAGGGGACTTTAACACCCCACTTTCACCAATGGACAGATCATCTAAAATGAAAATAAATAAGGAAACACAAGCTTTAAATGATACATTAAACAAGATGGACTTAATTGATATTTAGAGGACATTCCATACAAAAACAACAGAATACACATTTTCCTCAAGTGCTCATGGAACATTCTCCAGGATAGATCATATCTTGGGTCACAAATCAAGCCTTGGTAAATTTAAGAAAATTGAAATCGTATCAAGGATCTTGTCCAACCACAACACTATGAGACTAGATATCAATTACAGGAAAAGATCTGTAAAAAATACAAACACACGGAGGCTAAACAATACACTACTTAATAACCAAGAGATCACTGAAGAAATCAAAGAGGAAATAAAAACATACCTAGAAACAAATGACAATGGAGACATGATGACGCAAAACCTATGGGATGCAGCAAAAGCAGTTCTAAGAGGGAAGTTTATAGCAATACAATCCTACCTTAAAACAGGAAACATCTCAAATAAACAAACTAACCTTGCACCTAAAGCAATTAGAGAACGAAGAACAAAAACCCCCCAAATTTAGCAGAAGGAAAGAAATCATAAAGATCAGGTCAGAAATAAATGAAAAAGAAATGAAGGAAACGATAGCAAAGATCAATAAAACTAAAAGCTGGTTCTTTGAGAAGATAAACAAAATTGATAAACCATTAGCCAGACTCAACAAGAAAAAAAGGGAGAAGACTCAAATCAATAGAATTAGAAATGAAAAAGGAGAAGTAACAACTGATGCTGCAGAAATACAAAAGATCATGAGAGATTATTACAAGCAACTCTATGCCAATAAAATGGACAACCTGGAAGAAATGGACAAATTCTTAGAAATGCACAACCTGCCAAGACTGAACCAGGAAGAAATAGAAAATATAAACAGACCAATCACAAGCACTGAAATTGAAACTGTGATTAAAAATCTTCCAACAAACAAAAGCCCAGGACCAGATGGCTTCACAGGCGAATTCTATCAAACATTTAGAGAAGAGCTAACACCTATCTTTCTCAAACTCTTCCAAAATATAGCAGAGGGAGGAAGACTCCCAAACTCATTCTGTGAGGCCAACATCACCCTGATACCAAAACCAGACAAAGATGTCACAAAGAAAGAAAACTACAGGCCAATATCACTGAGGAACATAGATGCAAAAATCCTCAACAAAATATGAGCAAACAGAATCCAACAGCACATTAAAAGGATCATACACCATGATCAAGTGGGATATATTCCAGGAATGCAAGGATTCTTCAATATACACAAATCAATCAACGTGATACACCATATTAACAAATTGAAGGAGAAAAACCATATGATCATCTCAATAGATGCAGAAAAAGCTTTTGACAAAATTCAACACCCATTTATGATAAAAACCCTCCAGAAAGTAGGCACAGAGGGAACTTTCCTCAACATAATAAAGGCCATTTATGACAAAGCCACAGCCAACATCATCCTCAATGGTGAAAAACTGAAACAATTTCCACTAAGATCAGGAACAAGCCAAGGTTGCCCACTCTCACCACTCTTATTCAACATAGTTTTGGAAGTTCTAGCCATAGCAATCAGTGAAGAAAAAGAAATAAAAGGAATCCAAATTGGAAAAGAAGTAAAGCTGTCACTGTTTGCAGATGACATGATACTATACATAGAGAATCCTAAAGATACTACCAGAAAACTACTAGAGCTGATCAATGAATTTGGTGAAGTAGCAGGATACAAAATTAATGCACAGAAATCTCTGGTATTCTTATACACTAATGATGAAAAATCTGAAAGTAAAATTAAGAAAACAGTCCTATTTACCATTGCAACAAAAAGAATAAAATATCTAGGAATAAACCTACCTAAGGAGACAAAAGACCTGTATGCAGAAAATTATAAGACACTGATGAAAGAAAATAAAGATGATACAAATAGCTGGAGAGATATACCATGTTCTTGGATTGGAAGAATCAACATTGTGAAAATGACTCTACTACCCAAAGCAATCTACAGATTCAATGCAATCCTTATCAAACTACCACTGGCATTTTTCACAGAACTAGAACAAAAAATTTCACAATTTGTATGGAAACACAAAAGACCCCGAATAGCCAAAGCAATCTTTGAGAACGAAAAATGGAGCTGGAGGAATCAGGCTCCCTGACTTCAGACTATACTACAAAACTACAGTAATCAAGACAGTATGGTACTGGCACAAAAACAGAAATATAGATCAATGGAACAGGATAGAAAGCCCAGAGATAAACCCATGCACATATGGTCACCTTATCTTTGATAAAGGAGGCAAGAATATACAGTGGAGAAAAGATAGCCTCTTCAATAAGTGGTGCTGGGAAAACTGGATAGCTACATGTAAAAGAATGAAATTAGGACACTCCCTAACACCATACACAAAAATAAACTCAAAATGGATTAAAGACCTAAATGTAAGGCCAGACACTATCAAACTCTTAGAGGAAAACATAGGCAGAACACTCTATGACATAAATCACAGGAAGATCCTTTTTGACCCACCTCCTAGAGAAATGGAAATAAAAACAAAAATAAACAAATGGGACCTAATGAAACTTCAAAGCTTTTGCACAGCAAAGGAAACCATAAAGAAGACCAAAAGACAACCCTCAGAATGGGAGAAAATATTTGCAAATGAAGCAACTGACAAAGGATTAATCTCCAAAACTAACAAGCAGCTCATGCAACTCAATAACAAAAAAACAAACAACCCAATCCAAAAATGGGCAGAAGACCTAAATAGACATTTCTCCAAAGAAGATATACAGATTGCCAACAAACACATGAAAGAATGCTCAACATCAGTAATCATTAGAGAAATGCAAATCAAAACTACAATGAGATATCATCTCACACTGATCAGAATGGCCATCATCAAAAAATCTAGAAACAATAAATGCTGGAGAGGGTGTGGAGAAAAGGGAACCATCTTGCACTGTTGGTGGGAATGTAAATTGATACAGCCACTATGGAGGACAGTATGGAGGTTCCTTAAAAAACTACACATAGAACTACCATACGACCCAGCAATCCCACTACTGGGCATATACTCTGAGAAAACCATAATTCAAAAAGAGTCATGTACCAAAATGTTCATTGCAGCTCTATTTACAATAGCCAGGACATGGAAGCAACCTAAGTGTCCATCAACAGATGAATGGATAAAGAAGATGTGGCACATATATACAATGGAATATTACTCAGTCATAAAAGAAACGAAATTGAGTTTTTTGTAGTGAGATGGACAGACCTAGAGTCTGTCATACAGAGTGAAGTAAGTCAGAAGGAGAAAAACAAATACCGTATGCTAACACATATATATGGAATCTAAGAAAAAAAAAGTGTCATGAAGAACCTAGGGGTAAGACGGGAATAAAGACACAGACCTACTAGAGCATGGACTTGAGGATATGGGGAGGGGGAAGGGTAAGCTGGGACAAAGTGAGAGAGTGTCATGGACATATATTCACTACCAAACATAAAGTAGATAGCTAGTGGGAAGCAGCCGCATAGCACAGGGAGATCAGCTTGGTGATTTGTGACCACCTAGAGCGGTGGGATAGGGAGGGTGGGAGGGAGGGAGACGCAAGAGGGAAGAGATATGGGAACGTATGTATATGTATAACTGATTCACTTTGTTATAAAGCAGAAACTAACACACCATTGTAAAGCAATTATACTCCAATAAAGATGTTAAAATATATATATATATTTTTTGTAGTGTTTTTTTAATACTGTTTAGCTACATATGCATTTAGGTTGTTCTATCGTTATTTCCTATTTTCCCATTATAATTAAAATTAATTTTTTAAAACACCAAAAAAAACACACATTATTCTGGGTGTGTCTTTGAGGGTGTTTTTGCATCAGATTAACATTTTAATTGGTAGACTGAGTAAAGGCCCTAATCTTCTTTACATTAGGGTCCTCCCTAATGTGTGGGCCCATCTAATAAGTTGAAGGCCAATTTGTATAGAACAAAAAGGCTGACCCTTCTGCAAATAAGGAGGCTTTTCCTCCTGCCTGTCTGCCTTGAGCATGGACATTGAACTTTCCCTGACTTCGAACTCAAACTGAAACATTGGCTCTTCCTGGGTCTTGAACCTGTCAGCTTTCAGACTGGAACTACATCATAAGCTCTCCTGGGTCTCCAGCTTGCTGACAGCACATCTTAGGACTTGTCAACTTCCATAACTGTGCAAGCCAAATATCTTTGTGTGTGTGTGTGTGTGTGTGTGTGTGTATATTATTGGTTCTGTTTCTCTGGAGAACCCTAACTAATACAATACTTTAACTTTGAATAAACCAGGGCTTATAGGCCTGAGGTTACTGAACTATACAAAATTGTGAATCTAGAATTCATATCCAGGTTCTCTGAGCTCAGAGCTTGATCCTTGAGAACCAGGGAAAAAATCTTGAGGAATACCAACATTAAGGGCTGGCAAGAGGAAGAAAGAGATTCATGAATGAAACAGAAGGAATAGCAGAGAAGTAGGAAGAAACCCATTATGCATTATCATGGACTCCAAAGGAGGAAAGTGTTTTAGAATGGGGGAGGTTGGGTAAAATGAAGTTTGAAAAAACCCATTGCATTTGGCAGCTAAGACGTCCCTAGTGTCTTTTTCCAAAGCAGTATCTTTTGGAGTATTTCAATATTTACAGTGAAAGGATATAAGAAATTTAAAAATATTTTATCAAAAATTTTAATTTTCTTATTCAAGATTAAAAACCTGATAAAAGAAAATAATAATAAAAGATTAGATCTGAGTCTAACCAACAAATTACTTATAGTTGAAAAACCAATGCTTTATATATTCAGACCAGTTAAGGATTATCATTAATATATGTTTCTAAATCTTTGAGATATTCCATTATTAATTTATTGACTTTAATAGATACATTACTGTGGAAAATTTGTCTATAAGGTTGTAGATATCTTTTGCAGATAAGGTTTCATAGAAAAGGACAGTACCTCTGACTGTGATAGAGGAAATGGGAATCTTTTTGCAAAACAAAATACCCTTGCAAAAATACAGATGGTAAATGAGTGTTCTTTAAAACAAATTAAGATATTTTCTAAATCTAAGAGTTTACAAAACAAAACCAATGGATGTGACAATGTCCTTAATTGATTCTTCCCTGTTTTTCCTCCACCACCCCTTTCCTAGCTTCCATTGATCTGCTCACGTTTTCCTTATTTCCCCCCATTTTATCCTTCTCATAACATGGTTCCCAGTTAGTGGTGTCACCGATCTCTTAGGGGGCATTTAGAAATGTGTGTGGTCATTTTTTGTTTTTCACAATGACTGAGCACTGCTATTGGCATTTCACAGGCAGGGCCAGGATTACTGCACAAAGGAGAAATGTCTTACTCAAAATGCCAACCGCATTGACTGGTTAGGTGGTTATACATTCCATATCCATCATTCCAATGGTTACCCTTAGATTTTTAATAGGGTATACTTATTTAATCAACATTTTAAAGCAGCTCCCAAACAATACAAGGAATTCAGAAAGATTCTGATCATACCCTGCCTGCCCCACCTTCCATATTATTGTTTTTAGTACTACCTTGTTCTTAACTCCCTAAAAGTCAGCTGTCATTGTTATTTTTTTTACAATAAATGCTTATTTATATTTATGTATCTACATTCTCACCAACCTCTATTTTCTGTCACTTTCATTTTAGCTATTCTAGTGGGTATGTAGAATCCCACTGTCTTTTTTATTTCCATTTCCCTGATGGTTAGAGCAACTTTTTGTAAGAATATTGGCCATTTGGGAATCCTTTCTTTGAAAAGTTTAAGTTAAAATCTTGCCCATTTTCCGATTACAATTTCTTTTTATTATTAATAGAAATTCTTTATATATTCTAGTTACAAGTCCTTTATCATATATATATGTATATATGTGTATATTGTATATATATATATGTATATAATATTTTTACTACCTGGACTAGTTTTTATGAAAGTTTCTCAACTTGAGAGTCTCTTATCACAAAGGTAGTAAAAATCCAGACCCTACAGTCACCAATTATGGAGCTTTGGGTTTAGATTTCTCCAAGGAGAATTTTTTTCTCTACTCAGAGCTCAGAATAGAAAACAAACTGCTTGCTACTTCTCTAGTCTGGTAGACAAAACTTTTCTAGCTCCTTTTCACTGATTGTGCAGCTATTTAGAAGTCCTGGCATTAGCAGGAGTCCCAGTTCTAACCTTTGCACTGCAGGTGGGAGGGCACATCTCCTGTCCCCATGTGGGCATTGAAACCCTGGCTCCCAGCCCCTCAGGCCTAGATTCAGGTCTCTGACTTTGAGTCCCTTCCCCCTGACACAACATTTTTTTTTCTGGCAGCAGGGATTTCTCTTTCTCTCAAGCTTCATTTTTGTTTCTGTTGTTATATTTACCCAGCATGTCTATATATTTGTATCAGAAAAGGTGGCTCCAATTAGCTCAGTCTGCCATGATAGAGGAACCTATTTTTCATTATTTTTGAAAACTATTTCAAATACTTAGCCATATACCATTACTTTTTTTTTTTTTTTTCCCCTGCGGTACGCAGGCCTCTCACTGTTGTGGCCTCTCCCGTTGCGGAGCACAGGCTCCGGACGCGCAGGCTCAGCGGCCATGGCTCACGGGCCCAGCCGCTCCGCGGCATGTGGGATCCTCCTGGACCGGGGCACGAACCCGTGTCCCCTGCATCGGCAGGCGGACTCTCAACCACTGCGCCACCAGGGAAGCCCTATACCATTACTTTTAAGAACACATCCAACTTTCTAAAATACTACTTCATTAGTATTCAAGTAAAAAAAAAAACACGTTGACTGTTAAGCATTACAGTCTCAGGTGGTACTATAGAAACTCTTGTTACATGGCTAGGGAATACTGGGAAGCCAGGGTAGGGTTGGGAGAGGGTCTTGGGTAAAGAATCATATTTAAATTTGGTAAGTTATAAGACTATAATCTCACGATACTCACTTTAATTCTCCCTATTTCATCCTCCCGGCTAGGTAGGTGCCCCATAACCCAATCTTCCATGTTTGTTTCCTCTAGTCCTCTGAGTTACTTTAATAAGTAAAGTAGCAAGTTACTCCTTAAACTCCTCAGTTTTTTTGGTTTCTGTTTGTGTGTTAGTTTGTTTTAATCTCTTTGTAAACTTAAGTACAGGAATCCTGGACTTTGTCAATAGAAATTTCCTATTTGAGTTCTGCCTCTCTGAGGATTGATTCTTCACAACTACCTCTCTTGAACTGGTATTGCTTTAATATTTTCTCACATAATTCCCCCATGCAGTTTCACATCCTGCCTTAATCATCTGTGTCTCCTGCTTGTCCTGCCTCCACAGTTACCTCTCAGAGCTCAGTTTCTTCACAACCCCACCCCACTGTGTCATCATGCAAAGCTCCCAGCCTCCCAACCTGAGTCACCATACGCCCCCTTCTAGTGTTACCAGCCCAGGCTCCTGTCCCCAATCTACCCCGTCTCTTCTCAGATAGAATCAGCATTGAACATTAGTAGAGATACAGTTCCATCCATTTGACTAGACTTAGCCAGCCTGGAGTTTTTCAATTTATGGGAGTGCTTTTTTTAAAATGTAGTATTTGGAAATCTTTTTATTACAGAAAATTTCAAATATACAGAATGACAGAGAGTAGTCTAACGAACCCCATGTACCCATCATCCAGCTTCAACAATTTTCAACTCCCGGTCAATCTCGTTTCATCTCTACCTCTACCACACCCACTGGTTTATTTCAAAACAAATCCCAGATGCCATATAATTTCATCTGTTTTTCCATATGTGTCTCTTAAAAAGTGGGTTTCTTTATTTTAAGAACATAATTATAATGCAATTATCACACCTAAAAATACCCTCTCTTGAATATTTCCTTAATATCCTCAAATATCCAGACAGTTTTTATGAACTGAGATCCAAAAAAGAATATAAATGCCATTGGTTGTTATATTTCTTAAGTTTCTCTCTATTAAAAAAAACAAACATAAAACCTTTGTGTTATGGAAATTTCCAAACATACACAAAGTAAGCAGTATAATATACGTACTCAACACCCAGCTTCAACAATGATCAACAGTCTGTCATTCTTGTATCATCTATACCTCCACCTACTCTCCAATTTCCATTCAATTATTTTTTACAGTCTTTTGAGGTAAAATGTGCATGTATTTAAATATACAAATCCTAGTTGTACAGTTTTGACAAATGGATATATGTATGTAAACCTCTGTCATCACACAGGACATTTCCTTCTCCCTAAATGGTTCCCCTGCGCCTCTTACCTCCTCCCTGGCAATCACAACTTTGATTGTTTTAAGCCTTAGATTAGTGCCTGTTCTAGAACTTTATACTATTTTATGTTCAGCTTCTTCTCAGTATAATGCCTGTGAAATTCATCCTTGTTGTTGGATCAATCTGTTTCTTATAATTGCTATCACTATTACATATGTTTATCTTTTCTCCTGTTGATGACATTTGCTTAATGCAAAGTTTTGGCTAATGAGAATAAAGCTGCTAAGAACATTATTGTATAAAACTACCAGTGATTATTAAGTCTCTTTTAAGCTCCAAGTTGTGTGTGTGTGTGTGTGTGTGTGTGTGTGTGTGCGCGCATGCACGCGTGTGTGTATGGCAGTTGTTAGTTGTTAAAGAATCCAGGTAATTTGTCCAGTAGAATCTCTCGTCTGGATTCTGCTGATTGCATCCACATATATTTCACATATTCCTCTGTCCTTTGCATTTTCTGCAAACTAGTAGTTAGATCTAGAGGCACAATCAGATTCAGGTTCAATTTTGTCAAGACTATCAAAGGGGGTGCTGTGCACTTCCATTAGAAGATTCGTAGTGATTGATGTTCTTTTATTTGCCACTGTAACTCTGGGATAGATTTCTAGAAATACAATTGTTGGATCAAAAGATAAATATATATATAAAACGTCACTAGATTTAACTTACAGGACTTTTCAGGGGCTTATACACTATAATATGCTGTTTAGTGAGGTATTAGCCAGTTGCAGTAATTTTACTACATGGAAAAATACACACACACACACACACACACACACACATGCACCATTGAATCTCATTACTGGTAATAGTTATGTTTGATAAAGTCACTGTGAACACTGAACTAGCAAATACTGAATGATTGCTCTTAGAGGAAATACAAGGTTAAGTTCCTGCGAGTGTCCGGTCCCAACATTTTAGTCAACTGATCAGTACAAAACCATGTTTTATGTGTACTTCTGTTTAAAAACACATTATTTAATATGAATTGTTGATTCATTAACATTGAACTCACAGTCAACAGCACTACAACTCATGCTGAATGAAGCTTGTACTAACACATATCTTCTCCAAAGACAACATCACAGTTTTCTTGCACTTAGGAACACTAGACAGCACCTCAGCACTACATTTGTGGGCTGTTTTACACATTGAAATCACCAACGAAAAGCATAAAAATGTGAAAAATTTGTCACTAAATGGACCACAAAAAGGACACCTGTTGACAGTGTGAGAGTTGAAACAAGAAGGCAGAGCATTGCCTTTCTCAGTCTTAGGTACTAATGTGAGCACCAGGTGACTCAAATTTTGTCTGTTCTTCATACGTTCATGAATGATCTGCAAATCACTATGAGTATTGAATTGGGGGTTACAAGTAAATTTTAGTGAGTAAGTAAATTCACAAATATGTACTCCACGAATAATAGGGATCAACTGTATATATAAAACAGGATTGTCATCTCTTCCGAATCCCCAGAATTTGGGCAGATAAAAAGAAGAATAAATTTCTTATTTTCAGCAAACTTGATGGGACTATATTCCCATGAGTCTTGGGCTTGATTTGGTGTCCCACCCTCAAATATGTGTAGATTTAAGGGTTATCATGACTCACTGTGATAGAAGATGTAAATATATTGGGTTTTAGATATGCTGACATTTTTACTAAAAAAGAATCCTATCTAGGCGACAAAAAAATATCATATGTAGAGGTAGAAATGGCATGAGGTCTAGAAAGAAAAATATAAAAGTGTTTAAAAAACTAGCCAAATATATGACTTGGGGCTTCCCTGGTGGCGCAGTGGTTGAGAGTCCGCCTGCCATTGCAGGGGACACGGGTTCGTGCCCCGGTCCGGGAAGATCCCACATGCCGTGAAGCGGCTGGGCCCGTGAGCCATGGCCGCTGGGCCTGGGCGTCCGGAGCCTGTGCTGCGCAACGGGAGAGGCCACAGCGGTGAGAGGCCCGCGTACCGCAAAAAAAAAAAAAACAAAAAAACAAATATATGACTTGAAAGAAAGAGAAGACTGAGAATTGAGTACTTAATTAAGGCAAAAAATCCAGTTCTAAGATATTTCAACGAAGCGGAAATGAGAGACATACTACCTAATGAGGATGTCTGCTGACTAGAAGAATCACTACTAGATCTACTACTAGAAGTAGAGGTGGGGCACAAACAGAAAAGACTTTGCCTTGCCGATGAAAAGGAAAACAATTCTGACTTGGACTTGAGGGTATATGTATGGGAAACTTTAGTAAGAATAGACCAAGTGATTGCAGAACGCATATGGGTAAAGGAAATTGTCTCAACGTGGGCATGAACCTTAGAGAACAATTCGTTATAAATCTGATTGATTAACTTAGTGGCATTAGATTAGTACAATAAATAAAACTGTATGCCTGTGATTTACATGTTGAGATAGATTTTATTCCTCCCAAGACCTCTATAAATTGTAGTCATATGTTTTGTTTTCTACTTCACATACTAAGCCAATGCTGGAGTGAAGAACATTACCCGGGATACTACAGGGGATACAGCATATTCTCCAAACATTACCATAACAATTACCCTTTCCCACCTCTACGCACTAGTACCATTTTGGGGGGGAGGTGACAACACTTCCAAGAAAATACACCACTAGACTTTTGCTTTGGTCTCATCCTTAAAATTTCCCTCCAGGTCAGATATCCAGACTAAGGCATTTCTTTGAGTCAAGTCCCAGAGACACTTCTAGTGCTATCTTACTACCCTTGACCACAACACTTGTATCCCTACATCAGAGACTCCAGTTTCCTTCCCAACCTCAACCAGGATTCCCGTAAAACTCTCCTATAATTCCCTCTCTTACACACTCTCACGATAGTCTGTCCTAAGTCATGGTGTGTTAGCCTGGGTCTCCCTTTGTTTATTGGACATCTTGCTTGCACTCACTGGTTTCTCCCTGGATTTAAGAATTTCAGAGACTATATCTGGAAAATGAAAAAAATAATCTCTTGATATAGAGGGGAAAATGGTGCTGAAAAAGTCCACCAGTAGTATATACTTTTAAAGAAAGCAACTTGGCTAATGAGATTATCATTACTATGATAGACATCTACATTTTAGTTTCTGATTGGCCAGATTTCACAATATTTAGGAGAATTGTGAAAAGTAATTCTTACCTCCCAGAAGACTAGAATTCAAGAAAGCTCTGTCACTCAGAAGTAGTTTTACTGATTGAGAAGAATAAATTCAGTAAAAAAAATCAGTGAAAACCTTGTCTGTACACATGAAGTAGTAGGACTGATATAAAATAAGAAAATAAGCCCTTTTGTAATTGCAGGTTCAGTTTGAACTTTTGTTTACTCCATTTCTAAATTTCATTGTTCAGTTAGAACCCTATGATAACATTTATGAGATTATTTTGCTATCCAAAGCAATTTGCTATCCATTCCTCAACCATAGCTATGACCCTCATCAATTCCAAATTCCAACAGATAATACACTGGAGGGTTAGACTGGGCTAGGGGTTGCTGACAACTAGGTGATATGTAATAAGAAAATCAGAATAGGTCAAATCACTCTGAAGACAGATCCTCATGTAAAGCTGCGAGAGTCACAAAGGGCCTGATTAGTGACCCTGTCACTAATTTAGAGTCAGATCTGAGATTTGGGAATGGTCTTCACTGGCAGTCACTGTTGCCTCTCACCTTCCCCCTTGGAAAAATATCTGCTATGTTGCAATCACTGAGCAAATGCCAAATGCCTTCTGGAATGTTCTGATCCTGCCAGGAATACCCTGTCCCTCAAGCTCTCATCTGTTCCGTGGGAAAGTTTTGGAATTTCCAGTCTCTAGCCTGCTGCACCTAGATCCTGGGCAACCAAACCTAACAAGTGTGTGGTTCAAGTGGTCCCTTCGATCTCATGGGTAACCAAACATGTCCAGGAAACAGAAGAGAATTATCACATTGATGATAACTTGTGCCTGTTTAGAGCTTATGTGTAACTCTTAACACAGAGGGAAGAAATTGCCATTAGAATTCTGCTGATATTGATACTGATATTATGATCAAGAGTCGAATTATGTCTTGATTGATAAGCATAAGAAGGAACACAGTAAAAACCTTGTTTTATAGGTATAGTGAGATTGATACAAAATAAGAAATAATCCCTTTCATAACTTGAGGTTCACTTGAAACTTTTGTTTATTCAATTTCTAGATTTAATTGAACCATGAGTGTATACCACTTAAGCGATTATTTTGCTCTCCTAAACAATGTTACTATTCACTCCTCAACAATAGCCATCTACCCTCAATTTTTACTCTCCATTTCCAAATTCCAACGGATTATTCAACTAGAGGATTCGATGGAGCTAAGAACTGAAGACACATAGGTGATACTTAAACACAAAGAAATGGAATATATAATGTAAATATCTGACAGTTCTATTCAATTATGAGATGTGTTTGGTGTTAAGATTTAGAAATACAACTGCTGTGAATTTTTACTGATGACATGCTGAATTGTGGCCTTGGCTATTGACACGGTTGGCCATGTGAATAAAAGGCAAACATTTATATGTGACAACACAGGCAAACTGGTTAGCTTATAAGAAACTTCAAATCTATCTCTATAAATAAAACAGGGAAAATGGATTAAAATAACATAGTAGGAAAAAAACATCGGTTATCTCACAGTCCTGTATGGTAAAAATGCTAATTATCTTGAGATCATTTATTCAGCAATCAAAATAGGGCCCACTAACCCAGAGGTAAGAATAAAACTTCTGAGCTGCTAGAAAAAGAAAGAAAGGAAAAGAAAAGAAAAAAAAAAGGTTTAAAAAGCTATACTAAGGCTTCCCTGGTAGCACAGTGGTTAAGAATCCACCTGCCAATGCAGGGGACATGGGTTCAAGACCTGGTCTGGGAAGATCCCACATGCCATGGAGAAACTAAGCCTGTGCATCACAACTACTGAAGCCCACGTGCCTAGAGCCTGTGCTCTGCAACAAGAGAAGCCACCGCAATAAGAAGCCCACCCACCTCAATGAAGAGTAGCCTCCGCTCGCCGCAACTAGAGATAGCCTGAGTGCAGCAACGAAGACCCAATGCAACCAAAAATAAATAAATTTATTTAAAAAAAAAAAAAGCTATACTAAAGCTCACAAACTTTATTAGTAGAAATTGGTCTAATACTTAAACTCACTTAAATAAACTTGATTATTTCATTTCTGGGGCCACAGAAGATTAGAAACAATAAATTGTTTTTTTTCTCCAGTCATTACAGACCCTTATATTTATTGTATGTTTACTATGTGGGAGGGATATTTACAGAAATAGCTAATTCGATCCTATGAGGTATGTACTATGAGTCCCCTCATTTCACAGACAAGGAAACTGAGGTGGAGAGAGGTTGATAAATTTGCCCAAGAGCACACAGTAGACATGGATAGGGTCAGGATTCAAACACAGGTATTTTACCAGAGACCACACCGTCAGGTATTCGTGGCAGATACAGTGATGAACAGATCTGAGGAGCTTCCTGCTGTCACAGTCTACAAGTGACAAGGAAATGTAAGAGAAGAGAGATGGCAGGAGCAAGAACTGACACACAGCAGAACAAGGAAGGAGGTTGAGGGTTGGCGAGTACCAGACCCTTTACAGTTATTATTTAACTCTCTCTTTGCAACCATTCTGCAAGTTAGCATAAGCACTTTGCTGATAAAGAAACTGAAGCTGTAAAGAGTTAAATAAATTTCTCCAAATTGCATAACTAGTCAACAGTGGACCTGTGGTTGGAAGCTTAATTTCTTTCTCCTACACGTCACTACTCAAACACAGGCTCATAGACAGCGTTTCAGCCTAGACCACTCTATATGAAAGGAAACAGCCCTGAACACACTACATCAGCCTGTGAGGGCCTTGGGTAATGCATAAAATGGTTAAATGTAAAAATGGTACAATAATGAATGTGTAAAATCGAGACCTGAATAATCAACAACCAGTTACATTATGTTGATTACTCTCTGTCTAAGAAAACGTATGGCATATTTTTAAAAGTCTAAAAATAGACATGGTGAAAATAAAACATTTGTGGATTTAAAGAAATGAGCTTCGAGTATCTGGAAATTTTTTGGAATATTTCTTTTATAATGAAACCAGATAAAGTTTTCTATATTGGGAAATAGTACAAATAGGCATATTAAATAAACGCTAACACAATTTTGTGTCACAGGGCCCAACAAAAATAGTCCCAACACTTTAATACCAGGTTCGATTATGTGTTAATACTGAATAAGGCAGCATCTAAAAAGCGTTTCTACAAGGTAAGAGAGATTATAATTTATCAGGAATTCAAGGTATTAGGAAGGTAAAATAATTGAATTTCCCCCATACCATACTTTCGTGAGCAAAAAAGGACACCAGGTATTTTTCAAAGACTTCTGAACTTAAAATTCAGGTATTCAGTGCCAAGTAAACAAAGGGTTTACATTAAAGAACAATATACATGGCATACCTTAAATTCAATGTTTATGTTTCCTACACTTTCCCATGTAGAGTGCTGTATCTCATAATGATAATCATGACCCACAATGTACCCTCTGAGCTATAAAAAGGCAAAAAAGCTAAAAACTACAGTCAACGTAATTTGGGAGTAATATATTTGTCTCTGTCTTTTAAAAAAATTAGCCAACTATTGCTTAACTCATCGGTCCCCAACCTTTTTGGTACCGGGGACCGGTTTCATGGAAGACAATTTGTCCATGGATGAGGGGGGTTTCAGGTGGTAATGCGAGCGATGGGGAGCGATGGGGAGCAGTAGATGAAGCTTCGCTCGCTCGCCCATCACTCTCCTCCTGCTGTGCTGCCCGGTTTGTAACAGGCCGCGGAGTGGTACCGGTCCGCGGCCCCAGGATTGGGGACCCCTGGCTTAACTAACAGATTTCAGATAACTCAAATCATTAGTTAGAAGACGTTATTCTCCAGCCTATTCAAGGGAGCATTTGAAAAAAAAAAATTATGGAAAGTAGTCCTAGAAATTCAAGAAAATCATGTTTTCATCTATTGCACATTAGTTGTATCGACCTGAATGCTCTTTTAAAGTCCCATGTCCTGCTTAGGTGTTTGGTGTATTTTTAATGAAGAAGTTTAATAATGTAAAAATAGCTCCTAAGAATTTTTCAGTTGGTTAATGATCATAGACAATTCAAACAAACAAAAATACTATTTGTTACTGAATAGCTTTAACATTTTACTGTGTTGCAAGAAAACTATGTGTGGGAGATAATTACTTAATTTAGACCTATACATTTGTGCACTCAAAAGTGGCGCTTTATGTCAATGACAAAAACATAATCATAAATAAAGGTTAAGTTCTGTTCAAGCCCTTTTGCTAATTGTGGGGGGTTTTCAAAAGAAAGAAATGGATGTAGTTTAAAGTATAAGAGAAAGCAAAACATTTTCTTCCTGAGCTTTCACACAGTGGAAGATGTGTAGCTACAATTACTTTTTCTAAAATTTCCAAGACAGTTCCAATGTTAATATTATGTTTTGAAACCATGTTAAGCCATTCGCATTGATTTTTGTTTCAAAATGTTTGGACACCAGATAGGGTAATAGTCTAATATTGATATTTTTAGGAAAATCTTACTTTTACTTTGATTCCTAATGATATTTAGGAACATCAGAGAGTTTGTAAAGGTAGGTCCCACACTCATTTAGAAACTTAGAACATTTAATTAATAAAAAGTAACTGATTTTGAGTAGGTCTTTCTTCTGATGGACTTCAGAAATTTTATGAAATATGATCCAAGTTTATAACAACACAGAGAGATTTACTTATGAAATTTCTTATGCCAAAGATACTCTGATAGTTCTTTCTTCCAGCCTTGGTCTTCATATAGTGCATATACACTGATTAATCTGTAAGTTAAAAAGAGTCCATCATCTATTATTAGGACAGCATTTCAAACATGTAAGAGAATATATTTCTCCTTTTAAAAACATTTACTATCATTATATTTTCTAAGGAATCATTTAAATATTGAATTAGTATGACAGACCTTATCAAAGCAACAATTGAGTAATTGGCCTAGAATGGTACTTTGCATACCTAGAAGAGGCTCAGATAGTAGACTCATTAAAAGAACATTATGTCCTGTTTTCTTCCCGTTTAAAGGAAAGGAAGCATTTTAGCAGAAGTATAAAGATAGGACATACCTATTTCTTGCTTATTAAGGAAAATGTTGAAAGGGAACCTTATCTCCACCTGCTTGACATCTTCTCAGAAAAGACTAATCTTTTAATTTCCTTTCCTTTTTCTCCTTACAACTTTTAATTGGTTCACATGTTCTAGACTTCAGGGGTCAATGTCATCTTTCATTTTTAATGTGGCATGTCCTCAATTTCCTAATGCCCATGCACACACAGGTGGTGTGATATTGATGGCTCATAAGACATACTTGTCGGGGCTTCCCTGGTGGCGCAGTGGATGAGAGTCCGCCTGCCGATGCAGGGGACACGGGTTCGTGCCCCGGTCCGGGAGGATCCCACATGCCGCCGAGCAGCTGGGCCCATGAGCCATGGCTGCTGAGCCTGCGCGTCTGGAGCCTGTGCTCCGCAGTGGGAGAGGCCACAACAGTGAAAGGCCCGCGTACCGCAAAAAAAAAAAAAAAAAAAAAAAAAGACATACTTGTCTTTGTGTCATACTTGTATTATATATCTTGTGTGACAGTTATGACATACTTCTTACATCTCAAATAAAGATTTAAATTTAATTCTTTTTTGAGATAATGCATATAGATGTCCCCTAAAAATTATACATATATATAATAGACACAGAAATTTATATATTAGTGTCATCATTACTGACTCATAGTATGACCCTGAAGGTATTTTTTAAAGACAAGACCATACACACGTACAAATGAAGGAAGCTCTTAAACCATCTACATATTCATATAGATTGCATCTAAAAACTGCCACAGAAAGCTCAAGACTCAATTCAAGTCAGGGGACTGGAAATGAGAACATTTCTGTTTATATTTGATTTCCTGGTGCTGTGTCTTTACATAACTAAGAAATGATGTGAATTCACATAATTATGGCCAACAGCCAAATCTTCCACAAGCACTTGTGAGCATATGTATATAATCATGAATAGATATATTAAAGATTCCTATTTTTGTAATTCATAAACTTCTTATGTCTAGACAGAAACAAATACAGTGCAATGTCTGAGCATTATTTCTGATGTGTGTGATAATAATTTGCAGAGATCACTTAGACCAACTAAAAGTATGTGAATTAAATGTGGTGCTTCTAAACAGAAGCCCTCCCTTTTTCACTCTGGAGAAAATAATTTGCTCTTTTACTTAACTATTTTTCCCCCTATGACTCAAGGGAACCCATGACTTCAATATATTTTTCTTGTAGGTATTTTAAATAATATACTATAAAAATAACATATAGTAAATTCAAATTTAATTAAATAGGGAAATGTTTAAGAGTGCAACTTTTAGACTACACTCGTGAAATTTAGACAATACTCTTTCCTGAAATTTTAGTGAGCTTCAAAATTTATAAATGTTTTGCCCTTTCTTGAATAAAACATTACATCCAACATGTAATTGAAAAATAAAAACTTAACGTATCACAATATTACCATCGTGTCTATTCATCATATATGACTTACTACTTTATGCGATTGACCAATTTAATATGGAAGTGACATGTGGCCTCTATTAGCTGCTTAAGAGAGTCACAATGAGCAACAAGATGGATGCAAGTAGAGATTATCATTCTAAGTGAAGTAAGTCAGAAAGAGAAAGACAAATACCATATGATATCACTTATATGCAGAATCTAAAATATGACACAAATGAACCTATCTATGAAACAGAAACAGAATCAGGGACATGGAAAATAGACTGGTGGTTGCCAAGGGGGAGGGGAGTGGGAGAGGGTTGGGTTGAGAGTTTGGGATTAGCAGATGCAAACTGGTGTACATAGAATGGATATACAACAAGGTCCTACTGTATAGCACAGGGAACTATATTCACTATCCTGTAATAAACCATAATGGAAAAGAATATAAAAAAGAATATATATATATATATACATATATATAACTGAGTAACTTTGTTGTACAGCAGTAATTAATTCAGCACTGTAATTCAACTATACTTCAATAAAAAATAAATTACAAAAAATAGACAGTCACAATAGACTAGATGTTGATTTTTTAAACTTAAAGAGAGCATCAGTGGTTTACTAAATTTTCTGGGCAGAGCAAGACCTTCCGCCATCCTGTAGGGTCAAAATTCATTCTCTAGTTATGTCGTTCAACCTTCCTTAGTGTTCACCAGAATGAGAGTCAGCAGCAGCTCGCAAGGCCCCTATTTCACCATCATTCTGTCTCGCTCAGCTCACAGCACTGGTCCTTTTAGCTCTCACCGTCTCTCTCTCTTTCTCTTCCCATTCAAGCTTCCTGAGAGAGGGCTATATTCAGTCCCTCCATTTTCTCATCTCTCATTCACTCCTTTATTATCTCTCTTTTTCCCTTTTAGTAAAATATGCATAACATAAAACTTGCCATTTTAACCATTTCCAAGTGTACAGCTCCGTGGCATTAAGTACATTCACATTATTATGCCACCACCACTGCTACCTGTTTCCAGAACTTTTCCATCTTCTCAAACTAAAACTCTATACCCACTAAACAATAACTTTCTTTTCCTCCTCCCCCGCACCCCAAGAGCCCCTGGCAACCACCATTGCACTTGCTGTCTCTGAGGTTGAGAGCTCTGGGTACCTCATTTAAGGGGAATTATACAGTATTTGTCCTTTGGTGGCTGATATTCACTTGGCATAATGTCTTCAAGGTTCAGCCCTGTTTCCTTTATTCTCTATTTTCCCACCCTGTCTTCTCCACGTCACTGAAATGTTCCTTGCCAAGGTCACCAGTGATCCCCTATCTACTCCTCTGGAAAATCATCTTTATTTTTCAGTGGCATCAACTGCACTTGGCACTTCTTAATACTCTCCTCTCTTTTCACTTCCAAGACATCCCTCTCTCCTGATACATTTCTAGCATTTATTTGTGGGTTCCCCTCCACTTTAAATACTGTTTTTCTTTTGTGTCTATGTACATTCTAGAGCATTCTCCTTGGGTGATCTTGCCCATTCCCATGGCTTCTACTACCATCCACCTGTGAATTCCGACTCTATCTCCAACCTAGATTTCTCTCCTGAGCTCCCAAGGAGGGCAAACACCTGTAGCTGGAGACCTCCACATGAACGCACTATGGACAACATGTTCAAAACTGAACTTAGCATATTTCCCTCCAGATTTATATAAACAAATGGATGGAACCATCCTCTGAGTCATTTTTTTAAATTAATTAATTAATTAGGCTGCGTTGGGTCTTCGTTGCTGCGTGCAGGCTTTCTCTAGTTGCGGCAAGCTGGGGCTACTCTTTGTTGCGGTGCATAGGCTTCTCATTGCGGTGGCTGCTCTTGTTGAGGAGCATGGGTTATAGGCGCGTGGGCTTCAGTAGTTGTGGCTTGTGGGCTCTAGAGCACAGGCTCAGTAGTTGTGGCGCAGGGGCTTAGTTGCTCTGCGGCATGTGGGATCTTCCCGGACCAGGGCTCGAACCCGTGTCCCCTGCATTGGCAGGTGGATTCTTAACCACTGTGCCACCAGGGAAGTCCCCTCTGAGTCATTCTTGACTTTTTAATTTTCCCTACCCATAACATTTAATTGATGTCAAAGTTTCTCAGTTTTGTCCACTGAAAATCCCTGGAATATCCATTCTCGCTGCTACTGCTACTTGTCAATTCAAGTATTCTTCTTCTCTCTGGATCACTGCCACAGCGTCCTAATGAGTCTGCTTCCCTTCCTCAGTTTCATCCTCTTCTAATATATTCTCCACCTGTTGCCAGAATGATCTTTCTACAAAGCAAATCTGATTATATCACTCTCTGAATAAAAATTTTGAATGTCTTCCCATTGCCTTTAGGAAGAAGTCCAAACTCCTTAGCATAGAGCGTCATGCTCTGCATCTAAACCTCAGTGCTTACTGCTTTCCCTTAGGCGTTACTCCTTCCTACCGGCGTGACAAACCACCCTGAATGCACTCTCCTCAGGTGTTGATCATGAGAACAAGCCTTCTGCACATAAATCTCCATCTCAGAGTCTGTTTCACAGGGAACTGAATGGTAACATTAGGTTAGGACTCTCAACACCACTTGCTTATTCCTATCATAGCTCTTATGCCACGATATCATCATTGTCTGTTTACTCGTGGGGCTATGCCTAAATATAGTGAGCAGCTTGAGAACAGGGATTTTCAATCTTGTCTTTTCATCTTCACTTCCTTTTTATCCTCACTCATTAAATCTTTTTGAATAAGTGAATGCATAAATGAATGCATGAGATCACCATCTTTAAAACCCTTGGGGGCTTTCCTAAAATCAGTTCAATCCTGCCTGAATCTTATTTCTTCTAGGAATAGCCCCAGAAAATCTGGAATGTCTCTCCCAGAATGTATTTTAGGCTTGCTGCTGCTTCTGCTTCGTGAAATTGTTAAAGCATGAATTTGGAGATCTGGATTTATTAACCTGGAATGAATACTCAGTCATCATAACTGTGTGACTTTGGGAAAATCATATAACCTCTTCATGTCTTGGTTTTATCAGCTGGAAAATAGTAAATCTAGCCCATAGATATTGCTTGGTGATAAATGAGATAATGTCTGTGTGAGGCAATGGTACATAGTAGATACTCAGTAAATTTTAACTCTCTTTTTTTCTTTTCAGATTTAACTTACTCTTTTTATAATAATTTGCAAAGAAATAAATTACAGTAGTTTGGTCCTACTGAGATGATCTCATTAGCTCTCATTACCTTCTCCCTCCCCCTTACCAATCCATCATCCTCTGCTACTATTTTTATTTTAGAAGGAAAAAAAAAGGGCTGCTGAAAGCATCTACTCAACAGTGCAAGTCCCTGCTTGCTATAAGTCTTGCTATTTATCATGAGGCATCAAATTTGCTAGTGGCATGAGGTGTGGCTGGGTGTGTCTGAGAGTGAATCAAAGTGAATAAATGACATGAATGTAACACTACCTGATGGGTTTCAGTGAAGTGTATGAAGGGCTAAAATGATTAAAATAAGGCACGAAGAAAAGGTTAAACATACGGTAACAAGGTATCCCATATGTTAAGTACCTGATTCACCCGTATTTCCAGTTTTCTTCTCAGTACTTGGAAAATCTCATTTCTCAGCTTCCTTGCAGTTGAGTGGACAATGTGATAAGCTCTAGCCAATGGCTGTTAGTAGAAGTAATAGATCACATGTAGGAGAAGAATTTAAAAGCCAGTGATGAGTTTTCAGCTAGAAGTCTGGAATGTTGAAGGATATAGGCCCTAGACATTCTCCTAGATCTGGAGCAGATTCTGTGAAGAGTGAATTAATCTGTTGTGTTAAACTACTGAGATGTTCGTGTTCCTGTTACCACCACAAAACTTAGCCAGTTCTGACCAATGCACTGGAGCTCAAGAAAACTCAGGATAAATCTGAATAAACAAAACATCTCAGGAAAAATAGGAACCATGGCCAGCTGTCTCAGAAAATAGAACTGGAAGGGTATTCAGGGTCCTTGTCAATCTTTACTGTTCCACCACTAAAGCAACTTAGCTTCTCTCTTTGAATCTGCTCCTTTCTGTGTCTGTCTCCTTCTTCCACTTCCAATTGCCAGTTGTCTTTCTTTGCATCATTGTGTCTTTGCATCTCTGTATCATTCGTCTTTCAAAGAGATAGAACTCGGTCCAATTTGGACAACCATCAGAAAGAGCTCTTGTACCAGATTACTTTGTAGGCTGCTGGGTAGTCTACAAATTGGCTTTCCTTGAGTCAGATGCCCTTCCCTAGTCCAGTTAGCAAAAGCCATGGGATTAGTTCATGAGATACAAAACATGGCCACCCATGTTTAAGGAAAGGCTTGGGATCTCCCCTGACCTTCACACTCCCTACCATCCCCTCAACAGGAACTGTAGGTTAGAGGACTGTTAGATGGTGCTGCCGATATGGTAGGCATCATGTTGGCTTGCCCAGTAAACTGGGATACAGACCTTTCAGGTCAGTGAGAGAGAGACTATTACTCCACTGCTGTGCCCACTGGGCATAGAACTAGTTGCACAAGTGCCTTGGCCTTGACCTGGAAATTGACCTGTGACTTCTGCATCAGGACAGAATTTTTGTTAAGCTGATGAGACTTCCTAGATGAGAGAGGAAAAGTGGATCCAATGACCCTGGGTCAAATGCACAAGATTTCTGGCCTCCTAGATACTCATTGATCAAGAACTAGATATTTAATTTTGAGAATTTTTTTTGGTTGATAAAAGACACAAAAGGTGACAGTTGTTTTAGGGTAGTGTAATAATCAGTGATTTTTAAATGGTTTTAGTGTCAGAATATAAGTTAAGGACCATTTCACTTCACCATGAGCATTTGGTTAACTTATTCGTAAATGTGAAATAAGAGCTTCCCTCTGCTCTTAACATCACCCTCCTGCCACAGTCTCTTACAAATATTCTTTTTAATGTATGGTCATCTTTGTTTGGACTGTATTTTATCTTCTTAAAATGTTTATTCCATTTTAAACTCCACTCCTTAAGCCAGCCCCTATTGTTTAACTTTCCCCTGAGGCACCTTCTTATCTTTCCCAAAATACTCTACTACCCCCTCAAATGGCTTCAACCCCCTAACTGCCCTCAGTCCATTCCCAATCAAAACCCTCATTGCCTCTGAGGTGATCTCAGTTGGAATTAAAAGGAAATAAGCCAATTAAACTACTATAAATTAAGAATGTCTGGTAGTCAAGTGACAAAATAAAAACAATGCAGAAAAGTTTTTTGATCAGAGATGCCTTCCTACTGTTCTTTAAATTATTGCAGTTAGGTTCTTTTAGCTTCCTTTTGACACTACAAACAGAATAGAGGCTCCAACACCAGCTCTTGGTCAGAGGTAATGATACAGGAGGGGGATGGTGGATTTATTTTTTGAGAAACCATGACCACATCTCAAGTAATTGAAGAGGCTATCTCATTTATAAAATGCATCCCTATTTCAGGAATGTTAAGTTGTAAAAAAGGTGTGCCATAAATTCTACAGAAATATGGTAAATGGTAGACATCATGTTGGTACACTGTGGGGAAGCTGCAGTGAGGGAGTGGAGTGTGTGCTGATCTTTCATTGAGACCAGGCTCAGCTTCCAACCCTTCCCCTTATTAGCTGTGTGACCCCCGGCAAAGCGTTTCACTTCTTTGAGCCTAAGAATCCTCATCTGAACAATGGGGATAAAAATAGCTACAGAGTTATTAGATGCTTTACGGAATATTATTGTACATGAAAGATCCTGACACATAGCAGGTTCTCAGTGGGTGTGAGCTGAATTTGAATCTGCCTTTTAAGCACCCTGTAAACTGAAGTCAAGAGGATTGAAGTCAAGAGGATTGATAGAGGACTGGAATGAACTCTTTGGTTGGGAGAGAAAAGACTTCAGCCGTGGATGCCCCATCTCCTTTGCACCATTGTTGATTAGATAATAATTTACTTGTTGTTCCTTCCTTCATGTGTTCCTTCACTCAGTCATTACTTTTGGGGTACCTACTTTTTGGCAAGCACTGGGATAAAGTGATAAATAAGACATGGTGATCTCCATGGATCACTGAACCTAACAGGGAAATAAAGGCATGTGAGCAAATAAGCGAGGAACATTAAACAAACTATTCTTTAAAAATCTGCAACCATTTCCGTTTAAGAAACAATTAAAAAAAAAAAAACCCAAACCAAGGTAGAATTCCAATATCTTCTATGATTTGCAAAATGTTGTAGAAGCATGGGTGATCTAAACTAAACTCTATCACAAAGAATATTGCCTTCTTCAACTTTTCTCTCTTATTACAGTTAATTTTGACTTTGGCATCAGGACACATTTTGTTTTCCTTCTGCTCTCACACTCTGCATCTGTTACCTTCTCTGTCAGGCAAGTAGAGAAAGTAAGTCATCAGGCAAGAAACAATAAGCACAGCACACATCTAGAAACTGAAACAAATTGGTAGGCATAATTTTAGCTCTACCTGCTTTCATAGTGCTTTGCACATGGAATACTGTATCTATAGGACTTTTAGATTTTTGGTGAGGCAGTACGGCACAGTGGGAAAAATATAGGTGTAGAAATCAGAGTAAGTTTAAATTTTGGCTTTATCGTTTGCTAGCTGTGTGGGCAAGTCATTTAACCTCACTGACTCAGTTTCCTCATCTGTAAAAATGAGTGATAATAATACGAGATTACAGTAATGAACATATATGCTTACTCATAGGCCTTTAATAAATATAAGTTATTATTGAAATCATATGACACAAAAGAAAATATTTTCTCAGCCCTTGGATAACTGTATAAAATACTCAAACAATTTAATATAAATTGTGTATATTAAGGGCAGGATTTGACCTGGTTATATTAAACAAGCAAATAGTTATTAAAATTGTCTTAACTTGGGTCACCTACTGGGAAAAGATCATTACAAGCTGTAAATGTCTAGCTAGAGTGATCAACCCTGAAAACAGGGCTGGGTACAGGTTGGAGCCAGTCCTCAGGGTGGGAATGTGGAGCAGGGAATTAAGCTCTACCTCTTGGAGGGCGGTACATGTAATATTTGGAGTTCTTGGGTAAGAAAGAGTTGTTTCTTATTCATTTATTCATTCATATGGACTTGTGTATATTTTATATTTTAGGTAATATCTAATGCCATGTTATTTATCTTGCTATTCAAATTGTTCTAGCTTTGGCCATGGGGAGCTTTTTCAGGTTGGTTCCTATGGCCCTCTGACACACCTACATCCTTTTGTTTTTCTGAGCACTACTTTCTTTCTGGGACTACAACATGCTTTGGGCTCGTATTCTATTTTCTCTGCTCCAGCTCTAGAATCAGCCATCTCTCCAAAGAGCCTTGGCTCCTTTGATTGGGGAATGGCATTTAGAAATCAAGATCTCGGTGATAGGTGTGCTCAACCAATATTTTCTAGCATTTTCTATGCATCTGGCACTGTTTTGGGCACTGGAGATAACAACAGCCAACGTCTCTGACCTCAAGGAATTTACATTCTAATGGATCATGAAAATGAAAGGTGATACTATGAACAAAACGTCCAGAAAAACACTTGGCTTATAAAAAGTGCTCAGAAATGTTAGTAAATCCTTCCCCGTCTCCCTCACTATACTCACTCGACAATTGTTCTAATCCCTTTCTTGGGGATTGGAGCAAACTGGGCTATGCTGAGGGCTGGAGTCCCATATAGGAGTGGGTGTAGGGATTGTAGGGATTATTGCTGGTTCTGGGCTGCATGGTACCTGTGCTCCACAAAGCATGTTTGAAGTGTTCCTGAGAAGGCAAATCAAAGCCTGTAATAGAGGATCAGTATCTAACCCTAACCCAAGGGATACAACTCAGACCATTGAGGAGATGAGTCAAAAGCTCAGAATTTCAGTTGATCAAGACCAAGTGTGGAAGCAGAGTACAAGTTGAATCAAGTATAAAAGGCCCCAAGTGAAGGCCATGAATGAAGTAGTGGATCTGGGTCTTTATTGGGTGCTGCCTCCATGGTATAGGAGCGCCTTACCTGCTGATAGACCCAGGCAAGGCAAATACACTTGATCTTTGAATGTCTGCTCTCTGTTTTGCATCTTCTGTCACATCTCCTGTCCATTGTTTCCAGCTGTCCTGCCATGCATTTCAGAGTCCAGATAAAAGCCCGCAGTCATCTGGAGGAACTCTTAGTGCAAGCATAATGTTGACACCACGATGGCCATATTGTCACCCAGAATCATAACGCAGGGACTGGAGAGTAAGCTGTTAATAGCTGCCCCCAGAATTGAGGCTTACTTAGGGAACACCATGTCTCTCGGCTCTCTGCCTTTATGCTCAGGTCCTCTTTTGTGTTGGATGAACTGGGAAGTTGCTACCTGGGAGGGTCTGTGCTGAGGAGTGGCAGCCCAGGGTCTCACCAGGAATTGTGAACAGAGGGAGAGGCAGAGGTCAGCACCAGGGAGGTGGTAAGCAGAGTCCTGCCTGGGGCTACAGATAAGAAAATAACCCAGGAGGCCAGACTCTGGGAGGGCTGAGAACTGGTAGGGAAAAGAAGTACGAGAGGGGGCATACAGAGAGGTATAAGACAAAGGCTGAAGGTTAGGGCTCCATGTGGCCAGTTACCTGTGCTGCTGGCTGCTGAGGGGTTGGGTTTAAGGGGTTGGGCTTCATGGGCTAAAGGAGCTTTTCCAGGCCTCGCTCCAGAAACTCCCAGGGACTGATATTTCCCCTTGTTTCCACAGTGATAGTAAATAATGAACAATTATTTATTATAATATAATGATAATTAATTATAAGAGAATTAGCAACCATATTATTTATAATCATATATATACATAAATAATAATAAATCAAAAATTTGCCTTCTGATGTCATTCTGAGGCCTATGGTAACCTCTTAAGAGGCAGAACTCATCAAAATCTAGTGAAAGAAATCCAGAAGAGAGGTTGTCTTTTAAAATAACTGCATTTTAAACCATACATTGAGTTGAGCCTGCCCTTCTCAACCTCATCTTGGGACAGGAAGAGAGCAATGGGTTGTCACAGCAAGTCTGGTGTCCCCTTATCCCTTTGCAGCCTGGCTCCTTGACTAGGGACTGAGGCATCATGGAGCTTAGAGGGAGGACCAGGCCTAAAGGAGAGAAGGGATGGTTTGGGGCCAGAGGACTTCTTCTGTCCCTGTCCTCTCATAAAACCCGTAATCCTGGCACAGTCTTGCCAAAAACATTCTGACCAATGCTTAAAATGCAAGTCAAGAGCAGTGCACGGGCAGTCATGTGGGATGATGGCGGAGATGAGATGATTTCTCCTTAGAGTCAGGCACAATGTCCTCTCGCCTGCATGAACATCAGGACATTTGAAGAGCACTTTCTGTACTCAGAGTATCAGCTGCTTCAAAGTGGAAAAGAAAATCCAATAAGATTTTTAACTAATTTCTATGCCTCCCTGGCAACTGTAATATTATTCATAGTAAATATCTAGGGTAAATCAAGTAGTCACATGGGAAAATGATATTTCACACCTCTATTTTGGAATTATGTGCAAAGTTTGCCACATCCCTCATGTTGAATATCACAGTTAAATTGTTAATTACCCCAGTTGAAAATGATGATCTGAAATTAAATGATTAGTCATCGTTCTGTTGCATAAAAATATCTGATTTCTCAACTCATGGACAAAATCTGTAATAAATGTTGCTGGCTTACAAGTCCATATTTACCACTGATTTATGCAAGGTTCTAAAAAATTGATTAACAAAGGCTAAAACAAGAGAGTGAAGAATTTAAGAAATTATTAGGTTCTCTGTTGAAAAAAACCCACAAACCTCTTATGAAACTTTAGATTCAGTTTCTAATAGAAGGGTAAAACCGAAAGGGCATTTGCTTCCTCAACAATTGAACACTGGAACCCAGCAGTCCTCTGGCATATATTAGCAATGCTTAAAATTCCCCCTTTAAGCTAAAAAGGAAGTATTGGGAATTCCCTGGCGGTCCAGTGGTTAGGACTCCGCACTTTCACTGCGGGGGGCCTGGGTTTGATCCCTGGTTGTGGAGCTAAGATTCACAAACAGCCTGGTGCAGCGTGGCCAAAACAAACACACACAAACCAAAAAACCCGCTATCCCGTCCCCTTTTTCTTTGATTACTCACTTTTCTCCCCTTCTCCCCATCTAGTTCTCACCGTTTCCTCTCTCCTTATTTATAACCTTCAAGCCTTGCGTCTTTTCTTTTTTCCCAATCTCCTTCCTTGTCTCCCTCTTCAAGGCAATGCTGCCCAGTGGTTCTTAAGACCATGGGCTCTGGAAGCAGATCAAGGCTTCCAATTCCGGCTCCGCCGTGCACTGAGTGACCCTGGGTAAGCTGCTTCATCTTGCCATGTCGCCACTACCTTGTATCAGTCAAGGTTCAATTAGGGAAGCAGAACCACTAGTGTGGGGGGCACTGGGGAAGCAGAGGTCTGAAGGGGTAGTTGAAAGATCAGAGGGGTCACCCATCAGTTCATCTGAGAAGGCAGGTGTGTCCAACTGTCTGAATGGGTCTCTGAGTAGAGAGCTGGTGGAGAAATCTATGGGAGCTGTTGCCTCGAAAGGTGTGCATTCAAGCATCTGGTGGTGTTGAGTCTGATCAGGAGGGCCAGAGGTCCCCCCAGTCAGCAGGATGTGAACTGGAGGAGAGCAGACAGCTAGAACCTACTGGTACCTTCATGTCTGTCCATTGCTGCATCTAACCATGATGACCTTCAGAGAGTAATGGCTGCTGCTTTATTCTGCCTTCCAAATCTCATGCAAATTCCACTTTTGGCCAAATCAAACTCAGAACCATACAGGGAAGAGGATTCTGGGGAACTTAGGTCTAGTTTAACCAGGGTTTTTAGTACAAACCACCACGTGAGTAATTTTCAAAATGCAGTTACTAGGAGTTCATAACTCATGGAGGTGTGAAAAGTAAATGAGACTTAAAACATGTAAAGAAAGCACTTATCACAGTGTCTGACACATTGTAAGCTCCCACTAAATGTTAACTGTCATTTCTTCTTTGTTTTAAATCCACTTCCTCTTATGTTGCACACTTACACCTAAGCATTATGACCAAATTTCTCAATGTCATTGACATAGCATCATCAATGTTCAGGATAATTAGTAAATGATGTGGGAAGTGTAACAACAAAACAGATATTTATTGAGTACTTACTAGGTGACCTTTGTATGCATCAACACATATGATGCTAATAACAACCCTATGAGCTAGCTATCATCATCATTCACAGTAAACGATCAGGCCACTGAAGTAGAGAGATTATTTACTTGCCCCAAATTACACACAATTTAGACACAGTACCGGTTGAGAGTGGAGTAAGCCCATTTTAAACACTGTTTTCATTAAGGGTGGGAGTACCACCTCCCGGAAGATCATCTTTAGAAATACAGCACCTTCAAAACTAACAAAGGATCTTAGAACTTCTTTTCTGTTGTTATTGTTTCACACAAAATTTGGACGAATTATAAATCTGCTCTCCATGGTTTGGACTACAAAGCCAGTGGTCAGAAAGAACTCAGTACGTGGCAGTGTTGCGCAAAGCAGCCTTGATCAAGCCAACATGTGTTGAGATATTTGGGGAGGGAGTTGGAGAAAAGTTGAGGAAAGGTTAAAGTTAGTTCATAATTAGATATAATTTTGCAATATAAAACTTGAAAAACTTGCTCCAAATGGACTCCCTGGCCCTTTTTAAAGCATGGCCTTGTGACTTTTACTGGAATGCAAAGTTTGTTGTTACTCCAGCCAGTAACTCTCTCCCGGACCTGCCCCAAGCTCAAGCTGTCCCCTAAAGCAGAAACTCAATTTGCAACTCCACTGATTGTACTCATTTTTTTCAAAAATTTAAAAGGTTTCAGTTGGGGCTTATCACAGTTCCCACTCATCTCTCTCTATTTTCTGTCATCCAGCCTTACTTCACTCATCGATGTTACATGCCTTGACCTACAAGGCATTTGAGCTTCCAAAACGTGCAAGATAATGGTCTCTAGGAGCACAAATTTCAAAGGGATTGTCTGGTCTTGGATTTCCACACAGAAGTCAGCAGAGATAAGGCGCATGGACCTTCCCAATTCTATTTTCTACTCATTTGGTCCCTCACCACCCAACAAACTCCTTAAAGTTCTTTATGGATAAACTTGCTGTGTGACATTCTGACACCCCCTAGGTTTACCTTTTAAGAAGTAAGATCTGAATTGCTCAAAAGCCAAGTGGAGAAATCATACAATTTCACCTTTGCCAAATGTGACATGCATTTTGTAAAAGAAAAACCCTGAGATATAAGGGCTAAGTACTGAAAGAGTAAAGCAGAAAATCTAAGAATGTTCATAAGTAGACACAGGTGCAATCCCTGCAAATGCACTTGAAAAAGGGTTAATAGTGTACTTTTTAGTTTGTAGGGCTTGAAGTTTTAAAGTGTGCTATTAGGGAAATATTTGATTTCTTATGGTTTGGAACACCTGTGGTATGAAAACTTGAAGATACTAAAATATGATAAATGATAATGTTTCAGCTATGCTGACAAGCATGTTTGGCATTGAGGTGGTTACCTGTCAGAAACAGTGCTGGTATTCATTACTTTTATTAATGGTCACTGAAACGTGGGACATGAAAGTGATGGTTCTGTAAAATGTATTTAGTTCAAAAGCTGGTTTTGGTATTTTATGATACAGATTGACAAAAGTGTGTGATATGTAACTTAAAACATGTGGGTGCAGTTAAAGTAACCATAGTATTTATTGGATAGAATCTTTTGTTTTTTTTAGAGATACGGAAAAAATCGGATTAGACAGAGTCTAGCTTGCTAAAAAGAGACACAGAACCTTGCTTTTTATTACAAGAGACAAAGCCTCCTAGGGGTTTGCATTTGCAGATTTCTCCTGGCGTCCTTCAGGTTTGTGTACCTGAATCTGAGCACCATATCATCTTTACCATTCTCTTATCCTCTCTCTAACACTTACATAACTAAAGATGCTTTTGCTTAAATGGGTATTTGAGTCAAATTATTACTTTTAATTAAGTATAAATGTTATAGTTTTGCTCTCTTAACCCCTGGCAACTTTCTAATCTCTGCTCTCAAAAGCAAAATATTTGCTTATACCATATAGAATAAGATGGTGGTAACTAGAGTCTTAGGTTTTTAAAAAATGCTTGATTGTCGAAATGAAAGGATCTCAGTAAACATATCGAGTATTATTTATTTGGAACACTATACCAGTTTAACACATAATTTCAGAATGTGTGCCATTATGCATTTAACATAATTAAGTAAATTAATACAAATCCAAATTCCTCATACACTAATGATGACTCCTAGAACACATTATATCTTTCCCATTTTTATTCTCAGCATAGTGCATAGAAGCCTGGCCTGTGTAATAAGTGCACTTTTAGAACAGTGGATTTTCTCAATTTCAAGGACTCTTTTTGGTGCTTAGCAAAGTATACAGAACAATAGGTCCTTGGACCCTTACTGATCAAAGCAGCCAAATGATTTGTTGATGTTTTGGAAGAAAAAGAGGTGAAATATTCAGTTTACGTTTAATGCTTGAGTAGAGAATAGTTTTATAGGAAAGGGGTTTAAGTCACACAGTTAATATTAACAATAGCAGCAATAATAATGAGTTGATTGAGCCTGGAAAAATAATATTCTCCTTGGCTAGAATTTTAGGATTACTTGAACTGTGCTGTCCAATAGAACTTTCTACAAGGATGGAAATGCTCTACAGTCGGCACTGTCAAATATGGTAGCCATTAGCCATATGTAACTATTAAGCACTGGAAATGTGGCTAAGGCAACTAAGGAACTGGATTTTAAATTTAATTAATTTTAATTAATTAATTAACATTAACTAGCCAAATGTGTCTAGTGGCTATTGTGTTGGATAGTGCAGTTCCAAAGTGTTTTCTTTTTAATTTATTTATTTTTATTATTTATTTATTTTTGGCTGCTTTGGGTCTTTGTTGTCATGCTCAGGCTTTTCTCTAGTTGCGGCGAGCAGGGGCTACTCTCCTTTGGGGTGCGCGGGCTTCTCATTGTGGTGGCTTCTCTTGTTGCGGAGCACGGGCTCTAGGCTCACAGGCTTCAGTAGTTGTAGTGTCTGGGCTTCAGTAGTTGTGGCTCGCGGGCTCTAGAGCACAGGCTCACTAGTTGTGGCACACGGGTTTAGTTGCTCTGTGGCATGTGGGATCTTCCCGGACCAGGGCTCAAACCCGTGTCCCCTGCATTGGCAGGTAGATTCTTAACCACTGCACCACCAGGGAAGCGCCCAAAGTGTTACTAATAAAGCCTCTTTGAGTAATTTCTTTAGTTCACTCATCTATTCATGCATTTTATATATTTTTACATTCATTAACTCAACAAGTATTTTTTGAGCACCTTCTTTGTTTCAGGCACTGAGAATGTGATGAGCAAAACTGACCGGGGCCCTACCGTCACAGAGCTTATATTGTCTCATGGAATAGATGAAAACCAATCAAATAATCACGCAGCTGGTGGGAATTAGGAGAATGTGATGGTTGTAAGATTATTCCATGTGGCTGATTTCTGTGAGGAAATCCAGGCTTTTCAACCTCTTTAAAGTCTTCTGATTTCCCACAAGGGAGTGACCTCTGACCTGGGATCTGAAAGATGTTTGGCCCTTTGAAAGGGAAAAATTTTATCAGTTGACACTACAGAGATCAAGCAGGGTTGGTAGAAACAAATTTAGATAATTATCAGACTGACTACACATGTAAACAAAATCACTGTTTCTCTTTAGAAAGAAGAAGAAGGATATCAGGAGCTTGGTGGCTTAGAAGCATTAAAGCTGTCAAAACTGAAAGTAGAGCAGTTGATCATAGGATATCCAGGGAGTTTCCAAGTCATTCTGTCTTACAGTATGTAAAGGTACAGACCCTACTGAGTGCTTCTTTCTCTTTTATTGAAATAAGGTGTAGAACACACACACACACACACACACACACACACACACACACACACACACACACACACACACACACACACACACACACACACACACACACACACACACCCTGGGTATAATTAGAAGTAAGACGTTAGGTAAATTACGTTTCCTTAAAGAAATATTTTGATGTTCTTGGAAACCTATACTCTTACTGAATACTAGCTAAGTTTCTGATATTGACAAACTGCGTCTCCTGTAAACATGCCATATGAAACAGCACTGATCTCTTCCATCTAAATATTTCCCAGTACCCTAGGATGGTCATCTGTGAAATAGATGATCTGAAGGTTCAGGAAACAAAACTATCCAAAGGAGTAAAATAGTCATCAGAATGTAGTTTGCATGTAGAATTCCAATCTCCCTGGAACTTCTAGCCGGTAATCTAATTTAAGCATGAAATGATATATAATTTGAAAATAATTATGTACTCTTAAATGAGAAGTCACTAAAGCACAGCAGCACAGAATTAAAGTAGCATGTGACAGTCTCTAATTTTACCTGCTGTAATTTTAATTTGGGGTTCAGAGTCAGGGTGGCAATGCCTCTTCAAAACATTCTGATCTTGATAAAAAAATATCCAGATAGAATATCTAAGAGAAATACACTCTGTCATCCTCAAAAGAGTGTAAAAAGTGCATCTCGCACTTCCCACGGTGCAGTATTTCATGAATCTGTCTAGTTTTGTGGAATGCTGCCAGATGGCTGAGCTCTATTTCCACACATCCCCACCCCTTTTCTTGGTATGCCTGAGAGCATATGACTTAGGCTACAGCCATGCCTACAGCAAAATTACCCCGTGCTTAATTAACAGAAATCACTACATAACACACCTATGGACCATTCCTGGGGGTGTGTTGGATAGAGCCACTAGGAACTCTTGGGTCAATGTAGTGTTGAATGCTTTTCTCTCACCTACAAATATTAACATGTATTCTTCCCTGAACCAACAGGTAAGAAGATCTCCACAAGTAACGGGACACTGCTCAGTAATTCAAGTCCGCAGATACCCTGAAGCCTCTGAACTAGATTGTGCTGAGTTCAAGTTTCTATAAAACCCACGACGACTGTCTTTTCATCAGGATACATGCTCACTCCCTCCCCAGAGGTAGGCATTGCTACTAGGGGATCCCTAGGTTGTTATTATCCCACACCCAGTCTTTCTAACCTGCAGTTTTTCACAGGAAAGAATTCTTGTTAAGAGGGCTTCTGTGTGCAGAGGGGAGGATGGGAGGAGTAGTGGTTTGGGGAGAATTCAGCTCATTTCACTAGTGGTCACTAATGCCTTTCTTTCCAATCACTCCTCCAGGCCCAAACCATTATATAATACATGTTGTAGCCTTTTGCATGTAGGTTATAACCTAAGCAAATAATCTTGTGGAATACTTTAACTTTTTATAATGCAAAATTTCAAATATATCCAAAAGTGAGGCACACTAGTGTGATGAAGCCCCATGTATTCCCATCACTCAGCTTCCACGTGACCAACTCATGGCCAATCTTATTCCATCTACACCCCTACACCCCTACCACTGGTATTATTTTGAAGCAAATTCATGAATAGTTTGCACTTCGATGGAGCAGTTAATAGAGGAGGCCACTTTTTCCCTAAAGCCAGCTTTGATTCTTCTCTTCCCAGCAGGAAGAAACCGTGATCCTTGAGACTCCCTAGCATTTTATTTCTACATTTCTTCTAGCACCAATCACGTCTTGTCTGGTATTATAGGTCTTTTTGTACATCCTATCTTTCCTATTGAACCCTCAGTTCCTTGAAGGCAGGACTTAGGACTAATTCATCCAGCATTCAATAAATGCTTATTGAATGAAAGAAGAAATGTACAAAGATGGGCTACAATGACTAAAATCCAAATTCGGATCAAAATAGATACACATCCAGCACTGGGAATCAAAGAAACAGACATTTCTTCACCTTAGATTTGCTCCTTCTGTTTATAACTCATAAGTAGAGACCCTGAGTTTCTTCCAAACGCCAATACAATCTTTAGGGAAAATGGTTACCTTGAATTGGATGATAAAGGACTTAAATATGGTGAAAGATGTATTTGTTATTTACGATAATGTAGATAGAAGTGGTTTCTTGTAGCTATGCATTAATATAATACAAACTTGAAAACAGCGATCCATATCTTGCATGAAACAACAAAAGAAATTTGGGAAGGACAATTTTCTTCCACAGGGAAAGAAAATGGACTTTGGAGTTGGGCAGACTTGGCAGACACTGCCTTCAGCAAGTGACTTAACCTCTCCGACCCTTACCTTCCTAATCTATAAAAGTGGAAGGATTTTTTTCTTGCTTCACATGATTGTGAAGGATTAACTGGGATAGCATATATGAAATCTCCAGCACTGCCTGTCATATAGTTGGTGCCCTTATGCACTGGTAATAATATTAGCAACCACTTAAGAGTTTACTATATGCTGGTCCTGGATTAAGCAGGATACATGTATTATTCTAATTAATCCTCACAGTAACTTTGAGGACAGTTAATATTTCCATTTTGTTGATGAGAAAACCAAAGTCTAGAAACTTAAGTAACTTGCTCAAGGTCACATAAGTAATAAGAGGTAGAGCTGGGGTTTGGAGATTTAAACCTGGGTCTCTCTGACGCTAAAGAGGAATTCTTTGTAATTATTGTGCTGCCTGACTTTCTTTCATTAAAATTTCTTTGAAACTTTGTATAGAAAAGGGCCTTTCTTAAAACTTTAAGGAAAATACCTTTTCTTTTAACCACTTATTGCTGCTGTAATAGAACCTGAGAAATAAGCAGCTTTGAATAATTAGGAATTTTTGAAAGTGGGAGGGTTAATAATGGAAGGATGAACATTTGAAGACCACATTCACTTTTATTTTAAACACTTATAAGAATAGTGATTGTATGGAAAATTAATATATTTACTTAAGGGATGTATAATATGCAAAGTCTTTTTGTAACACTAATTCTAGCGATGTTGCAGAAAAATATACCTGAAGGCACAAGTTCCGTAAGACACCAACAGAAACAGCAGCATCAAAAATGTATAAAATTTACAAAATTTGGAAGATTTTAAGTGAAAAAGCTAGTAAAGTATTTAGTGCATGATATATAATGAACACGGAATAGATATTTGTTGGATAACATGAAGCATGAGTCATAAAACACCTAATATATTAAGTCACTCAGAATCTGAGACAGTGTCCAGTGCCTAATTAAGTCTTATGAAAACCTCTAAGAGTATATATTTTCTTTTTCTCTTTCTCATTATTAGAAGTTCTGGCATTTCCTAAGTCTATTAGTTCCATTGGTTATCCCAGTACAAAAGCCTAGAAAGGCTTCCATTGAAATATTCAAGTTGACTATTAGAGGTTGTCAACACTGTCCTCTTTGAATAAAAATATTTAAAGGGTTTGTTCTTCTAGGAAATGTAGTCCAGCTTGAAAATTCATCTTTAAGATTGAGCTGGAGTGGCTGTTCCCTACAACTCTCCACGTTCTGAACACAGATTTACTGTAGTAAAGAAAAATCTGAGTCAAATGTCTGAGGAACAGGGTGTGATTGAGCTAAAACTGCCAATTTTGTTACAGCATGTTTGGAAAAGTTGCCCCCAAACCGGCTGTCGTGAGTACTTCTTAAATTAAAATAATTCTCACTGAATCTTTTGAAACTACATAGTTGATGTCCGAGAATCTCCCAGGAAAAGCCATTGTAAAGTCTCATGAGGACGGGAGCTTTGTCTGTGGCACTCACCTCTGCATGCTCAGGGCCTGGCACTTGGCAGGTGCCATAGATCTGTGTGGACTTGGGAATAAAGGGAAATTATTTATGCCACGGTTCAGCTATACCAGGAGCCTGGCTTTGTGCTTATTCTTACAGTTAAAGCTTTCCCTAAATGAGCTCTAAAATTCCCAGATGTTATAGTAAACACTCCTCAGATAAGTTTGGGATAACAACCTTGATATGGTTCAAGTCATATGTGGCAAAGTTAAACGTGCCCTAGTATTGTTGCACCCTAAAACTCCCCATGGATTTGGAAGCTGGCAGAGATAAAGCAGACCCCAAGATGGTCTCAGCTGGACAAATGTTGAACAGAACAATTGCTGCCTCCAGTTGCTTTTGACACAAGTATTTGGTGGGGTGGGGAGCAGAGGAGGACAGTACGCTTGATATTCGTGGACAGGCTCTTTCTATTTTATCCTGCAGCCTTTGGAAGTTAATCATAATAAATTAATACTGCAGGGTCGTCAAGGTCAGACACCCTGTATCCTATGGGGCACCTGGACTTCCGATCCACTCAGATAAGGGGAAAGACAAAGGAGCAGTAGCCACCTGTCTTTATTAGAAATGGTGCTTGGTGCCCTGGTAGGGCTCTGCCAGTCTGCTTTGGCTTGCACGTAGGTTGGGCAACTCGCCACTAAGAGGTCCTCACGGGGAGAAAGGCTTAAGGGGGTGGGCAGCATGATAGAAGAATCACCAGATTGAAACACAAGTCTAAATATATTCATCTTGTCCTTGTCTCATCTTTAATGTAACCACTTGAGGAATTAAGTTGCTCCTGTATGTTAGGGTGCCTCAGTTTCCCTAAGTTTTGCTCTCCCCCAGTTTAGCCATGGGCAGAGAATACACTTCTACCCTAGGGGCTGCTGCTTGTAGAAGGAGATAATGCTCTTGCACACATTACTAAGCTCAGCGTGAAATTAGTCCCCAAAGGGAGGAGGCGTAACCAATGCGTGTCAGATGTTCAGGCTTTCTGCATGACTCCAGCCAGGGGCAGGGATATGGCTATGGAGAAAATAGGGTTTGGGGAAACAAAGGAGCTTGAAGGCAACCAAAGTGCCAGGCTAACCCCACAGGATAAAATGCAAGGAGTCAGGAGTGGGATGGAGGGCGAGCGGGAGGCAGTGGAATAACAGAGGGAGGGGAGATCTTTGCAAGCCATATATTAGAGGTCTTGTTAACTGGCCTGGCCACTCACCAGCAGTGTGACCTTGGGCAAGTTAACTTTCCTGGGTCTCACTGTCCTCATTTGTAAAATGTCATCAGGTTGTTAAGAAGAGCAGATGAATACATGGAAAACATTTTGGTTTGCACCTGCACCCCGCCCCCGCCTCAGAATGCTCAATAAACATTAGCTCTTATTATCTGTAGCTCAGGCTTGCTTTTATGATTTGGTTTGATTAGTTGATCTACAGTTTGTACCAAGGCAGGGTTATTTTGAAACACAGAGTTTCCACTCGGTATCACTTCATAGTTTGAGTAAACTCACGTACGCCTGTGCTGGGAAAGGTTGGAGATCTTTAAGAAATGTTCTTAAGAAGGATTACACCTGCCACTAGGTGTGAATTATTTGGCTAATTTAGTGTTACAACTAACAAAAAGAATGAAAAAAAAAAAGGCTTTCCTTACATCTGTCCTCACTTGGTAATATAATAGGAGACTTAGTGGCTCACTCTCTCACTTGTTCAAAAAAAAAGGCAATTAAAGAACTTCACAAAACATTTGGTTGCAAAGCCTGAAAAGAGTGCACATCTCGAGAGCAGTTCCTTTCTTCTGCAGGAATACATTTTCATTAGGTCTTGGGTCAGCCTGTATCTAGGCTTTGGGAGAGTGTGCTGGCTTAAGGCAGACCTCTGTACCAATTTACAGCGGGATCTGATAAAAAAGCCCACGAGAAGAAGAAAGAAGCTATGAGCTTCCAGATAACTACATGGTCAAGAATTCATAGGACTTGAAATTCTGATCTAGACCAGAATGTGCTTTTGACAAACACAGGGGAGAAATTATTGTAAATGTGCTATGCTAGGTGGCCTAGTAGGAGAAGTGGGACAAAAATGTAAAAAAATTTTTTAAAAATTTTATTATTTAAATCCTGAGGTGAGGGGGAATCAACAAACTTTCAGGGTAATCTTTACTACCTACCTTACCAAGGGAGTCAAAACACTTGATACAAGGTCATTTTAGATGTAAAACAAGAATAACATGGAGGCATAATTATTATATACAAAACATAAATCACAGCAAACAGTGGGGAGAGGGATGGGCAAGATAGGTGATGAGGATTAAGAGGTATAAGCTACTAGGTATAAAATAAATAAGATTAAGGATATAATGTACAGCACAGGGAATACAGCAAATATTTTACAATAACTTTATATGGAGTATAATTTATAAAAATGTCAAACCACTATGTTGTACACCTGAAACTAATACAATATTGTAAATCAACTATAATTCAATTAAATTTTTAAAAAAATTACAGCAAACAAATTTTCATGGAGACTTGGCTAGTTCTGGTCAGGAATTTTTGGTGTATTTTCACTGGAGTTATCCTCATAGTGTAACCTAGGGGAGTTACACTAGTGTAACCTAGTAGTGGAGTTATTGGAAAGTCATTATTGTATAGTGGCTTCTATAATTAGTCTATGATTAATAGGTCCCTGACGGAAATTAACTCTGAGGAAAGCATCATAGGGAAACTCAGTTTTAATCTAGGGTTTTGCAAGTTCATACAATTGGCAGTGGCCTAAGGAGCAAAATGGGTTAACTGGTTAACTGAAGTGGGCCGTTACCAAATTGTTTGCATTCAACCTTAGTTTTCTTCTTATTAATAAAAAGGTAATGTGTTTTCAGGACAAATATTGTGAATGCTCCATAAACAGAAAAAATTAAAGTTATAAGTTAAATTGCCATAATTCATTAGGAGGGAAAGAATTAAAAGAGAAAGAAAAGTTGAACTTGATACTTTCAAGTTTAGTGTCAGAACCTTGAAGTCTGGATCTTGCCCATTTGTGACGGTGTAATCCTGAATAGGTAGGTAACTTAGTTTCCCTACATACGGCCTTGAGTAAATAACTTAATCTTTCTGGTATAAATTAAGAATACTTTATGAACATTTCATCAATGTCTACACAGCGAAAAATAAAAAAGTTATTGCTGATTGCTCGGTTTAGGTGCTCAGTGAAGACAGCAGAACCAGCCAAGACAAGTCTGAGACCTACTGCCCTTGACTTGCCTGCCTTGATTACTTACATGGCCTTAATTAGCCAGCTTGGTGCGGACTTCCTTTCACTTTGTACTCAGCAAATTTGACTGCAGAGTTGTTTTCCTCCCCTGTGAAAATGAGCAATGTTTATATTACTAAGATCTAAAAGAAAAATTTTAAAGATGACTAAAAACTAGAGCATGGAAAATTTTCATTTATTGAGCCTCCACTTTGTACTTTCTTGTATCACCCAAAGGGTGGCTCCTCACTCCGTTGAGTCACCTGCCTCTAGTTCAGTGGTTCTCAAACTTTTTTTTTTTTTAGATGTTGGCGGTAGGAGTTTATTAATTAATTTATTTATTTTTGCTGTGTTGGGTCTTCGTTTCTGTGCAAGGGCTTTCTCTAGTTGTGGCAAGCGGGGGCCACTCTTCATCGCGGTGCGCGGGCCTCTCACTATCGTGGCCTCTCTTGTTGAGGAGCACAGGCTCCAGACGCGCAGGCTCAGTAGTTGTGGCTCACGGGCCTAGTTGCTCCGCGGCATGCGGGATCTTCCCAGACCAGGGCTCGAACCCGTGTCCCCTGCATTAGCAGGCAGGTTCTCAACCACTGCACCACCAGGGAAGCCCTCTCAAACTTTTTTTTTTTTTCAGTACGCGGGCCTCTCACTGCCGTGGCCTCCCCCGTTGAGGAGCACAGGCTCCGGATGCGCAGGCTCAGCGGCCATGGCTCACGGGCCCAGCCGCTCCACGGCATGTGGGATCTTCCCGGACCGGGGCACGAACCCGCGTCCCCTGCATCGGCAGGCGGACTCTCAGCCACTGTGCCACCAGGGAAGCCCCTCAAACTTTTTTAAAAAATAATTTTTATTGGAGTATATCTGATTAACAATGTTGTGTTAGTTTCTGCTGTACAGCAAAAGTAAATCAGTTATACATATATCCATTCTTTTTTAGATTCTTTTCCCATATAGGTCATTACAGAGTATTGAATCGAGTTTCCTGTGCTATACAGTAGGTTCTTATTAGTTATCTATTTTTTATATAGTAGTGTGTATGAGTCAGTCCCAATCTCCCAATTTATCCCTCCCCCTGTCTTTCCCCCTTGGTAACCATAAGTTTTTCTACATCTAGGGGCTCTCAAACTTGACTAGCTTCAGACTCACCTCAAGGGCTTGTCAAAACAGATGGCTGGGCCCCACCCCCAGAGTTTCTGATTCACTGGGTCTGGAGTAGGACCTGAGAATTTGCCTTTCTAACAAGTTCCCAGTGACGCTGGTGCTGCTGTTCTTGGGACCACACTTTGACAACCACAAAGGGAACTGGCCTCCTGCCAGCTACTTAATTGTCCCCATAACACCCTCCCCTCCTCCCACCTTACCCCTAAGCCTTTATCTCCCCCTTGGGCCCTTGCTTTCACCGCTGTAAGTAACCAGTGGGATCCCTGGCCTCTAGCTGCTCCCTCTGGGTGGCCCCTGCTGGGAGCTGACGTGAAGGAGTCTTACTTCCTCACAGCCCCTCTAATGCGTGACTCTTGAATTTTTAAATGAAAAGACAGAAATAACTAGAGGGAATTACAAACATTAGTGGATAATGCGAAACTGAAGCTAAATGTGATTGTTCTAGTTCACAGAAGCTTGGGTTGAAAACCCCACCTCTGCCAACCGGTGATGGTGGCTCCATTATGATGGCCACTGTGGGCCATACTAGTGACTCCTACTTCCTGTCCTGGAAAAGACATTAGAGGTACCCGACTCGAGCCTGCTTATTCTGTACTGAGGAGTGAGATCCAGATGGGTGCCCTTCCTCTTCCTTTGCTGTAAGTTCAAGATTCTGTTTTTCTCCCAGATACTACTGGGATCTGTAAAGTCTCACAGTAGAGAAATCTTACAGGTCTGTCTGGGTTTAGGCTCCAGTTTTCTGAAGAACTGAAGGAAACAAAGTGACCTTTTTGGCTTCCAAATATGAGGTTAAGGAGAGACTACAGAGGAGGCCTATAGGTTTATGAGAACTTCCCCACATTTTCAGGAACCTCACAGTGAGCTCCAAAACTTTCCTACGGTTGCCACACGACCAACATGGAAACCAAGAAAGGAAACAAGGAAGCTAAGGGTGAGGTCTGGACAAAGATTTCCCTTTCCTTCTCGAGTTCCTCTTCTAGTAGAAGCAAGATCCAATGACATCAGCATCTTTGGTGAAAAGGAAGACAGAAGTGGAGGGTTTACAGGGAGGGGATTAGTAGTCTGGAGGCACGCGACCTAGCAGATCCAGCGTGGGTGTCCAGCATCTTAATTAGTGAAAGCACCATCTGAATGTGGCCTCAGTTGCAGGTTTGGGCCCAGATTCATCTGTGACTTGACCCAATTCAAATCAACAATATTAAGCAATGATTATGTGTCAGGGAAGTGTTATGGGAAATAGAAAGAAAAGCATGACATGGATCCTGCTTTCAAGGAATCTATTATCTAGAAGGGGAGAGAAGAACTGTATACAAACCACTAAGGTGCAAGACAGACTGTGACTCTCTGGGAGCCCTGGGCTACGGCTGCAAATGGGCTCCTGGCCATATCCTGTGCATCTGGGCCACTATCAGAAGGTTAGAGATGGCTGAAGTAGAGGCCTGTGCTAGGGAGTTGGTGGCAGTCAGTTAGGGGATTCGGTGCTAAAGAGGTTATTAGTTGACTGCAGAAGCAACTACATACTTCTACCTAGCTATTTGTGATAATTGAGGCCAATTTTCAATTTTAATCTATATATTTGCATCCCTAATTTTGGTGAGGCCACTCTTCCCACTCACAAATCTGTGCTTGTAAATGACTAATTGTTGTTCTATCCACTTGAGTAGTTAAGCAACTAAATGACTGTATGTGCAAATTCAGGGGTTTGGAGACAAACACAACTGTGTTAGTGGTTGCATAACCCCAAGGTGAAAAGGGAAAATTAATAGGCAACCTGTGAAAATCATTACTAATGGTTTTCTTCTGAACTATCAAGAAATAAAATTACGTACTTGGTCTTTGGAACATGATAGATGGGGTAGACTATCAGACAAGGAACATAGCAATCTTCTGAGTAGCTGATGCCTTGTTATTTGAATCAGTAGAATCGGTATCAACAACAACAACAAAAATAAAACCAAACCATGAGATCCTGAATATTTTGAGGCCATTCCAATTTCAGTTTCAGTGGGTCTAGGGAGTTTGAAATTTTGTGTGGCTGAAATTGTTACGAGATCACCCAAAATTCATCATCCTCCTTCCATAATGGAACTGTTGCTGGGAGGTGGATTGAGGCCCAAAGAAAGATGAATCTTTGTGATCCCACAAAGATTCCTATGTTCCTGCAACCCTAGAACCACTTGCCTCTGCCTGCCCCCTCCTCCCTGATGGAATGCCACAGGAGAGGGATACCAGGAGGATGCAGACAGAGTAGAAACAAAGAAACATTTCCACTTCTCATTTTTGTATGAGGCTGTACCCTTTACATGGCTGGACTCTTTTGGGAGTACTGGAAGAAAAGGGTAGGGTCATTTAGGAGCTCCAGGGCCCTTGGAGATAGGCAGGTTGGGTGGGTATGTGGGATGGGATGTGGGAATTACAGGTAGAAAGGAAAGCTTGTGATGGAGCCAAAGTGATACAAATGCCCAGGGGCTCCAACTAGCTAATCCCCAGGCACCTCCAGCAGGGCACTCTTATCTCTCTTGCTCAGCATGATGGTTAGGCTCCTGAGAAGAAGTAATTTAAAAAAATAAAAGTGAATTTTGTCATAAGAAAAAAATGAAATCATGCTCCAGTAGGTTGAAAAAAAATCTGTCGGGCTTCCCTGGTGGCGCAGTTGTTGAGAGTCCGCCTGCCGATGCAGGGGACACGGGTTTCTGCCCCAGTCCGGGAGGATCCCACATGCCGCAGAGTGGCTGGGCCCGTGAGCCATGGCCGCTGAGCCTGCGTGTCCAGAGCCTGTGCTCCGCAGCGGGAGAGGCCACAGCAGTGAGGGGCCCGCATACCGCCAAAAAAAAAAAGAAAAGGTGGATGGTGACTAGGCCTGGGCTTAGATCCTCACTGCACAGGGTATTATATCACATTACCCCCACCAGCAACACTCCCAAATGACACCATCAGCTCCAATTCCAAAATATTTTGGTGGGCAAAACTAGTCTTATTATTCCAAAACTAGTCTTAATTTCGTCTTTGTTTTATTAAAAAATTAAAATAAATGTGTGAAAATTGGGAGATTGGAGTATTGTGTGAGTTGAAGCCTTGGCAACAGTGTGTAAAATCTATATCTGGGAATAGTTGAAACCAAGAGTTAGACTGTGCATTGCTTAGTATTACAGGCTTCAGTGTATTAAAGGAATATAAAATAAGTAGGTAACTTTTGCTTCTTCCTTTCACCTGAAACGTAGTTAGTAAAGAGTAAAGTCTATGTGGTTCATACCAAAAAATACATCGGTTTGAAAATATAGCAGGAAAAGACTTATTTTTTTAAAGAAGCCAAATCTTGGTGTTAACAAAGCACAAGCATTGTGATTCAAACTTTATAATTTGTTGAAAGTGCTTTCACATTGGTATTACTATTATTTCTAGTCTATTTTCCCAGAAGAGCAAAGTGAAGTTCAAGATGAGAGAACTGGCAGAACAGGAGGCCATAAAAGTGATGGAATGCCCAGAAGGCATATAAGAAACTAAATATTGATCTTTGTTCTTTCAGCGACGACTCTCAAGTTTCTAAGGATGTCATTACAGCTATGGTGGCGTTGGTTAATCTGATCTGCTATTCAGCTGTGGTCTTGCTCAGCACTGAAAGAACACTTTGTTCATGAGCTTCAGCTGACAACCAGAGAGTTCTCTAAAGCAAGGGTTATAGAGAGAACATTCCTTTCCATGTGTTATGTAAGATATTCAAGGTATGTAGGACTCCGAGGCAATGAATAAAACTTGTTTTAAAAAATGACACAACTAGCTAGTGGGAAGCAGCCGCATAGCAGAGGGAGATCAGCTCGGTGCTTTGTGACCACCTAGAGGGGTGGGAAAGGGCGGGTGGGAGGGAGGCTGAAGAGGGAGGGAATATGGGGATATATGTATATGTATAGCTGATTCACTTTGTTATACAGCAGAAACACACCATTGTAAAGCAATTATACTCCAATTAAGATGTTAAAAAAAATGACACAACTTATACATTCAAATTACTTTTTATCCTTCAAAGAGTCATATTGGAAGACACATACTTATCCTAGCAAAGCACTGCTCAAAGCATTTTGGAATTTTTTGTTTTAGTGTTGCCTTTAGAGCCAGGGTTAGGGTTTGTGAACCGCTTAGGACTAAATACTTAGCATGTCACCTCAATTTTTAGCCATGACATGGAAGGTTGATTACTTGTTTTGCTTCTCCATAGACTTAACTCTAAATAACTTGGGATATTTTTTTAAAAAACAAATCTATTCATTTACCCATTGATTCATTTAATCAGTAAATATCCATTCAGTGTCCTGTGTGCCAGGCTACATGTTAAAAGTTGAGGATTCAGCGATGTACAAGACAGAAACAGTCCCTGCTCTGTTGAAGCTGACGTTATAATAGGGAAGACAGACCACATCCATCCCCACAGCAACATGCTAACAAACAAATTTTAAAAATACTTGCCACTTGGGATAAGTGGTATAAAGGAAACAAGGGGCTGAGCTAGAGAAATAACAAGAAGAAAACAGTTTGTTAGATGGGAAAGGTGACATTTAAGCACAAATTCAGCCTCTAAAGATGTCTACTTGCCACCATTGGGAGTATTCAGATGAATACATTTTAATTTTGGAGAACAATTTTGAAGCCCGAGTGGGGGCACAGCCCACTTTCCCCACAGCAAATTTTCTTTCTGTAGGATATGAAAGTGTGACCCTAATCAAAGAAGTGGCTTCAAATGTGATACCTCAGTTACCATAAATAATCTGATAGCAAATAAGTTGTATCTCACTTGGCAGCCCTGACCAACTGATAACAGCCCTTTCTTTTTTTTCTTTTGGATTAAACAAACATACACCCAATTTTCTCCCCAGACGGTAGAGCTGTCTGACATCTCGACTGTCCCATTTGCAAGGCCCCAGGATCTTTAATCCTTCATCTACTGAGGCTCTCAGAGCCACCTGGGAGATGTCCTGGAGGTCCCCAATACTACAGAGGTAGTAGCACTTCATGCTATGTCCAGTACTTGCAGGACAGCATCAGCACCCTGTTTAGGTTCTCAAACACCTTCTCTAGGATGATGCCAATGGTCTTGAGAGAGATTCTGAGTCTGTGCCCTGGCTTCATGGGAAACCATGCTGAGAACCATTAATGATGTCTGCTAAGGGCTTGGAATGGGGTCACATAATGTCAGTTTGCCCATTATTGGAGATGTTAAGTTTGATCACTTAGGTTAAGCTGGTGTCTGACAGATTTCTCCATTGTACAGGCACCCTTCTTCCTAAAGAGTATTAAGAAATACTCTGTGGGGTAACATTCTGAGATTATGTCAATTTCCTGTTCTCCAACAATATTTCACTGCCAAATGACTTGCCCAAGTTCATAGCTAATAAGTCACAGAACTGTGACAGGAGTTCTATTTCTCCAACTCCCAGCCCTGACAACTTCCACTCCACTGTGCTGGTTCCATTCATTAGCATGTGAACATTTCAGGTAGGATATGAAGAAGTCAGGGTTTCTAAAGACTCTAAGATAATCTAGGTGCTATTTAGACCTTCATAGACCTTCATTAAATGCATTGAAAAATAAAAGTTTCATTAGAAACTCCTATTTTGTGGGAAATAATTAGATTTCCCTCAATGTGGCTAAGGAAGCAATAAATGGTAACACTGCTAGATAGATGAATTGTTGCTATTGCTATTCAAAAGGAACAGACAGATATTGTGGCCAATTCTCCTGCCCCCAAATATTCTTAAGCAGGTTTGGATCCTGTTTCCTCTGCCCTTCTTCACTTGGAATTTCTGTTTTTTGGCTGTGCTGCTCAGCTTGCGGGATCTTAGATCCCTGACCAGGGATCAAACCTGGCCCCGGCAGTGAAAGCACAGAGACCTAACCACTGCACTGCCAGGGAATTCCCTGCCCTTCTGCACTCTGAATACCAGTATAGATTTGTTGGATAAAAGACTCTGTGCTGAGTGTGAGTACCAGGATCTTTCCTTAGAATCATTAACTGTAACTATAAATCAGATGGATTTATGTTCATTTCATTTCTTAAACCACACTGTGGTGGTTTTTATATGAATTGAGTTCCTATTGTTGAGTCTTTCTAAACATCAGAAGCTGTCCCAAAGACTTCCTGTGGCAGTATAGTCCATGGGGTAATTGTATTAGGATAATAGGGTTGAAACATTTCATAATTTAATGAGTTCGTAGATTTCTTATTCCCAGAATTAAAAAAGAACCTCTATGAATGTCAAATTCCATAATTATCTGACAGAACAGAATTTGGCTCTATTTAACCAACTGGCATACTCTCCATAGATAACATGGCTTGATTAATATAAAGAGCCCATTTCCCACACCCCTCCACTCAGGCATCAGAAATTCATTAAATATAAAGCCTTACATAATTCTGTAAAGAAGCTCACTTCTCTGCAGTTTTTCTAGCTTCTAAATTAGATATTAAAGAAGAAATATCATTCTTTAGGTGCAGGCTTTCAGCTTTCCCTGAAATGGAGTGGCTGGTTATGGTCCAGCATACAAACTGGCTTGGGTTTGATGGAATTTAGTTAATAATAATAATAATAATAAAATACAAAGTCCCCTTGGTGTTAACAAGCAAATTCTGGGGAGAGAGATGAGAATAGGATGTGGATCGAGTCTATAAGTGGCCTAGGCCTCGAAGATTCCTTCTGGAACTAGGTACACACATTTGGGTTTCTTTGGATTAGAAACATAAAAGCATAATGTGTGCCTTTAATTAAATTTTTTTCCCAGTAGAACTCTTGCCAAATGGCCAAAGAAACATAGAGCTGGATAGAAACAACAGCTGACATTTATGTTCTAGGTATTTTACATGAATATTGTTTAAACCTCACAAACAACCCTTTAAGAAGGTACAATTATTATTTTCCTTCTTTGAAAGATGAAGAAACCGGAGCCCAAAAAGTTTAGGCAACATCCCGTAGGATAATCTGGCTTGCAAACACAAACAAACAGTAAGACTGCAGAGTCTGAGATCCTGAGGTCCCGAAGATAGGCCCTATCGCCTCCCAAACTCTGCTGCCTCTCCATGGAGGGGTAGGGAGACTTACAGTGCTTTTCACAGGAAGACTGCTAAGTGCTTCTCTTGAATATTATGATTATTTTCCACAGCAATCCTTTCATGCAGCTTATAAGCCAAGAACTGGGGTCCATCAAGTGGAAAGTGACTTGTGTAAGACATTCCCTGTGTTCCTGGGAGATCCTGGCAGAAGGCGAAGAGGCTCTTACCATTACTCCTGGGAATTCACCAATGGCTAGTACTCCTCCCAGCTCCTCATTGTGAAAGACAAACAGCATCCGTCCTAGTTGGAGTGTACTCATTTGATACTTGTTCTGTATTTCTCCCTAGTGGCCAACATTCCTGGCAGAGAAAAGGAAACCAGGATAGTAACCATTGTAGAGTATGAAATTGCTTCTTATCTGAATCCATACTCTAAACCTCCTTCAGTGCTTTCATAAATCATCCCACACTGATAGAATTATTTTTTATGACTCATAGGTATATTTTACTTTTCCAGTTTTATCCTCTTTACTTTCAAGGAGAAGATTGGATGATGGAGAAGAGAGATTCACCTGCAGAGCTATGTTGGATTTTATTTAACCCTGACACATAGACTGTGGACTAAAAAAAAGAAATATGCCCAGCTTAGTGTTATGTATAAAAATACTTTTTAAAGTTTTACAGAATATAATCCAATGACAAGTCATTCACTTAACAAGAATTTATTGAGTTCTTTCTAGGTATAAAGCACTGCAATAGGTGCTGAAGTACAAAAATAAACCTACCTCATCCCTGCCCTCAAGATGCTTATACTCTTGGGTGTAATATTGTGTGACCATTTGTCTGGGCCTGCCTGAGGCAGTCTTGGTTTACACCTGTTTCCCCAATGTAATTATAAACAATACTCTCTTTCACTCTCAAAAGTGTCCCAGCTTAGATGACAAATTGCATATACCCTAGCAAGACTATTTCCCACTAGATGATGTTTTTAAAATACTTGTAATTCTTGGATATACTATAAATAAAAAGTACAAACCGCAAAGCTGCAAAAAGTATACTGACACACTGTCTTCATTTTGGAATCACTATTCCTGTCTCTATATGTCAGTTGAAGTAAGTTCATTGCGAAAGTGTGGCATTTGGTCTTACATTATTCTTTAAAATGCAACTACTGTTCAATCTCTATTGAGAGGATGAAATATATTGGCTAGAAAACTTAAGAAGATGAGAGAATCCTGCCATAAATGGAGATAATAATATGTATCATACACTCAACCCCAGTTTTATAGGAGCCAAAGGTAAATAGGACACAGGAGCCCTTGGGGGCCAGGGAAGTGTCAGGTGGAGCAGAAAAAGCAACGATTGGAGGCATTTGGGGTCACGAGCCTCTGATCTCAGAGTTCAAGGTGGCGTCTTTCCGTCTCTTGGACTCTTTGGTCTCTCTCCCATTCCTATACGTACTGAACTCATTAGTTTTTAAAGTCACCTGCGATGTGCTTTTGTGAAAGGTTGGTGTCTGCAGAACTTCTAATTACACATTACTTTGTGTACTGTTGTCTGAATATGTATATGTACGTATTTTGATATTGAAGACAAGCTATTTTTAGTTTCCTTTTGGGTATGTTTGGAGAAACTCTTAACTGTGGCTATGCTGCTATGGAAACAGTATCCATGTATACTGACATGTTTACAATTGTTTAAAACACTATAAACTTTCTAGGGCAAAGGCAAACAGCTTACTTCCATCAAAGTTGCTCCCTGGTTTCCTTTTTTATTAGTTTATTTATTACTCTCAGACCCATGTTGGAATCTGTTTCATCTGTGCCTGCATTAAAGAGCTGTTTTTTGCTGACGCGCATCATTTAATTGATTTCACATTCTTAACTACAGTAGCCCTGAGAACAGATGAAAAGTTTACCCTGAAATCAGGAATATTCTTTGGCCTTGCTAGAAAGTGAGAATTAAATACCTCCTAGGCTCCCAAATGAAAAAAATGGAATAATACCTCTTGAGGGTATGTTGACTATCTAGAATTTTCAAGTGTAGGATAATCATTTCAATGCAACTACTGTAATTATTATTTCTGTGTACAGAATGAATTTAAAGACTAGGCTAATTGCTTCAAAACATGCAAACCCAAAAAGGAGTTTTCTGGCTTATTCCAAGCATGGAGAAAAGTAGGTGGCTAAGAATCTTTACAATTTCTGGAAAAAGAATCTTAACAAAGCCACATGAATTGAAGTGAATAAGAACCATGTTTGTTTGAAAGTACCAGGAAAGTGATTTTTGGCAGGGTCGTTTTCCAGGAGCCAAAAAGTAGTTTAAAGTGGAACCGGTAATTGTGAATCATACAATGGTGTGTCCTGACTACATAAAAGGGCACATACTCTAGCGGAGCATAATATTTTAAAGGATTTTAAACACAGAGTACTTACTCCTTAAAAATCTTCTCTTTTCCAAAATTTTGTATCTATTTGGGGTAAGTATACAGTAAAGAAAGTTTCAGCTGTCATGAAGTCTACTTTCCTCTCTCTATTCTACTAAAATCTCATTTTTGTCATCTTCCTGAAACGGTCATTTAAAATCACAGATCAAGGGACTTCCCTGGTGGTGCAGCGGTTAAGAATCTGCCTGCCAATGCAGGGGACACAGGTTTGAACCCTGGTCTGGGAAGATCCCACATGCCGCGGAGCAACTAAGCCCGTGTGCCACAACTACTGAAGTCCGCGCACCTAGAGCTCGTGCTCTGCAACAAGAGAAGCCACTGCAATGAGAAGCCTATGCACCACAACGATGAGTAGCCCCCACTCGCTGCAACTAGAGAAAGCCCGCGCGCAGCAACAAAGACCCAATGCAACCAAAAATAAATAATAAATTAATTTAAAAAAAAATCACAGATCAAAAAAAACACCACCCAATGGAGTATAGTTGGTTAACAGCTATACTCCAGTATAAAATAAAAATTAAAACAAAAAACAAACACCCAGTGGAAGTCCTGCGGGAAGGGGCATGCTTAGTGGTGAGCTGGGACGTGGGCCTCAAGTGCACGTAGAGATCAATGAGCCATAAGCCGACAGTCCCCGTCCCCCTCCCTCCCAGGCCCCTTTCCAACAGTGTTTATATACTTTCTCTGCTCCCGCTCATCAGCGGACATTCCATTCTAAGCCCTTCAAAGGGACAAGGTTTCTATGATTCTGTTTTTCTTCTTTGTGGGAAGGATTCCTCCCCGACAGGAGCTTAGCAGCAGCTAAGAGACGTGACCCCAAGGCCACATTCAAATTAGAACTCAGTAAAACCCCAGGGTTTGTTGCTTCCTGGCTCTAAAGGAAACTCAGAATGACAACGGTGGCTGGATATTCTACCGTAGGTATGGAGAGTTTACAGGGGGGCCTAACGGGACGGGAATCTGGGAAGAGTGGGTGTCAAGTGGCTCTGACAACTGCGTCCCTTTAGGGTTGCCCTCAGGATCAGGATGAAAAGGTGGAAGCAGGGTAGCAGCAGCAGTTCGGCTTAACACAGAGCGCTCCCCAGACAGCCACTAATTGGCTTACTCCTTTCAGACATCTCTTAAGCAGCAGATTTCCGTTTCTGTTCTGTTGCCTCTGAGGGGATTTCCCAAATTAACCTCCTCTAAGCTTTCTTGAGGGGCTGTTTTTGAGGGCTGGTGGGGAATTTCCCTCTTCTGACCAAACTGTTGCTGGGAGAGATTTATTGCTGATCTTCGTCTGGGGATTTTCTCACAGGCCTTTGCTACTTCCTGTTTCCCAGGAGTTTCTGCTCTCTGGGAACTGAAGAGCCATCAGGAGAAGGGGACAAACAGGCTTTAGGAAAAAGGAAAGAGGGCATGTTTGATACAATGTTACTCTTCTCCCCTCTTCCGGTTCTTTGCCATAGTGATACTGGATTTGAAGATCAGGCCCAGGGACCTTACTTAGGGTTCAACTGGATTACACTAAACATTCCACAGGAACTTGGGTTGGACAGTGAAATCACAAATCACATGAATGACTGGTTTATTAGAGTAGCTTTCCTTTGTTGGGGATGGATGGAAACTCTTGTTAAAAGAAAGCATTAAAGAATCATCAGTCCTTTTACTTAATGGTAATACTCTACCACTTCTTGAGTGCTTTCTGCGTGTCACGCATGGTGCTGGGTGTTGCATACATTTCGCATTTGATCCTGGCAACAACCCAGAGAAGTAGGCTTTATTGAGGCCCATTTAACAGATGAGCAAACCAAGGCTCTGAGATGTTAGGTAATTTAGCCACATTTTCCTGGCTGGTATTAGGAGAGCTCCAATTTTGTGGAACCCCAAAGCCTATATTCATTCAGCTATAAATGTGTCAACTTCAGATTTGTTTCATAGATCTTTGAGGTGCTATTACCAGCAGAGTAGTAGAAAGGATCCTGTATAGAAGCAGCCCCCCTAAAACCAGGAGTGAAAATATTTTACGGGCAGTATCGACAGTTGTTAGCTTAGCTCTGTATACCTGCCAGGCCCTTTTGCTGTATATTCACCATCTTCACATCACCTGGAAAGTGATGCTGCTGACCTGGGAGTAGGAATCAATATATAAAAGAAGCTCCAATTGAACCAATTAATTAGTTGTTTCTCTTAGAGAACCCTCTACCTAACCGCTGCTTTTCACCTTGCTATTTTCTGCCCAACTTTGTACATTTTATCAAGGTCCTTAGAAATAATTCCCCTGAGGACAGGTCCCAGAATATCTCTGACCCTGCTCTGGCCCAGGGAAAATAACCTTCTTGATTGCTCTGAAGCTAGATTACTGTCTCTGTGTGCACGGGTATGTGTGTGTTTTCTTTTATGAGTTTCTCAGTGGGATAGATTATTAGCCACAGTTGACATTTGCGAAGTTCTCCATATACTTTCAGTTCCACCAGAGGAGTTATGAGTGCGGGTGAGGGTTTGGAGGGCAGTACCAGGACTGATATGGCAGATCCTGGGAGTTCCCAATGGTTGGCTTGGACACCCCTTTCCCACTGCACGCTTTGCTGCAGCATCTCCTCTCCCGGGTCTGCCTAGGAGGGCTCCTGACCATATCCTCTTCATCCAAATAGTGAACTCTGACAGCTACCAACTGTTGAGAGTTTACTAGTTGCCAAGTGATTTACCTGCCTTAACGGACCTGACCTTCACCCATGAAGGTAGACAAAATGATTCTCATTTATTTTACCAGTGAGGAAACCAAGGCCCCGGCAGGTTAATGATTGACCCAAAGCCACCTAGTAAGTAATCTGAGAGACTGGGACTCAGATACTGGTCTGTCTGATTCCTAGTTATGGCTTTGTTGTGGGAGAGGGGAGTAAACCTTATTTATGTGTTTATTTTTTATTTATTTATATTGAGATATTATATTCGTTTCAGGTGTACAACATAATTCAGTATTTTTATATATTATGAAATGATCACCAAAATAAGTCCAGTTACCATCTCTTACCATGCAAAGTTGTTACAATATTATTGACTATATTCCCTATGTGTACATTACATCCTTGTGACTTATTTATTAAATAGATAAGTTTGTACCTCTTAATCCCCTTCACCTATTTTGTCCGTTCCCCTACTCTCCTCCCCTCTGGCAACCACCAGTTTGTTCTCTGTATCTATAAGTCTGTTTCTGTTTTAATTTGCTTGTTTGTTTTGTTTTTTAGATTTCATATGTGTATATATATATCTCACATCGTTTTTTATCTATCCATCTATTGATGGACACGTACATTGCTTCCATATCTTGGCTACTGTAAACAGTGCTTCAGTGAACATAAGGGCATGAGTTCTTTTTGAATTAATTTTCTTCAGATAAATACCCAGAAGTGGAATTGCTGGATGTTATGTAGTTCTATTTTTAGGTTATTAAGGAACCTCCATACTGTTTTGCATAGTGGCTGCACCAGTTTACATTTTCACCAAAAAACGCACGAGGGCTCCCGTTTTACCACAACCTCACCAACACTTACTGCTTCCTGTCTTTTTGATAACAGCCACCCTGACAGGTGTGAGGTGGTATCTCGCTGTGGTTTTGATTTGCATTTCCCTGATGATCAGTAATGTTGAGCACTTTTTCATGTTCTTGTTGGCCATCTGTCTTATTTGGAAAAATGTCTATTCAGATCTTCTGCCTAATTTTTAGTCATGTTGTTGGTTTTTTGATATTAATTTCTTCACTTATGGTTTGATGGATTCCTTTATTGTTAGGTTTGGATTCCCTTCTTTTTGTGTGTGTGTATCCACTGCAGGTTTTTTGTTTGTGATTACCATGAGGTTCATACATATCAACCCGTATCTATAGCTATTTTAAGCTGATAGTCACTCAAGTTTGAAGGCATTCTAAAAGCACTACGTTTTTATTCCCATTTCCATGTTTTATGTTTTTGATGTCGTATTTTACATCTTTTTATTTTGTGTGTCCCTTAACTACCTATGTAGCTATAGTTGATTGTACTACTTTTGTCTTTTAACTGTCACACTAGCTTTTTAGTGGCTGATCCACTGCCTTTACTATTTATTTGCCTTTATGAGTGAGATTTTCCTTCATATATTTTCTTATTTCTAGTTGTGGTCTTTTCTGCTTAAAGAAGACCCTTTAAACATTTCTTGTAAGGCTGTCTAGGTGTGATGAACCCCTTTAGTTTTTACTTATCTGGGAAACTCTATCTCTCCTTCAATTCTGAATCATAACCTTGCCAAACAGAGTATTCTAGGTTGTAAGTTTTTTCCTTTTAGCACTTTAGATATATCCGGCCTCTCCCTTCTGGCCTGTAAAGTTTCTGCTGAAAAGTCAGCTGACAGTCTTATGGGGTTTCCCTTGTATGTGATTAGTTGCTTTTTTTCTTGCTGCCTTTAAGACTCTCTTTTTATCTTTACCTTTTCCATTTTCATTTTAATGTCTTGGTGTGCATCTCTTTCAGTTCATCTTGTTTGGAGCTCTCTGTACTTCCTGTACTTGGATGTCTGTTTCCTTCCCCAGTTTAGGGAAGTTTTCAGCCATGATTTCTTCAAGTAAGTCTTCTATCCCATTCTCTCTTTCTTCTCCTTCTGGGATCCCTATAATGCAAATGTTATGATGCTTAATGTTGTCCCAGAGGTTCCTTAAATGCTCCTCAATTTAAAAAATTCTTTTTTCTTTTTGCTGTTCTGGTTGGGTGATTTCCATTATTCTATCTTCCAGATCACTTATTCGTTCTTCTGTATTATCTAATCTGCTGTAGATTCCCTCTAGCATATTTTTTATTTCAGTTATTGTACTATTCAGCTCTGATTTGTTGTTTCTTATATCTTCTAAGTCTTTGTTGAAGTTCTCCCTAAGTTCCTCCATTCTTCTCCTGAACTCAGTGAGCATCTTTATGATTGTTTCTTTGAAAGCTTTATCAGGTAAATTACTTATCTTCATTTCATTAGGGTTTTTCTTCTAGGGTTTTATTTTGTTCTTTCGTTTGGAACATATTCCTCTGTCTCCTCATTTTGTTTTATGTATATCTATATCTATCTACCTACTTACTTACATTCTTTTTCAGATTCTTTTCCATTATAGGTTATTACAAGATATTGAATATAGTTCTCCATAGTATACAGTAGGTCCTTGTTGTTTATTTTACATATAGTAGTGTGTATCTGTTAATCCAAAACTCCTAATTTATCCCTCCCCCACTTTTCCCTTTGGTAAACGTAAGTTTATTTCTATGTCTGTTAGTCTATTTTGTAAATTAGTTCATTTGTATCATTATTTTTAGATTCCACATATAAGTGATATCATATATTTGTCTTTCTCTGTCTGACTTACTTCACCTAATATGATAATCTCTAGGTCCATCCATGTTGCTGCAAATAGAATTATTTCATTCTTTTTTTTCATGGCTGAGTAGTTCTATTGTGCGTGTATATATATATATATATATATATATATATATACCCCATCTTCTTTATCCATTCATCTATCGATGGACATTTAAGTTGCTTCCATATCTTGGCTATTGTAAATAGTGTCACTCTGAACATTGGAGTGCATGTATCTTTTCGAATTAGAGTTTTCATCTTTTCCAGACATATGCCTAGGAGTGGGATTGCTGGATCTTACGCATCAAGGGTCTTTTATAGCAGAAATTATTTTATAATCTCTGAAATGACCTTATACTAAGAGTAATATTAATAGTTTGTTAAATAACTCCATAGTAAATAACCATGTTTAGGACACGTTTGCCTGCTTGAAAGAAAACAGGGCATTAATTTGGAAATTATTAATTTTTCATATTAATACATGAATAAACATTTAAGAAAAATGAGGGCCATAGTTCCATTTCTTTGTACTCTTTTAAGCAAAATTTTTTAACCAGTTATCTATATTTGTTTCCTCTAATGTCTCTCTTCTTATTACCTCTTAAAACTTGCTCCAAACATATGTCTCCCATGAATGCTTCATTGAAACTGCTCTTTTCAGAGATACCAATGACTGTACTTTTATAGGTCCATCTGTCAGTTCTCAGGCCTCAGCGTAGGTGTGTGTCAGTAGCATTTGACATAGCTGGTTTCTCCCTCTACTCTGGAACAGTTTCTTCACTTTGCTTCCAGGACACACCCTCTCTTGGGTTTCCTCCTCCTCACTGGGCATTCCTTCTCAGTCTCCTTTGCTGGTCCCTCCTCTCCTCCCTGACCTTATAACGCTGGAGAGCTGCAGGGTCTTCTTCTTAGGCCTCTTCTCTTCCTTTCTCCCTCCCTTGGTGATCTCACCCAGTTTCATGGCCTTAAATATCATCTACATGCTGCCAAAAGTGTATCTCCAGCCCAGACTCCTCTTCTGAACTCCAGACATTTATGCAACTGCCGACTTGACATCTCAGACTTAACAAGTCCAGACTCAAACTCCCATTCTTCCTTTTAAAGCCTGCCCCATCCACAGTCTACACCTCCCCAGTGGATGGCGACTCTATCCTTAATTAGTTCCGAACAAAAACCTTACAGTCATCCCTGACTCTTCTTTTGTCTTTTTTCTCACATCCAAGTCTTGCTGGCTCCTCCTTCAAAATATATATGGAATCCAACCACTTTTCACCACCTCCACCTCTCCTAGCCTGGTCTGAGCCACTGTCATCTCTCTCTTGGATAATTGCCATCACTGCTTAACAAGTCGCCCTGCTTCTAACCCTTGCCCCTTGCTTCTACTACAGGCTAGTCTCAAGAATTCAGTCAGAGAAATACTTCAAAAATAAAGTCAGATCATGCTACTCTTCTGCTCAGAAACCTCGCAATGGTGTCCTATTTCACTCAGAGTAAAACAAGTCCCCTCAAAGGCTTATGCAACCCAGATGACCTGCTTCCTCATCACCTTTCTGGCCTCAACTGCTGCTAACTTCATCTTCACTCATTCCCCTCCAGCCATGCTGGTCTTCTTGTTGTTCCTCAAACACCTCAGACCTTTGGCCTGGAAAGCTTTACTCAGATAGCCACATGGCCCGCCCCCTCACCTTCTTCACATGTTCCCTAGGTTTTCACCTTCTCAATGGGGCCACCCTGCCACCTATTTCAACTGAACTTTCCTTCCCTCTTCACATCTAGCACTCTTGAACTCTTACTCTTACTATTTCCATTTTCCATAACATTTATGCCTTTCTAATGTCTATTGAAATCACTTACTGTATTTATGGTTTATTTTCTGCTTCCCACCTATAATGTAGTCTCCATTAGGACAGGGATCTGTTTATTTTGTTCACTGATGTATTCTAAGCACCAGATCAGTGTTAGCTGCCTGGTAGGAAATCAGTAAATATTTTTAAATGAATGAAAATTCAAATCTTCAGAGACAGAAATGACAGGTATGAGAAAAGTCTGTAAAGACCCTATCCATGTTGGTTCAGTGATTTTAAAAGGGATCTTTATCTCTTACTTCTTAATGACAGAACTGAGCATATAACTTCACAAACTCACAAATTAAAAGCACCCACAACAGTCTGTTCACTTCAACTGTTGCTTTTGAAGAACTTGATAAAATATCTTGTCCTTCTATCCCTTCTTTTTTGGTAAGCCTCCTTTTAAATACTCAAATAACCTGGGTGTTACTGCTAGGAAGACATCAGAAAGGCATTTAGGTGAAGGATAGAATTTATCAGGGCTCATGGTCAAAACAGCTCCTCAATATTTATTCTATATTGTCTTTGAACGATAATATTCATAGTTCCCATCTGGGCAGGCCTCATAGTGTTCATGGTACTGTGAAGGGCCTTAAAATTCATGTGATCTGTTTTCTCAGATGAAAGTGGGAAGGATTCTGACAGCCAGTTGGTTTGTGGGTAAAAGCAATGACACCATTGGTCGAGGTCTGATGGCCACCATAGCTGTTACATGTTTATATTAATACTTCCCTTTTTGAGACATTTCAAGATGTACTTTTCTCAGTAGTATGAGGCAGACTACATGTACTAATGACAAAATTTCTGAGGTTGCTCTTGAGTGTTTCCTGGTAAACTAACCACGACATGGTGGGTACTTCATAAATGACAACATGGTGGGTACAGAGGTTAAAATAGGGTCATTCATCTCACAGTCTTTCTCAGTGGAAGGCCCAAAATAACATATGCTATTTTATTCTCTAGTTTTCACCCATGCTCTTTTCCCCACTCCAGGGAAGGTTTAAGTGGATTTGCTATAACTGTGCTATGCATATGATAGACAGAATCTGTTACTATGATTAAATAATTGATTTATATTTAAAAAAAGCAATTGTCTGTTATTTATAATGGCAGTCCTATTACTTAAAGTAACTTTGTTTGGATAGATCAAAATTCATCACTCAATTTTTAACACTAGGGCTTGAAATTACTGGGGTTTTTTAATCAAAAGCATTAGAAGAATATACGATAGTTATAGGAATATGATAACATTATAGGAAGTTTGGACAATTAAAAAAACTACCTGTAATTCCATCTAACCATTATGATCATTTGTGAGCCAATAAACTAATCAGTCTGATGTTGGTTGTACTTAAGTTTTAAATCCTCTGCAAACCCACTTATTAATTCATTCTTTTGGCAATAATTTTTCAAGCATCTGTCTGTACCAGGCCCTGTGCTACACTATGGGTATTTTGTTGGTTCACAGGGAGAGGCCAAAGTCTCAACACTTGGCAAACATCAGCCATTCTGTGACTTCCTCTTTTGCCCAGAGGTCTAGAAGCAGCACAGGGGGGATGCCAGTCCAATGGTGACATGGTCACTCTTCTGCTTTGCTTGAAGATAAGGGCACTAATTCCCTTGCTTCTCCACCCTTCATCTGCAGATTACCTGGGCCTAGACTGGCCCTAAATCTCTGAGACAGACTGAACCCTAATAAATGGGTTGCTGATCCTAAAATAAAATTGTGAATCAGGTTTGGTGTTTGATGTAAAAGCCTGAGAGACACAGGTTTGTTGCTAATTTAGATTACAAATGTCATCAAAAATAGAAACCAAAAAGGTTAGGTAATTTCTAAATTAAACACTCTTTCTTAGAATAATTACCATGTTACAGCATCTGTGTACTTTGGTAGAATTTGAATAACACTTTATTGTTCAGAATAATGTTCTATTCTTGTTACCAAATAATACTTGAGTACATGCTCTTGTACTCCCTGACTGCAGGAAGGGTGTTGCCCTGAACGCTGGTACACCCTCTGCAGTGAAGCTTGGTTTTGATGGAACTTTTCAGGTACTAAAAGAATCCCTTTTTCTATTCCCCATTCATTCACAAGCAAGAGACATAGGCTTTGTTCATTTGTTTTCTAAATCTAAGTGAACTGAGTCAGGCTTGTACAGTCACCACTAAGGACAGACCATGGCAGCATGGAAAATATGATTTGAATCTCCTTTCCATGGAAACTGGCTATGAAAAGGGTAGGTCCATCAATCATAATTTGAAAGGCAAGTTACAAATCTTCTGATGAAGCCGTCTCAAGCTATCATCACAGCAAGTAGAACTGAGAACCCGTTTTTCAGCTGAGGAAATACACCTGGTCATTTTGGATATTTCCATCTTGATAGCTTAGCCAGAAGCTTCCTGGGCTTAAATAATAGCGTTTCAGCATTTCATGTTTCTAAGTTTGAGTCTGAATTTAAGGAATGCTAATCTGTAACAACAGTTACAGAATTCCACAGAATTTTGTCTAAAATGACATGAACTGGTTGTCATAGTCTGGGAGATAGTTCTTCACTAGGACACAGCTTTGCCTTTAGTCAAAGGTCATACATGCACAAGCAAACAATGGCTGTGTTTTGTATATTTTTCTGTTACTTTAATGCATTTAAATTTCAATATGGGTGTACAAGACACGAGTTGTATTATTAAACTCTCCTTTATGCTTCTTAATGAGGACTATTTTTTTTTCTTTGAGTTGAAAACAAACCTTTTTAGCTTAAAAGCCTGTGTATTCTAAAAATGAATAATCACTATACAGAGACCATGATCACTATGCTATTTGTCCCTTAATATGTGCTCTCCTCTCTTCCACAGTAATAGAACCCCTGATTCTTTAGCTGGGCATGTAGCTGTTCAGAGGGAAAAAAAAGGCTATTTCCCAGTTTCCTTTGCAAAGGACTGAGTGGAAGTTTTATATGGCAACTTCTGGAACTTTCCTTAAGTGACAGTTGGTATGTACCTCTTGCCCCTTCTTTGTCCCGTCCTCCATCCTGCTGCTACAATTGTGGACACGCTAGCAGGAGCTCTCACTGACATCTTGGCTCATGAAGACAAGGGCAACACGGCAGATGAGTGGGCAGAAATGTCATACCAGCTTGCCTACCTTTGCAGCTTTATATGAAACAAAGATAAACTATCCTGTTTAAATGACTGCTCTTTTGGGTCTATGTTTTTCAAAATGAAAACTAATCCTCATGTACACAATCACCTATAATGGAAAATAATGGACTGTTTAATCTCACATGAAGAAATAAACATACTGTAGCAGACACGTATTGGCTCATCTGCCCGACACCATTTTCCAGAACTGACCCTCTCTCTGCCACCATCTACTTAGTTATAGTGAGAGTTTCCAAGCTCTAGAACATGACCTCACCTTTTTTTTTTTTTTTTTTTTTTTTGCGGTACGCGGCCTCTCACTGTTGTAGCCTCTCCCTTTGCGGAGCACAGGCTCTGGACGCGCAGGCTCAGTGGCCGTGGCTCACGGGCCCAGCCGCTCCGCGGCATGTGGGATCTTCCCGGACCGGGGCACGAACCCGCGTCCCCTGCATCGGCAGGCGGACTCTCAACCACTGCGCCACCAGGGAAGCCCCATGACCTCACCTTTGACTGAAGGATAAGCCCCTGACCCAGCCTGGGCCAATCAAAAGCTTTCCCCAGGAACTTGAAAATAAAAAGGACAAAAAGAGATTAGTCTCTTTGGAGTATAAGACTATAGTAGTAAACACATGAGCTACTGGCAGCTTTGTTTTCCAGCAGGTGTTGGGAGAAGTAGAAGAAAACAGGCTACAGTGGGAAAGAACAATGAATCAGAGTCAAAGAGAGAAGCAGAGGGACTTCCCTGGTGGCTCAGTGGTTAAGAATCCACCTGCCAGTGCAGGGGACATGGGTTCGAGCCCTGGTCCAGGAAGATCCCACATGCCTCGGAGCAACCAAGCCCTGTGCACCACAACTACTGAGCCTGTGCTTTAAAGCCTCCGAGCCACAACTACTGAGCCCACGTGCCTCAACTACTGAGCCTGCATGCCTAGAGCCTGTACTCCGCAACAAGAGAAGCCACTGCAATGAGAAGCCGGCGCACCACAACAAAGAGTAGCCCCCGCTCGCCGCAAGTAGAGAAAGCCCCGTGTGCAGCAACGAACACCCAATGCAGCCAAAAAATTAATTAAAAGAGAGAGAAGCAGAGATTTAGGGATGGAGGCAGAGAAGATTCCTAGGTTCCCCAAAGTCCTCTCAGGCCTGGTTGTCTCAGCACTGCTACTTGCTTACTTAATATCCACCCTCCACTTTCTCCTTTCTAAGCAATGCTGATGTTCTGAAACCCCCTCTCCCCCCATCCTTAGAGGGGGTTATAGATCGGCTGAAAAAAATATGTGCCTGACAATCCCCTGGCAACTCTATTGATCCAGTGATGGGCATGCCTCTTATATTGGCCCAATCTGATTGAAAAGTTATATTCCATTTCTAGGGGGGGCAATTTACTCTTTTTCCTGCTGGAGATGAACAAGGAAGCACATAGTCCTGACTGCCATTGTCAGCTCTCTTGCCTCTATGAAGGCGACCATCCTGGGATGAGGGCAACACGAAGATGGCAGCAAGAAGAATTCTAAAAAGTGTGAGCCTTTGATAGCATTTTTTAAATTATTTATTTATTATTTGGGGCTGCGTCTGGTCTTAGTTGCTGGCACATGGGATCTTTTGTTGCGGCGTGGGCTCTTTGTTGCGGCACGTGGGCTTCTCTCTAGTTGTGGTGCACAGGTTTTCTCTCTCTAGCTGTGGCACGCGGGCTCCAGGGTGCATGGGCTCTGCGGTTTGCGGCACTCGGGCTCTAGTTGAGGCGCCGGAGCTCTGTAGTTGTGGCGCATGGGCTTAGTTGCCCTGTGGCATGTGGGATCTTAGTTCCCCAACCAGGGATCAAACCCACCTCCCCTGCATTGGAAGGCGGATTCTTTACCACTGGACCACCAGGGAAGTCCCTGATGGCATTTTTGAGCCCACCCTGGACTGAATCAAATATATTTAGATAATAAATGACCTATTATAGAAGTCAGGGGTCATCAAAGTTTTTCTTAAAGGGCCAGACAGTAAAAAGTTTAAGATTTGCAGGCTATAAAGTCTTTGTCCTGACGAATCTACTCTGCCATTGTAGCTCTAAATGAGCCTTAGGAAATACATATATGAATGGCTCTGAATGTGTTCCAGTAAAACACCTGGTGACCAACCTGCAGGCCATCATTTGCCAACCCCTGTTATAAGCCAGTTTGAGTCAGTTTTCTGTTACTTGTTGCCCAAACTACCATATATGATACACAGGTCCTAGTTCATTTCTGAGGGCCAGCTGCATCTTGCCCTTGGAGTCTATGAGAATCTCCAGTGTCCAGAGCAGATGGTCAAAATATTTAACAAAGGGTACAGCATAAACACCAACCAACCACGAACATGTACAACGGTCATCTTGGGGTGAACTGGCTAAATATTACTTTGCTATTATCTCTCTATGAAGTCCTCTTTGTTACTGAAACCAGCCAGGGTTTATTTCTGTTATTTATAAACAAAAGCATCTTCACCGTTCTTTTTAGATTTTCATTTTGGGTACTCCGTTAATGATTTTACTCTTTTTTTTTTTTTTTGGTTAAAATGCTGATCAGTTTTATATTATTTCTTCTTTTTGAATCTTCCTTTCTTAAGTTCAGTATTCCAGTGACAAGATTGTAATACTGATTCTTTTAAAAACTGGCAGATGACAACGTTCCCTGATAATGAGCTCTTTTTTGAATTCCTGCAGGTCTTATGATCAATAACACACAGTCTAGCACTTGACACAGGGGGTGTGACTATAAAATATCAAAAAGATTTTAGCACACATAACCACTGCTCAGACACCCAATGTAGTTTGTTAAACGCAGTTGCAACTATAAGTTATATTCCAGCAATGCCGCCATTTCTCAAAGCATCTTTGGAATTCCTCCAATCTCCCCACTTTATTTTAATATCTGATGTTGATGGAGATCTATCGCACTGTCATCAGGTCTGGCTTTGAATGAATTCCTGCCATTTGCAAAAAAGTAGATCCATCTTAAATATTTGCAATCATAGAGTATTTTCTTTTTCCCTTTCCTCTCTCACATAATTATTAGGCACCAAGCTATGCCGAATATGCACCTTTAACTCTTCTAGGTGCTCGTGAGATAAAGTCCCTATTATCAGTGTGTTCATAGTTTAAAAGGAGAGAAAATAAATAAATTACTATGTAACCCAAATTTGTCCAGGCTTCACCAGTCCATGAGTACAAATAACCCGAATTTCACAAGCTTTGCCCCACTTACATATGTGGGAACATAGCCTCCTGCCAGGCTTTTGACATGGGTTCCCACACTAACCACTTATGTGTTTCCATTTCAGGTCTCCTCTCTGCTGCTTTCAAGCCTCAAAGATGTCAGGTGCCTGGGTTTTTTTGTTTTTGTTTTTGACTTTCAAAACTTTTCTTTAATGGTGAAGGAAAATGATACTATGTTACACTAGTTTAAAGCTTTTAACTTTGTTTTCAAAAAAATTCTAGAAAACCACCTAACAGGGGGTAAATCTCTGTAGTAGGTAGCCTGACTGGCAGCCAGCGTCTGTAAAACAGTTCAGAGTAGAGAATTCTTATTGTTTTCCAGACTGCCCTGCTTCAAAAAGGAAGAGGCAAGTTTAACCCAGTAAACAAATGCAGAGCTAAAAGACAGGAGGAAAATGGGCCAAGAGAATGGCTGAGACATATTTTCTTTTCAATCGCAGACAGTTGCCCTCCTTTCTGGGGACAGATTTTAAAAGAACATAAATTTCTGCAGATGGTGCTTCCTGGTCATCACAGCAGCACTGAGCTCCAGGAAGGCAGGGGCTTTGTCCATTTTCTTCAGTATTGTATTCTTCAGGTCCACAACAGTGCCAGACACTTACTAGCAGCTCAAGACATACATGAACATAAAATGAATGAATGAAGCCGAAAAAGAGTTAGTCCTTCATTCCACATTTCACTGCTACCCGCTGTCTTCCACACAGAAATGGGAAGAATGCCCTGCCCTTCACTGGGTGCTACGTTTTGTTTTCTGGGTCCTAATGCCCTTTCTCTTTCTAAGTCCTTGGTGATCACAGCCTTTTTCAAATTCTCTCTCAGCTCCTTTCTCTAAGAACTCAGGCCTGGTCCTTGGGTCATTGGTGGGAAAGACATACTTGAAGGCTCAAACTTACTTTCCTGACTTAAAGATAATATGGAGTGATAAGTATTACACTAGATGCACATACAGGGACATAGTAAACAAGATGAGAAATTGAAGACAGTAGGAAATCATAGGGAGGGGGACAGATGGTGTAGAAAAGATGATGGATAAAACTGCCTGCTTCAGTTTTGCCTTTTACTTGCCCTGAAAATTTTGTCTTCATAACCTGATTGTCAACGTCCTCCTCCTTGTTTTATAATTTCCTCTTTCCAAGTATGCAATAGGTGCTAGTTAAATATTTGTTGACTGGTTGACAAAGAGAATTAAGACCTTAGTGGAGTTTCATTGCTTTTCCCCTAATATTTGCTTTTCCATATTGATTGCTCTGTGGTCACACTGGTCTATGAGACACTGGATAATGAGAACTCAATGAACGCTCATTTGTTCAAATCAAAATCCACTTAAGGACTACATACAATGGGTCAAGGCTTGTGCTAGATGAAAAGCCCCAAAGATTAGTAAGATCTAATAAGATGCTCTAAAGAAGCATACAATGTAGAAGTAGAGATAAAGCAGGTCAAATAACTCTAATGTAAGGTAGAAGGAGTTCCATGGTGTACTAGAAGATCACATAACTTGCTATGGGAATACAAAGGAAGCAAAGAGATCTCTAATTTGTAAGCTCTGAGAAGGGTACACAGAGGAACTCTATGAGGAATAAGTAGGCTTTTAACCAGTGGAGATGGGTGGGGGGAAGCATATGGGTAGCGGGAACTCCATGAATATATGGAGGTGAAATTCAATCTACAAAGGAATGTATATCATAGATGTTTCCAGTATTCTCTCCCATTCTTTAGCAGTTGTGTATCAGTCTCTTAAAACAGAACCAGTAGAACAGTGGAACGGCACATTTTTTGGTTGTTTTTTTTCAAGTTTGCACTGAAGGAGAGGGTTTCATGAACAATGCTGCTGGCAGTATTTTAAAAGAAAGACTAAAGCACCACGCTGCATGTGAATTGCTCTGTCCAACTGTGCATGCAAAGCAGATGGTTGTTAAACATTTGTTCCATCCCTGGTATTGTCTGCCTTATAAATGCTAAAGAGTAGGTGAAACGGAGAATTCTATCATGTTAAAGGAATTTTTGCCTATAATTTGTTTATAACACACTCCTGACTAACGGGCAAACTCCCTGCTCCCTGGGGCTATGCTCCAAGTGCACACACATTCCAGAAAGATTAGCCTTTCCCTTGTTGCTGCTAAGAGCCCTAAAAGCCATGGAAATCAATACATACAATGATTTATCACTGACAGATTAAAATTTTCCATTGATTTCTTCTGGAATGGAAATTTGTGTCCCCCAAGGAGCTTTATTCTTTTAATAGACAACTAGGCACTCAGTTGTAATTTTAAGTTTTGAAATGCTTTGGCAACAGTTTTTATGAAACACACAGACGAAAAATGGCAAGGGGCCCTGGATAGTTTCAAAGTCTGGCTGAGATGTACAGAAGTGAATAGCGCTTGCTTGCCTGGGCCCACTGTGAGCCTTGGTCCCCTGAAGCAGATGCTCCGTCCCTTGCCATTGCCATGTATCTAACGACTGCTGTCAATTTGCAAGCACCAGCAGTCTGGTGGGCTCCTTGTCTTTCTTTCCTTTCTGAAAACAACTGTCTACTCAAAATGTACTCTGAGGCTATACATCTCAAGAGACCAGCAGGCAGTTAGTATTTGGAGGATCCATCATTCAAGCAGGCTTTATACTCGTGCGTTTCAAAGTTGAATGTGTGCATGAGTCTCCTGGGGACCCCATTAAAGCTCAGATTCTGATTCTGGGGTGAGACCTGAGATTCTACAGTTCTAGCATGCTCCCAGGGTTACCTGGAGTGGGATTTTAAACTCATCCCTCTCCAAGGTAGGAAGGACATGTGGTGTGTGACAAGGACAGTGTGCTGAGCACTCAAAGGCCACGTGATAACATGTCACCCTGACCAAATGTCCCACAAACATCAGGAACAGAACCCAGAGGGAGAGTCTGAGCTCTTCACTGGGAAAGCCTGACCTTATTTGTTTCTCTGAAGCAATATGGCGATGGGATAACAGAGGAAGAGAAAGAAAATAGATGGTTCATTTCCCTATTCCACATGTTTTAATCCCCTACTCCGTGCCAGGCATTTTCGGCACAGGGAATATAAATATAATAAGAAAATGGACAGAGGAGTAGACTATTTTGGAAAGGCAGACATTGAAAGCATTCCCCTCAACTCCTTTATTTTTGTCAGGAAACTTCTGCTCCAAGACCCTGTAAGGAATCTAGCTGTTCAGCATCGCCCAGGAGAACAACATTATCTGTCGTTGTGCTTTGTGTTCAAAGATACTTCTGGCAATGATGTTACTATTCCTGTGTGTGAGTCTGGCAGAAAGCCCTAAGATGTGACCTAATTTCCAAATAGCGTGTCCTTCTGGTGAGCTGTTATTAGTAAAACCTGCTGTAGTTTATGACTCTACCCTATAGACACTGCGAAAATCGAAGGAAAAGGAGGTTTCCAACTGGATTCATTTGTGTGACTAGATGATCTTTATGGAATAACAGCTTATGCCCATTATATGAAGAGATGATGTAGAAACCAACACACCATCTTTTCTTTCTGAGAGAAGGGCTCTTAAAAGCCTGGAAGTGGAAGATCATTAGGTAATTTGTTGTTAGCTCAAGAAGGACACATCCTGGTATATTTATAGTCATGCTGCCCAGGGGGAGACTGTTTATGTATGGACCTGTTTTATCATCCCTTCTCTCCTGAGTGGGTCTTGAAAGTTAAATTATAACATTGCATTATGCTTAAAAGGAAAGGATGCTTCATAGAAAAAGCATTTACTAAGTTCTTAAGGGACTGTTGTGCACTGATCAAATGACAGATGGTGTTCGGTTTTCACAATGTAGGAGTGCTAAAAGAATGTAGGGTCACAGTGAAGGCATGGAAAATCAGAGTAAAATATGGTGCAAGTTGTTCTCAGCCTGGCATAAGAAGAGGAGGTACCAGGAAAATGATCCTAACCACCAAGGGAGGAAAGGAAACTGAAATGAAAAATGACAGTACTTCAATTTTTGAAAAGCAGGTCTGCACCCTAATTTAGCTATGGGATTTTGGGTAGGTCACCAGTGTCTCTGGGCCTCGCTCTTTGAGTGCAGCAGATAAGAGGTTTTCGATGATCTTTAAGTCCCCTCCCAGCTCTGTAACTCTGAGTGCTTACTCTGTGTTAAATGCACCATAAAACAAACACCTTCAGAAGCACCATCATCTATCTCTGGGAGGGTTTTTTTTTTTTTTTTTTAAATCTACATTTTGCAAAAGAAACTAAGGTTTGGAGAGTTTAAGAAACCAGGCCAAGCTTACACATCTAATTGGAGACAGAGCTGGGATTCAAACCCAGGCAACTTGACACCACAGCTAATGCTTTTAAGCTTTACAACATGTTGCCTTTATAAGAATTGTATGGGTAAAGAAGGAATATTTTGTCACTTTCTTAGAAAATCAATTGGTGAGGTAGGGAGGTCCCTTACAATATTTGTTACATACCTGTTTTATAATTCTTGACATATTGGAGTTTGATCCTGATAAAGGAAGATGTTGTAACTGGTGTCATAATCTAATGTCCAGGAATTTAAGATGTGAGATGAGCAGCGCACACCTTCCTCAGTTCCTGCCTTCCTCAGCTCACTTAGCTGCAGGTATTGATAGCTTTACTTCTCAGGTCTGGCCTGCCCAGCTGAGCCCAATTTGTCAGGCCAGGCTGCTTAAAAGTAACCACAGGAGCACTGACTAGTGGCATCTTAGGATTCGTGTTCCTATCTCCTGGACTCCAGATCCTGGGAGCTAGGAAGTTCTAGGCTGCAGACAGCAGCTTCCTCTCACTCTCTTCCAACAAAATTTCCCACACCCACATGACAGGGTTCCAGTAGAGTTTCCTAGTTTGCACGTCGACTTTCCTCCTGAGACTAGAATTCTGCACTAAACACCACCCTGCCTGGATGGGGCTAGGCTACCCTCCTCACCCCTTGGAGGAGGTGTGACAAAGGGCAGTGGTGGATGCCACCTTCATTTTTGCATATTTGCATCTCACTTGTATATATTCTTATTTACTTATATATACTCTTATTTACTTATATATATATTTTAAACAGACTCACTTTTAAAATTTAAATAGCTTAATCTTTTTGAGAGAGAAAACTTTGTCAAGGAGGTTTATAGTTTTAAGTTTTATATTTAGGTCTATGATTTATTTTGAGTTAATTTTTGAAATATGGTCAGAGGTATGGATTGAGGGATTTTATTTTTTGCATACAGACAACCAATTATTGCAGCACGATTTATTGAAAAGATTATCTTTTCACCAAATGATTGTCTTTGCATCTTTGTTCCTCTCCTTGAGAGTTAGGCTGGGTTCTTTGTTCCTCTTGATTTCCAGCTTGGGAGCCAAAATTTGAGCTACCACCCACCTGGCTTCAACTGTTGCCCCTTCTAGGAGGTTCCTGCTGACCATTCATTAGCCTGGACTCTATGTTTGCTATATCTTTGGACATTGTAATTTAGTCTCTTATTGACCTCTCTTTGGTTACTTCTGCTTAATAATATAACTCTCCCTTTTCTTAAGGGTTTACTAGGTACTCCAGCCCTAACTCTGCCAACCCTCCAAATTCTCTCTTTTTTTTTTTTAATATCAACTTGCCCTTGATGTCCCAAAAGTTACAACATACAAAGTGAATTTGAAATTTTTTAAGGGGTAGGAAAGGGTAAGAAAAGTTTTGAATTTTGTACAGAAGAAAGGGGTGGGTATTCATAAAGCAGTGTCATTAACTGCTGGCATGTCCCAACTGGGATTCACTATTAAAGGGCTCTTGTGCATAATGAGTTATTTCCCTCATGTGATTTCTGTTTTAGGGTAGGACCAAAGCATCTATGTTCTATCCCACATATATCCCACACACAAAGGTACACATACAGACATCAACGCACACACATACACAGATATCCGGAAATATTTTTGCACTTAACTGTGGCTCCCCTTCCAGTTAATTTACAGACATATTTTGTAGTTATACTATAGGGGAAATTTCTAAGTTATCGGATTTTAGAGACTATAAGGATTCATCTGGGTTAGGTGGGCTGTCAACTCTGAAGAAATGGTGGTGATGGTTTTGGAGCACTGCATTGAAAAGGATTGCCAGGCTGAGTTTAGCTCAGTGGGGAAAAACAACTTTCATTGATTAGTCATGCCTGCCACGGTTCGGGGTGGTGGCATATATGTGGTATATTACTAACTCTGATCTAAGACTAGGCCACTCTGTTTTCCAGTGTAGTAATCTCTTCTACACTATCTTTGAGTGCTGGCTTCTGTCTATTACAGGAATATTTTCAGTAACTGTGAGCTTGCTATTTTTCAAGAATGCTTACTGCATTGTTGAACAGTTTACATGTTGAGTCCAAACTCTATCATTGCAACTTCCGATCATTTGTCCCAATTCTACTACTTGGACCTGTACAGACCAAATTAATACCCTATTCCCCATCATAGCTCTTCAAATATGAGAAGATAGCTATTATATGATCTCTTCTCCTAGATAAACACCATTTCTTTCAGTTATTTTTCAGATATTGTGGTTTCTGGGTCTCCACCATCCTGGATGTTGTTTAATTTTTCCTTGCTACCTTTCAAGTTTGCTAATCAGAAAGGGACAAAGAATTTTGTCCTACCTTCCAGGTAGGATCTGACCAACTGGAATTAATTGGGACTCTCTTATTGACTTACACTTCCTTATATTAATAAGCTTTAGTTTGCACCTGAAACATGTTACTTGGCTATTTCACACTGAGCTTACAGTAAATATAAAAAAAAATTATTTTTATATAAATTACTTCACTCAGTTCTTCTCTTTCCTGAGTTCATATTTGAATGTTTACCTTTTAAATTGTATCTTAATAATAACTGCCCTTTCTTGAGTACCGTGCTGCATGCTCTATTTGTGTTTTCTTTCATATCTAGAAGTAGATATTCATTCCAATTTAGCAGTTGTGAAAACTGAGACTCAGAGATGCCCAGTGTTACAGATCTAGTAAGTTGCAGAGCCTGCACTCAAATTCAGTTCTTTCTATCTCTAGAGTCTATTCTCTTTTGGCTGCCAAATGCTCAATTTGATAATTTTGAAACCTGAATCCATCACAGAAAAAAAAATAAATAAAGGTGGGAGGAGATAAATAGGCTGTCCTTTTGTCAAGATGTTCTTTATTTTTGGCATTCTGATATACCAGTCAAGCACTTCATTTAAATACATAAATAAAAAGGAAATAAACTTTTCCTGACCAGTTCCTGGTGAACTCTTGTTGGTTCCTAGTGGTCATCTGTTTTAAAGTGTTCATGAGATGCCTGCTTAACTATCCAGTCTGGAACTTTGCTGGGGATTAATGGCAAGTTTATCAGTCTATAATTTCCAGAATCCATGATTACTGGGACATTTGTCTGTGTCCTTGGTCTGGTCCCTGTCCTACTTCCCATAAGATCTCACAGCTGCTCACAGTGATTCTACCCTTACATCTGCATATGTGTCCAGTTCTCTGGGATGGAAGTGGGGTTGGGGGTTGGGGGGTTGCCCTCCTTTAAAGTAGCTAAGTACTTTCACACCATATTCCCTTGTCTTTTTAAAATTTCTTCTCCATACTGTTATTTTTTCCACTTCCACTTTGTAGGTAAAAAGCAGAGCCTCTCTCTTAATGGAGGGATTAATGGAATAGATGCACTCAACAAAGTTTCCAGCAATTTCTGTTAAGTGAATTCTAAAGTGAACTCTTATGGCCCCAACAATAACAAAAGACAGTGAGTGCACTTTCCCGAAAGCCCAACTTGTATTACAAGTCAGTGAAATGCATTTGGGTACTATCTACTCTTTCAGATGATCTGTGCTGGGAAACTTCTCCGTCAGTAAAAATAATAGAGCCAAATATGAGTATTAATAGATAAGGAACCCAGCAGAACCCTGCAGGGCCCTCCCTAAGTACAAAACCGAGCAGTTGATGATTAAGACAACAGAGTCACAGACTTGGTGTCTGATGCACATTCCTGAGTCGTTTTACAGATACTGTAACTGCCACGAGAGGACAAAAAAAGAAAAAAAAAAAAAACTGCTGATAACTGCATGATGACCAGACTGAAGCCATGACATAAGCTGCTCCAACTTAAGCAGTACTGAACCTATGGCTAGCACAATTCCAAGAGCTGGCCTTCAGAGAATAGGATTAACATTATTGCTTATAGTAATCTATATCTTTATGGGCATCAAAATAATTGCAGCTTGCTCTGCCCATCTATGTAAGGAGGCAACTAAAATAGTCAGCAAAGAGATGCTACAGACCCATGTTGACATCTTCCACTCTGAGAATACGGCGCCCTATGTCTGCACGAAGAAGTTACAGAAGATGCATCTTTGGCCCTAATCCCACAGAAATGAAATGATGTTTGACAGTAGGGAATTGAAAGCAGCTCTTTTGCCCCTTTCCTGCTTGCCCATTTCTGTACCCCTCTAACCTTAAAAGAACCTAATTATAGGAATGAGATCACTAGGCAATTTAACCTAACTCCTGACCATGCTCTCCTGAATGCACACCATGCCTTGCCTAACCTGTTGATTCTTTTCCCAGATTAAAAAGAAGTACGAATGAAGAATTAAGCAGTTTTTAAAAAAAATGACTAGGTTTCTACCCCAACAGTGCCCCTAAAACAATCCTGCGGGCAGATCACTCAGGCAAGATAACATCTGGAGAGAGAGTCAGCCAGTCTGCATTAAAGGGAGAAAGATGCTGCGTTTAATGAACGGAACCTCCTGCCTCGACGATTCACTGAGATTCTTCACCACCACCCCCATTTTTCCCTTTAAAAACTGTCATGGGGCTTCCCTGGTGGCGCAGTGGTTGAGAGTCCGCCTGCCGACGCAGGGGACGCCGGTTCGTGCCCCGGTCCGGGAAGATCCCACATGCCGTGGAGCGGCTGGGCCCGTGAGCCATGGCCGCTGAGCCTGCGCGTCCGGAGCCTGTGCTCCGCAACGGGAGAGGCCACAACAGTGAGAGGCCCACGTACCGCAAAACAACAACAACCACAAAAAACTGTCATGGTTGAGCAGAATCTTCGGAGTTGGTCTCTGGACACCATGCCACCATCTCCCCAGATTGCCAACTTTCCTGATTAAAGCACGTTTCCTTTCTATTGACACTTGCCTCTTGAATTAGTGGCTTATATTAAGAGCAGTGGGCAGCCGAACCTGGTTCCATTAACAGGTGTGGTTAATTCCCTGATTACGTCCCAACTAGATCTAAGAGTATATGTATGTTGAAAGTTTAAAGTTTCTAGCCTATGACATAGCCTGACACCCATATAACCGTCAAAAGATCGGTAGACCGTGCAAATTAACACACCTGCCAGGACCCTGTGTGAGAGGGGTCCGGTGTTAACACAGAGCTGCTTCCTGGATAAGAGTTAGGACGCAAGCACTTAATAAAAGCTTACTCTCGGTTGTTTTCATGCTTCCCAGTGCTACAAAGAGAGCTTGTCTGTGAAACACTAGTAATTGCACATTGTTGGTGTGGAGGGACATTGAAAAACGATAAACTACAAGGAGCAGCGAGCTCCCTTTATAAATCTTACCTCGCCTAGATTAGCAACCGTGGACTTCAGTTTCCATGTGCTCTCTCCTCTTTGTAGTCCTCAAAGGCAAGCCCTGACTAAGCGCAGCTCCCTCCTTCCTTCTGACTCCTTATCTGGAAGCCCCCACCGTCCTTCTAATCCCTTTAGAGGCTTTGAAATCCGGGTCTCTGAGCGCAGGCGGTCATGAATATTCATCTAGGGGCGTGGCCCCGCAGCGTGCTCGACTCCAGGCAGCTGGGATCTGCCGAATGGGCGCGCCAGCTGCGTGCCGGGGCAACAGTTCTCATTTTGTGTGGGGGGCTGACAAGATGTCCAGCCTCACGCCGGCTCGAGACCGCACATTGTGCGTGCGTGGGAGGGGCTTTGCCAAGACGAATGGACTTCTCTGAGGCAGGGCCTAGGAGCTGTCATTGGAGGGGCTCAAATCTCCCTGCCACCCACCTGCCAGGGCCTGTGAAATTCCATTGACAAAAATTCAGGCATTATCCTCTCCAGGAGTCTGTCACTTTTTAAGAAAACAAATATCCCTTGTGTGAATAACTGGAGGCTTTTATCCTTTGGTGGCACCTCCTCCTTTGCAATTCTCTCTGATGGAGACTCTTCTGCCTTCTCAGGACTAATCACAACTGTTCCTCACAGCAGTTTTGTTTTGGTTTTGTGTTTGTTTTTAAGATTATCAAGCCATCTTGTCTGTCTCCCCTCCTCTCCATCATCTTTATTTAGTAGTAGTATAGCAGTAGGGGTTAAAAAACAGACATCCTGAATTAAAATTCCAGTTTGACCACTTACAATCTGTATGAATGTGGCAAGTTAACTGCTTTTGCTTCAGTTTCTTCAACTGTATCATAACAGGAGGTAATAATACCACCTACATCATGGCGGTCTGAGGATGAAATTTCATTTTTGGATTTATTTATGTATACACATAAAATATGATACTGTAATATAAAATAGTCTAATATTAATCGGGTATAATATATACTTATATATTAATGTACAGTGGTTGCATACATTATCTACTATATATGATCATAAATATAAAATGCTTGTACAATTCCAGGCATGTATTAAACACTCAGTAAGTGTTAGTTATTGTTGTTGTTCTTTTGTCTTTTGACTGGACAGGACTGGCAGAAGACAGCTGAGTGTAAAACAGTGGAAGTCAGCTAGAGTACATGTTGCTGGAGGCAGAGTTCCATGAGAAGCAAAGGAGGCAAGAAACCACATCCACCCAAGGCAAGAAGAAAGTCAGGCTGAACCCAGAGGAAACAGGGAGGAACAGAGAGGTCAGCCTGCAGTGGGAGCTGGGATGCAGCTGAGAAGGGGGGTGCCAGTGGGGAAGTGTGGGAACCAATCCCCTTGAGGAAGCACAGTGTGCAGCAATAATGATCACAGTACCGCAACTCGCTCTTTCCTTTGTTTGATTTTAGGCTGAGTCCCAGACCCTAGTCTGCACTCCACTGACTCTTAAAGCAACAGGAACCTCAGGCAGGCCCTAGGAGCAGGAGCTGGCGCTTTCCTTGGGGTGTCTCAGTTTGAGAAGCTTTTGCTCTAGGATTCTCCATCGACCCCATCTTCCTGTCTTTGCACTATTCCCATCTTTAAAATCCCATTATCCACAGCACAGCACTCAGGCTCTGAACCCCACCCAGTCCTTCTAGTTATGCTGGCTTTGACTTTACCTACCTTCCTATCTCTTCTGACATTGTCCACCCACCCTTTTATTTCTCCACAAGACGTATTACCCCCACCACCCCCCATTGATTTCCAGGTATTCCAGTCTTCCTATGGTTTCCTAAACATGTGGTTTTGGAAACAGTGCTGTGTTCACTACTTCATTTCATTTTCCTGGGCAGCTAAGAAGATATTTCCCAGTTAGGTTAGGACAATGAGCAAATTCTTAACAACAGAAAAGTGGGCAGAGGGATATGACACTTCTGGTTCAAGGAAGGTAAGAGGGGATCTGAGTTCTTTGTGGTCATCCTCTCTTGTCTATAATTCAGGAAGTGCAGGAATCTAAGACAGTGGTTTGCAAGATGGAAGCAGACTGGATCCCGAGTTTCTGTTGCAGGAACGCGGACCAACTAGAATTGGATTATTTTTTTTAATGAGAAGAAAAGCCATTGAGATTATGGAGTTTATGATCTCGGCAGATCCCATCCTATCCTGACAAATCATACCCATGCTATGCTCTTTGTCATTTTGGTGTGTCTCTAATAACATTATGCCCCTTGAAATACCTCCCTGATTTCCTACCCTGCAGTAAAGTGCTATTATCTTTGGAGTCTCCTCTGTGCTCTTATGTTGTGCTTAGGTTTCTGGCCTGAGTGATTGGATGAATCTTGGCACCAGTAAAAGAAAGTGAAAAGGAGGAAGAGGAATACATTTGGTAGAGACGAAGAGCTCCCTGATATGCATGATGAATTTGAGAATAGGATATCCAGGCAGAGATGTCCAGTAGGTATTTGGATATATGAAAAGTAAGATAAGAAGAGGGTGGAAGATGGGAAGATGGAGCTGAGTGAAACCCCAACATTTAGGGGAAGGCAGAGAAGGCAGAGCCCTTACAAACTTCCCTAACTTCACAGTGTCCCCCTAGGCCATTCAGGGTTGAGCATGAATCTGGGCAACTAGCACGAGTTTGTCGATCAAAATTTACAAATGTGAAATTTAATTTCTGAAGAAAACAGGGTACTGTGCAATCAAAGCTGTTGGATAGACATGAAAAAGTCTTTGAAGGTGGAATGGCTTTGCCTTTATTACTGAGAAAACTTCCCTTGGAAAGTTTAGCTTTGATCATGTTAAAGGAAACCATAAATTGGTAAATTTAATTTAAATCCTACCCTGGCTTTTATATTCCTGGCTTTCCTCAACCTGAAGTCTTCTGGCTTAGATCAACCTAAAGGAGTGAGAAGGTTGCGAAGATTTTAAACTTGCTTATAGGAGTCGATTGTTTTCACTATCCTCTGTTTTGTTTTGTTTTTCTTCATGTGATTGCTCATTGCAGATAATTCTAAAATTATTCTAAGTGGTCACCCTATTACTGCAGATCCTTTTTTTTTTTTTTTTTGTGGTACGCGGGCCTCTCACTGTTGTGGCCTCTCCCGTTGCGGAGCAACAGGCTCCGGACGCGCAGGCTCAGCGGCCATGGCTCATGGGCCCAGCCACTCCGCGGCATGTGGGATCTTCCCGGACCGGGGCACGAACCCGTGTCCCCCGCATCGGCAGGCTGACTCTCAACCACTGCGCCACCAGGGAAGCCCCTACTTCAGATCTTTAAATGGCACCTGGACTACCTTCATGGGTCAAGAGAGGTGTAACCGGTGCATATATCAAGGCTATCAGCAGACCACTGAGGTTCTTTCAACACAGATGATATTTAACATCTGCAGTTTCAGAGGCTCCCGGGCCCAGATTTCTGGAGTATCTCTCCCTCAGAAGTGTAACTCCCTTTGAAATCAGTTCCATGTGAAAAGGGGGTGGTTTCTGTTTGATACAGAGGTATAGATAATATCAACCATTATACTGTCAAATAAAATTCCAAATGCAGCTCAACATGCTGGTTTAATGCAGTTTGGGTTTGGAAGGTGAGAATCCCCAAATGCATTTTCAGCAGCCAATTTTGTCACAAATCCTACCATTAGGTGCAGCATTAAGTAATTTAACCCTTTCTTAAGTCTTTGGGCAAATTTAAGTGCCTATTACATCTGCCCTCAATCTTGGGAGTCTGTAGTAAACATGCAGTCTGTATGGTATATGGATACATATATCCATATACCATAATGTATGATGTTCATACATATATCCATATACCATAATGTATGATGTTCATCATACATTATACATTAAAAGCCATAACAGAGAGTGAGGGGGAGGAGAACAGACAGTGAAAGGCATCCTGCCCTGTGTCAAGGGCACCACTCCAGAGTGACATCTGCTCATAAGCTGCTGGACAGCATTTCTCCCACACTGAAAAAATTATCCTTGTGATCTGCAGATTGAATGTCTTGTCCATGTGTTTATTAATGGTTCTACATTTCCTTTCATCAAGTCGGTGGAAACATTCACATGTCCTCTAAATGTATGTAGCTCTGTTGTTCTTTGCGGAATCATGGCTGTAACTAGCATTTTGTTTGTCTCTGAGTGCCTATTATGGACTAGTCCTTATGTTAGGGGTTTATATAACATCTTCAGTATCCACATCAGCTCTACAAGATGGCCATTACAATTTTCCTTGTATAGATGAGGAAACTGAGTCTTGGAGAGGTTAGTAAATTGCTTCGGGTCACAGCTGGTGAGTGGTAGAGTTGGATTCAGAGCCTCCAGAGCGCATGCCCTTTCTGTGGGACCTTGCCACTCCTCAGTTAGTCTTCCTTGTGCCATCTTAGAGCTTTTCCTCCATAATTTATCACTTGATCTTGGAAGTTCCAATTTCCTGAGCCAGCCCCTGGGAGAGTTTGATGAGTTAATTCAAGTTTCTTCATCTGTTGAGGGAACTGAAAAATCTCTGAGTGTAGACCTCAAATTCCATTTATCTTGGATTCCTCCCTCCTCAGCAAGTGGCCTCATGAGTGGCTGACCAGCTCAGTGGTGGCCGGTGGGTGTTTGTGCATCTGGTTCTCGTCTTGGCTCTGCCTCTAACTCACAGGGTGACCTGAGGATGTCACTTAACCATTTCATGTCACTGGTTCTCCAAATATAAAATGGAGACATATTAAGAATGATCTTTCCTGAAGACTTGCATGGACTAGCTAATTAGGCCCTGGATTACATTGTGGAGCTAAGAATCATATTAATTCAATTCAATAAACATTTATTGAGTTGCAGAGTAGGTGGAGGCACGATGTGCCTGGCCTGTGGATGCACTATTCTAAACATTTCCTTCATCTGCACCCCTTTGAGACTTCATGCCACCTCTAAGAATGCCTTTATCTCCACCTACAAGTTTCTTTAATTTGTGTGCTAAGACTCACTCTTGAGTGCTTCTTCATCCTTGCTCACTCTACTTTATTTGCAGGGAAACATAGCATAGTTCCTTCTTGTCCTTTAGGAAATTCTGTTAGAATTCAACCAGTTTGGAAAATGACCTCTTCCTGCTCTACTAAACTGGTCTTGATTCTCTGGGTTAGAGCGTGGCATGGTCCATACAGGTCCACACTGTTAGCTCAGAGACACATACTTTTTTTTTATTTCAAATGTGGCACCTGACCTAACACTGAGTCTTCCCACAGTGAGATCACGATCATGACAATAGAACTTTCATGTGTTTGGGCTCTCTGTCAAGTGCATCCATGAGCCTGAGACACAGCATTCCTGAGATTCCCAAGCCAGATCTTCCTTGGTCTCTGTGCCAGCCCATGAGATAACAGTATGCTGTGAACACATACAATATCGTGTTCACCCTGTCTGGAGCCGGCTCTCCAAAGGTTGAAACTTTACCCTATTTTGGGGGGGAACCTGTTTTCTTATATTTTCATTTGGGATCTTTTAGTAACAAGATAGCCTTCTGGGACTGTGTTGTGAGCAGTTCTGGAATTGATGGGTATTTTTACATGTGTGTACATTTGCTTCTGTTCCTTTTCTTGGTGACCTAGCAGAGGGAAGAGTCTCCATTTGGCTGGAAGCCTGGGATGATTTAATCTCTACTGCTTGAGTGGCATTAATTAATGTAGCAAATGTCTCAGAAACTTAGTTGTCTTAGGGATACCAGGGGAAGGTCTTCAAAGAATCTGTACCATAATCAAAGATATGTAAAGAGTATATCCTAAGAAGAATGAGCAGCCCTGTGGACCAAGAGCAAAACTGCTGAAAAGCATTGGTGGAGGATCATTAGCTCCCTAGTGGGTCTTAATGCTCCATTTCCTCAATGGAAATGAGCAGTGTCCATTTCATAAAGCTTTTGGTTTGTGGTAGGTGTTGTTCAAAACATGATGTACAGTGACTTGAAGCAGTGGACTAAAGGGAGAAGAACTACTACTTTGGAAGAATAACAACAGTTAAATACCTAAACTTGCAAAGCAAAGCAAAACAAAACAAAACGTCCCAAACTCAAAGCAACAACAACAAAAACGAGCAAACAAAAAACCCTAAACCCACAGGAATACTGTTAAAGCCACTCTTCTACTTCTTCTGGTATCATCTCTGGAAACCAAATTTTATTAGAAATATGAAAATGGGATAAAACTTTTGAAACAATTTCTTGTCTGTTGGGCTGTTTCTTCCCAGTCCCTAGATTATCAGATCTCAATTGTAAGGGATCCAAATACATCTTAAGAGCTTTGTCTTACCCATTAAATTTACCTGACAACATGTAGGTTTGAAAGATTAAAGATAGCAGGGAGGGTTTTACAGATTGGGGATCTATTTGTGTTTTCTGAGATTGGGATCACTTTTTTTAAAAAGCTTTTCAAGGTAATGACTGACATGCCAGAATGTGCGACGTCGCAAATAGCTATCACAGATGAAGTTGTTCAGTGAAGTTCATTAGCTGTACTGTTTTTTACTGCATCCCATAGCATTTCAATATCTGAGATGCATTGCCCTTCAAGAACGGCCACTGCTGAAAGGCATCCTGTACAATAAGGTTTCCTCTAGGTGGGAACATCGTGGCTCCTAATCTTTTGTTTCTACCATTAACTTTGGAGGAACTTTCACTCCTCTAGGAATGTCAGCCAAGCTGACTTTCCCATAGTCCCTGAGTCCTATTAGTTATGAAATCAGTGATTCTATTCATTATTATGTCACAGTAGGATGGGCTTCATACTAATTTTAGAAGCTCTTTTCTCTTTGGACCACACATGCCATCAAATAGCCTGGTTTGCCTTTTAGGAGGTAAGAAATCAAAAGTCTTCAGTTTTGACCTTTTAAAATACTTAGTAGTCTAGAAAACTAGAGATTTTTCTTGGAAACATAGTGGAGGGGTTCATGATTGCTTTGTAAGATTATCAACTGCATACATTTAAAAACTCTCCAGAATTAGAAGAAATATCATGACAAGTATTTTAAATATTCACTGTCAGGAATGTACCATAGGCCAAGGTCCTGCCATTCCCAGATGGCTCCTTTAGAATTTCTTTTAATTAAACATTGCTAACATTTTGCTGCTTTGATTGAGGCTAGATGAAGAAATAATAAAGCAACTCAATGAATGTAAATTAAAATGCTAAGTGTTGTTAATGCTGTTAAATGTTTTGAAGTTGTTAGGTTTGTGCTCTGTGAATTAAAGGAAGAGTATGATCTCAGGCCTGGGTAAAATATGTGTGAATCCATGTTCTTCTCAAATACAATTGGAAATATTGGCCCCTATAATTTGATCCCTTCAAAATATTAAATTTACTCGAAGCAAATAATTAAGGACGTATGCAAAGATTTAGCTACGAGTTGATAATAGCAAAAAATTGGAGGTAACCTAACATTTAGGTTGCCCTATCTTAGACGAAGAGTTAAATAAACAATGGCACATGCATGCAATGGAATTCTTATAGCCACTTGAAAAGATGTTGCAGAGGAAAGTTTGATGATGTAATAAGATGATCAAGATGTACTGAGTGAAAAATGCAGTTCACAAAATAGTACACACAGCATTCATTTTTAACTCTTTTGGGGTCCACATACCTCTTTGAATGTCTGAGTAAAATGTACATTACTCTGGGCTTCCCTGGTGGCGCAGTGGTTGACAGTCCACCTGCCGATGCAGGGGACACGGGTTCGTGCCCCGGTTCGGGAGGATCCCACATGCCGAGGAGCGGCTGGGCCCGTGAGCCATGGCCGCTGAGCCTGCGCGTCCGGAGCCTGTGCCCCGCAATGGGAGAGGCCACAACAGTGAGAGGCCCATGTACCTCAAAAAAAAAAAAAAAAAAGTACATCATCCTGGATGGTATTTCCCAAGCTTTGCTCTTAGCAGTTTACACATAAAACTTGAGTTTCTCCTTGGTTTGTAAGTTAGGTAAATCATGTAATACTGACTTTGAAACTTTCCCCTAAATTTTATATAAACAAAAAATTTCATGCATAACTTGTTTAAGAGGAGATCTACTATTCATTCAGATGATGTTAATGTTCTTAGTGCTCGTTTTTGAAGGTCTTTCACTCATTCATTCTCACATGTGAAATACTCAGCAGAAAGCCTGACAAGTAGTAAACAAACATACAAATGATACTGTTATTTTCACTCACATGCATTGATTTATCCATTCAAATCCTTATTGAACAACTACCTTGAAATGGCTAGCCAGTGATAAATAGACTGATACAGTTCTGCTCTCCTACAGCTTTTTTATGCCTATTGGGGGAAGCAGACATCAACTGACAACTAAAGAAAAAGGGAGACAGTGCTACAAAGTGGAGAGAGAGTACCATGCTAGCATAGGTGGGGGCACTCAGCCTCTGCTGAGATGTCAGGGAAGCTAAGATCCTAAGGGTGAACTGACATTAGATTGGAAGTTGGGGTAGAGTGGATGGGAAGGAAGCAGCATTCCAAGCAGAGGGAACAGCATGTGCAAAGGGCTCTGAGTCAACACTTGACCTGGATTCCAGTAGATTTTCATAATTTAGAAAAGGCATACTCTTAATCATTGGCAGTCAAGAGAAGTATAAGCATCGCTTCTTCAAAATGGACTTCTTTCTGTTTTCAAAGTTTGTCTTCCTTAACTCTATTTAGATTGGATGTCCATTGCAATTATGGTGAACTTCCCAATACCTCCAAGTATATGCAGGATGTATTGTGGGAAGTAAGCCAGCAAGATTGTTCAAAGACAAAGATGGAGCAAAGACAGCATTTGATCACCATTATTTTTCTGGGGGAGAAAAAGGTTCTGCTTGCCCCATAGTGGGTACAGATGATCCGACTTTCTTCCTTCAAAGCCTCTTTGAATATATAAATAGATGCAAGTTCACCAGGAATTAAAAATATGGTAGATTGTTTTGCAGGCATATTTGACTAGACTGGACCCTCTTATCAAGTGTCAATTATATCAAATTTTGCAGCAGGCTTGAGTCCATGAAACCAGACTTTGTGGAAGAGAAAGTTCAGTGCAAATTCACAGGCAAAGGATGTGACAGAACCACTTTGCAAATACGGAAGATTGAAAGAAACGTTACTTCCCCATATTTAAGCATTACCAGCCTCCCTCCTCCTACATAACATAGTATAAGATAATATTGCAAACAAATGCCCAGACGGATGCTGAATTATTTATAAGAACAGGCTACTGATGTGGATTAGAGAGAAGAAATAACAAAGCAAGAAATAATAATGTTATTGAGACTGATAAAGTAAAAGTACATAAGCAAATGTGAGTGAACAATATCTCTAGAGATTTACACCCACAGAAAAGCTGTATGCTGTCACTTGGTTCATGTAGATCCTTACTTGAGAAGAGAAACAACACCTGGGGAATTAGCTGTACTGTATTACTTAACATTTATTTATAACTTTTCAACAATTTCCATAACCAGCATTATTTAGTCACAGATGTCTTGGTAATCAGGATCACGGGCTCTGACAGCCATATTTTTTTTAAAACAGATGATTTGTAGTATCTCAACGATGTTTGACAATTTGGAACTTTCCAGTCCTTGCCTATTCACTATTGTATTTTTACAACAGACTGCGTCAGCAATGGCAATTAGAAGATTTAGAAGCTCTATTCTAGTGCTCTTTTCAAAAGAAATATCTAAAGACTGTCTGTTTCTGAGGACTTTATTGTTCTGTTTTTTTCAGATGTGAGTGGCCAAGATAGTATTTAGATTTTGGCTATGAGCCAAGAGGAAATCTCAATGGTTACCACTGAGGTAGGGATACAGAAGAGCTAAGAATCTTAAGAGGGTCCTTTCTCTTTTCAGAAAGTTATTCTAGGGTGAAGATGTGCTCCCAAAGCTTCCTGATGTGCCACATCTACTAAATCCTCCTAATTTTAAAGGACTGAATCAGGTTTCCTTACAGTATAGCAAAACCATATTTAAATTAAATCATAGCTTTAAAAATTAAAATATCGATAATCCTCTCTATTCCTGATTAGGATTTAGAAGGCACACAATGTACCTTGCAATGTATTCTTCCCCCGTGTAGGCAGGGACTTTTTCATGAAGTCAGATTTGTCTTTTTTTGTTGTTCTTACTCTTTTATCCCCAGTGCCTAGAACAGTGCCTGGCCCAGAGTAGGTGCTCCACAAACATGAATGAATTAATTAATGTATTTAGGCAATTAAAGTAAACCAGAACAGAAACACTCATGTGACCTATACATATAGACCTTAGCAGTCTGGGACCACAAAATTGAGTCACATTTGATGCCCACTTTATGATGGCTTTGAGCCTCTGCCTGGCTCTATGGGAAGCTAACCCTCAACAAATAGCCCCAGGTATTTCTTAGAGGTCCTGAATGTGAGGGATCCTGTGTGTTTAGAAACAGAACCAATAGTTTCTTCTCTAGCCACGTGGCTGAGCCATCCTGCCCCAACCAGACTCCATCTGTAGCACTGGGAGAGAGGTTACTGTTTTCCTCTTTGCTACTCCATCCCAAGCCTGACACAGACCCTTTCCTTAATTCCCCATGGCACAGCTGAAACCAGGCTGCAATTTGGGGTAGGACTTGATTGAAAGTTTAGTACAGGGTGTTAAAAACAAAATTCAGTGGAGTAAATTTGAAGATCTAACTGGCTTTATTCAACAATTCATGAAACGGGCAGCATCCCATCAAGCAAATAGAAAGGTATTCTGAGGAGCCGTACAAAATAAGAGAGTGTTATAGAAGTGGGCAGGGACAAGGAAAGAGCAGATTACCTCATCTTTCTTTGGGGAACAGAAGGAGTCTATCATGTGGATTACCTCACTAGTACAGACCTGGAAATTCCAGATGGACCGGTTTAAGATTACCTGGGAGGAGGTGAGGCTGCAATTAGGTTGGGTATTAAGTCTTGGTTTGCTGATGTGGGTCTTAGCACAAGTGACTCCATTTTGGACCTGTTGTCTCTTTTTAACCTGGTGAACATCTCAATGATTGCTGCTATGTTAGGTTGTGCTTAGAGCCCATGAATCCCAAATCTGGCCTCATGAGACTGGAGGCACTGTCTCCACGTGGCAAGGGCCAGTTCCTTCCCACTGCTGGGAGTCCCCTTCCACTAGGTCACACTGCCTTCTACAACATTTGCAAATACGTGAGTGCCTAATGCTTGGTCCAAACAACAAATGCTAAGGACATTCAGGTCCAGGTGGTCAAGGGTACCTTTACCATAAAGGTAAGAGCTGTTGCTACTTGAAAAATATAGAAATGAGCTAAAAGGTGATCCTGATATTAGGTAATGCAGCTACAACTACCTTTGAACAGAGGAACGTCCGCTTCGCAGGCTAAATAGCCAGAAAGTTTAGTCCGGGTAGAAACCGCCCTGGATTATGTCAAAAAGCCAGATTCTACAGCATGTTGACTTCACATTCAAGTGTAAAGTTAGGCTAGATTTTTTTTAAAATCAGGAATCCATAACAGGTCTTTTATTTTTGTCTGTTGAGGTTTAGATTTGCTTTTGAGGCAAAATACTAGAAAGAATGTGATGCAGAAGTAGTGGTCACTTTAACACAAGTCCACTCCTTCCTCCCCACCAGTTTCAGTGGAACATTCCATCCCCCAAAATTCCATTTGCTTTTGGTACCCACCCTTGGTTCCCCCACTATGTGGAGAAACCTAGCCATCCTGAGTTCTCAGTGTAATGAAACATCTTACTTGTGAGTTTTATATCAACAGGGAATCAATTACAGAACAACCTGTGTTCTACAACTTTTGTCAACCTGAACCTTTGTGAGCAAGGCACTGGCATTTCCTTGTCTATCGGTATTGAGCTAACTTTGTGGCATTAAATGGAGGCGATGATGGCGTTGTCACTGAGATGACAAGCAGGACTGTGGGCATGGCTCTTTCAGGGCCTCCACAGACCTACCGAACTCTGCCTACTTGGATGGTTTAAATGAATCAGTAATTTTGCTGAGGCTTTTAAAAAATGTTACCTTGGGCTTCCCTGGTGGTGCAGTGGTTGAGAGTCTGCCTGCCGATGCAGGGGACACGGGTTCGTGCCCCGGTTTGGGAGGATCCCACGTGCCGCGGAGCGGCTGGGCCCGTGAGCCATGGCCACTGCGCCTGTGCGTCTGGAGCCTGTGCTCCGCAACGGGAGAGGCCACAACAGTGAGAGGCCCGCGTACCGCAAAAAAAAAAAAAAAAATGTTACCTTATGTCACCTCCAATTATATTTCTTCCATGTTTATAAATACCACGTGAATTCATCTTATTGAAGAGAGGAGATGCGATGTAACAGTTAAGAACAAGGACTCTGGAGGCAAGTGGGTCAACTCTGTCGTGTTCTAGTTGCATGACCTGGGACAAGTCATTTCCTTTCTCTGAGCTGACTTTGCAAAACAGGGAGATAACTCCTTCCATCCAGGGCTGCTGAGAGATTTAAAGGTAAAACTGTATGAAGGTACTTCACAAAATGCCTGCCACAATGTCAATGCTCAAAAAGGGGTAGCTACTATTATTCTTGATTTTGTCTCATGTTTCAAGTTTCTTGGTGGAAGAATCATGACTATTTTTTTTCTTCCATTTGTACCCAACAAGATTGTTGATGGTGTTTGTGTCTATACCAGCATTATCTAATCACCAACATAAGTCATGGAAGCAGATGTTCTTGCTTCAGGTTTATTCCTCTCCATGCCCTGCTTGTGGGTGGGGTGGTCTCTCCCCTCTCCCCACTTATCTCATCCTCCACCCCTTTATCATCCACTTTCAGAATCAGGGTAGAAAATGTGGGCATACCACTACTAGTTTTTAGCACAGTTTTTTTAAAAAACATCTTTATTGGAGTATAATTGCTTTACAATGTTGTGTTAGTTTCTGCTGTATAACAAAGTGGATCAGCTATATGTATACATATATCCCCATATCTCCTCCCTGCGTCTCCCTCCCACCCTCCCTATCCCACCCCTCTAGGTGGTCACAAGGCACCGAGCTGATCTCCCTGTACTTTGTGGCTGCTTCCCACTAGCTATTTTACATTTGGTAGTGTATATATGTCAATGCCACTCTCACACTTTGTCCCAGCTTATCCTTCCCCCTCCCTGTGTACTCAAGTCCATTCTCTACGTCTGTGTCTTTATTCCTGTCCTGCCCCTATGTTCTTCAGAGCCATTAAAAAATTTTTTTTTACATTCCATATATATGTGTTAGCATATGGTATTTGTCTTTCTCTTTCTGACTTACTTCACTCTGGATGACAGACTCTAGGTTCATCCACCTCATTACAAATAACTCAGTTCTGTTCCTTTTCATGGCTGAGTATTATTCCATTGTATATATGTGCCACATCTTCTTTATCCATTCATCTGTCGATGGACACTTAGGTTGCTTCCATGTCCTTGCTATTGTAAATAATGCTTCAATGGACATTGTGGTACATGACTCTTTTTGAATTACGGTTTTCTCAGGGTATATGCCCAGTAGTGGCATTGCTGCGTCATATGGTAGTTCTATGCGTAGTTTTTTAAGGAACCTCCATATTGTTCTCCATAGTGGCTGTATCAATTTACATTCCCACCAACAGTGCAAGAGGGTTGCCTTTTCTCCACACCCTCTCCAGCATTTATTGTTTGTAGATTTTTTGATGGTGGCCATTCTGACTGGTGTGAGCTGATACCTCATTGTAGTTTTGATTTGCATTTCTCTAATGATTAATGATGTTGAGCATCCTTTTATGTGTTTGTTGGAGATCTGTATATCTTCTTTGGAGAAATGTCTATTTAGGTCTTCTGCCCATTTTTGGATTGGACTGTATTTTTTGGATATTGAGCTGCATGAGCTGCTTGTATATTTTGGAGATTAATCCTCTGTCAGTTACTTTGTTTGCAAATATTTTCTCCCATTCTGAGGGTTGTCTTTTGGTCTTCTTTATGGTTTCCTTTGCTGTGCAAAACTTTGAAGTTTCATTAGGTCCCATTTGTTTATTTTTGTTTTTATTTCTACTTCTCTAGGAGGTGGGTCAAAAAGGATCTTGCTTTGTGATTTATGTCAAAGAGTGTTCTGCCTAGGTTTTCCTCTAACAGTTTTATGGTGTCTGGCCTTACATTTAGGTCTTAATCCACTTTGAGTTTATTTTTGTGTATGGTGTTAGGGAGTGTTCTAATTTCATTCTTTTACATGTAGCTGTCCAGTTTTCCCAGCACCACGTATTGAAGAAGCTGTCTTTTCTCCATTGTATATTCTTGCCTCCTTTATCAAAGATAAGGTGACCATATGTGCGTGGGTTTACCTCTGGGCTTTCTATCCTGTTCCTGTTCCATTATCTATATTTCTGTTTTTGTGCCAGTACCATACTGTCTTGATTACTGTAGTTTTGTAGTATAGTCTGAAGTCAGGGAGCCTGATTCCTCCAGCTCTGTTTTTCTTTCTCAAGATTGCTTTGGCTATTCGGGGTCTTTTGTGCTTCCATACAAATTGTGTGAAGTTTTTTGTTTTAGTTCTGTGAAAAATGCCATTGATAGTTTGATAGGGATTACATTTAATCTGTAGATTGCTTTGGGTAGTAGAGTCATTTTCACAATGTTGATTCTTCCAATCCAAGAACATGGTATATCTCTCCATCTGTTTGTATCATCTCTAATTTCTTTCATCAGTGTCTTATAATTTTCTGCATACAGATCTTTTGTCTCCTTAGGTAGGTTTATTCCTAGGTATTTTATTCCTTTTGTTGCAATGGTAAATGGGAGTGTTTCCTTAATTTCTCTTTCAGATTTTTCATGATTAGTGTATAGGAATGCAAGAGATTTCTGTGCATTTACTTTACCAAATTCATTGATTAGCTCTAGTAGTTTTCTGGTAGCATCTTTAGGATTCTCTATGTATAGTATCATGTCATCTGTAAACAGTGACAGCTTTACTTCTTCTTTTCCCATGTGGATCCCTTTTATTTCTTTTTCTTCTCTGATTGCCATGGGTAAAACTTCCAAAACTATGTTGAAAAATAGTGGTGAGAGTGGACAACCTTGTCTTGTTCCTGATCTTAGTTGAAATGTTTTCAGTTTTTCACCATTGAGGATGATGTTTGCTGTGGGTTTGTCATATATGGCCTTTATTATGTTGAGGTAAGTTCCCTGCATGCCTACTTTCTGGAGGGTTTTTATCATAAATCGGTGTTGAATTTTGTCAAAAGCTTTTTCTGCATCTATTGAGATGATCATATGGTTTTTATCCTTCAGTTTGTTAATATGGTGTATCACATTGACTGATTTGTGTATATTGAAGAATCCTTGTATTCCTGGGATAAACCCCTGTTCATCATGGTGTACAATCCTTTTAATGTGCTATTGGATTCTGTTTGCTAGTATTTTGTTGAGGATTTTTGCATCTATGTTCATCAGTGATATGGGCCTGTAGTTTTCTTTTTTTTTGACATATTTGGTTTTGGTATCAGGGTGATGGTGGCCTTGTAGAATGAGTTTGGGAGTGTTCCTCCCTCTGCTATATTTTGGAAGAGTTTGAGAAGGATAGGTGTTAGCTCTTCTCTAAGTTTTTTATAGAATTCGCCTGTGAAGCCATCTGGTCCTGGGCTTTTGTTTGTTGGAAGATTTTTAATCACAGTTTCAATTTCAGTGCTTGTGATTGGTCTGTTTATATTTTCTATTTCTTCCTGGTTCAGTCTCAGAAGATTGTGCTTTTCTAAGAATTTGTCCATTTCTTCCAGGTTGTCCATTTTATTGGCATATAGTTACTTGTAGTAATCTCTCATGATCCTTTGTATTTCTGCAGTGTCAGTTGTTATATCTCCTTTTTCACTTCTAATTCTGTTGATTTGAGTCTTTACCTTTTGTTCTTGATGAGTCTGGCTAATGGTTTATCAATTTTGTTTATCTTCTCAAAGAACCAGCTTTTAGTTTTATTGATCTTTGCTACTGTTTCCTTTTTTCTTTTTCATTTATTTCTGATCTGATCTTTATGATTTCTTTCCTTCTGCTAACTTTGGGGTTTTTTTTTGGTTCTTCTTTCTCTAATTGCTTTAGGTGTAAGGTTAGGTTGTTTATTTGAGCTGTTTCTTGTTTCTTGAGGTAGGATTGTAGTGCTATAAACTTCCCTCTTAGAACTGCTTTTGCTGCATCCCATAGGTTTTGGTTCATCATGTTTTCATTGTTATTTGTTTCTAGGTATTTTCTGATTTCCTCTTTGATTTCTTCAGTGATCCCTTGGTTATTTGTTTCGTAGTGTATTGTTTAGCCTCTATGTGCTTGTATTTTTTAGTTTTTTTCCTTGATATCTAGTCTCATAGGGTTGTGGTCGGAAAAGATACTTGATATGATTTAAATTTTCTTAAATTTACCAAGGCTTGATTTGTGACCCAGGATATGATCTATCTGGGAGAATGTTCCATGAGCACTTGAGAAGAAAGTGTATTCTGTTGTTTTTGGATGGAATGTCCTATAAATATCAATTAAGTCCATCTTGTTTAATGTGTCATTTAAAGCTTGTGTTTTTCCTCATTTATTTTCCTTTTGGATGATCTGTCCATTGGTGAAAATGGGGTGTTAAAGTCCCCTACTATGATTGTGTTACTCTCTATTTCCCCTTTTATGGCTGTTAGTATTTGCCTTTTGTATTGAGGTGCTCCTATGTTGCATGCTTTTTAGCATAGTTTTAATCAAAAGACATTTTGCCTTTTGTATTGAGGTGCTCCTATATTGGGTGCATTTTAGCATAGTTTTAATCAAAAGACATTCCATATATTCCCTTAACACTAGGTGGTTTCTGTTTAAAAAACAAAACAAGACCCAGAATTATTTGTATATACCAAAAAACATATTTGGTAACTGGATTTAAAAAGTTTTTTCAACCAGTCATGCAATGTACACTTAATAGAACTCTGAGACTCTTTGAGAACAAAGTAGCAGGAATTGATGAAACATTTTACAGACTAAAAATTCCATTTAAGTCCTTGGTTTTGACCTGAGTGAATAAAGGGATAAGAATGCTGAATGGTCTACCCCCAAGAAGGGGGCCTGAAGCGGGGGAGGTCACCACCAGTGGGGTGTCACTGGCAGTTGACATGGCCTCAGCCACACTTCCTGACTCACCTGCAAGTGTCCCTTGGGCATCACTCAGGCTCTGGGGAAGCTCGCCTCCACCCTACACTCCTGCCTTGGCCATGCCTTCAGCCCAGCAATCCTTCCTCCCTTCCCGGGGAATTAACGCATTCATGACACCTATTAGAAGAGATGGTAGATCTGGAAAAGAAAACCAAAATGTGGTAGAGTGGGCAGAACACAGTTTGGGGAGTCATTGGCAAATCTAGCTTCAAGTCTGGGTTCTAATATGCTTTGGCTGTGAGCCTTTGAGTAAATCATTTAGCTTCTTGAGCCCAGTTACTTTATCTGTAAAACAGTGCTTCCATTTTTCATAATCAGATATTTATTGAGTACTTAGTAAGTGCCAGGCATTGTTCTAGGTACCCAGTGTGCCACAGAAGGGGGTTAGAGGATGTGGGTAAAGGGTGTGGGTACAGAGTCCAGTTTTAAAAATAGGTCAGACAGAGGCTCACTGAGAAGGTGACTTATGAGTGAACGTTTGAAGGAAGTGAGGGAGTGAGGCTTGAGGGCATCTGGGGGGAGAATGTTCCACGCAGAGAAGTAGCTAGTGCAAAGGCCCTGAGGTAGGAGGGAGCCTGTTGTGCTGGAAGAACAGTGGGGAGACCAGTGTGACTGAAGCTGGTGAGGAAAGCAGACAATAGTGCAGAGGGAAACAAGAGGGAGCTAAACTGTGTGCAGTTTTGTGGGTCACGGTGAGGACTTGGATTTTCACTGTGAGAGAGGATGGGAAGTCCTTGGAGAGTCATGAGCCAAGGACTTATGTTTTGGAAGGGTCACTCTGGCTGCTGTGTTGAGGATAGACTGTAGGTGGGCAGCGGTGTGAAGCAGGGACACAGGTTAGGAGGCTATTGCCTCAGGCGAGAGAGGATGGTGGTTTGGACCAAGGCATAGCTGTGGAGGTGGCTGGATTCTGGACATATCTTGAAAGCAGAACAGAGTTTGCTGATGGATTGGATTGAGCATGAGAGAAAGAAAATAGTTAAGGAGACCTCTGAGGGTTTTGGTATGAACAATTGGAAGAATTGTGTTGCCATTAATGGAGATGGGAAAGCTGGGGGAGGAACAGATTTGGGGTCGGGGGGAGATGGAGAATTGAGTGATAATGATAATATCTGCCCTGCCTCCCTCACGGGATTAAATGTGATGATTCATGGGTAATCTACCCTCCCAATATGCCTTACAGTTCCTAGTATTCAAAGACTCTCTCCCTTCCTATTCAGAGACCGTCTGTTCTATGGAGAGTTGCCTCTCTTCCACTCTCAGGTGGTTGCAGGTGGTGGTTGGGCTCCTAGCACATGGACTCTTGGATCTGACAAGTATTATCTGAGCTATATTTAGGTGGATATTTTAGGATGGGTCTTCACAAACGTGACTCAAGTATGACTTAGCAGTAGATACCTTTATTTCTCCCTAGCAGAATATTGTTTCTAATTTTTCTTTTATATAGCAACTGATGTTGCCATGCAGATCCCTTGGTTGCTATGAGATGGTAACAATACTCTGCCCCGCGATTGGTGGGGGCCTCCTAAGTGGTGTGGTTCTCGCTTGGGTGACTGACACTGAGCTGTTACTATGGTGAACTTTACAATTTCCTTTGATTGGTGCATTTTAGAAATAGGTCATCAGTGGAATTCATTACATTTTGTAAGTAAAAATGAAAAATAAGTATCATAACTTTTCCCCGTCTCCAACATGAAGGAAACGTGACACTTAATGACATAATGAATCGCTGTTGGATGACTTAGGAATCTTTTGAGAACCGAAGAGTGATGATAATCCCGTGCTAAATTTTGGTGGGAAATATTTTCCTTCCTGCTTTGAGTTGATTATTCAGAGTTAGGGACATCAGGCTGACCAGAGTTGGGGTGGGGTTGGGGAGATGTGCGTGGATTGAAATGTAAACTCCCTTCTTTCTGTGGGAATAAAGGTGATGCTGGGGGCCTGAGTGTGGAGGGCAGGAGGGATGTGGGCTTCAAGCAGTGCTGATTAATGCTGCATCTCAGGACCAAGTATTCTCGTGGTCTCAGGAGGGTGCTAAGACTTGGGTCATCAGACTCACCTCCAGAGAGGAAAGCCACTGAGTGCTCCTGGCTGGACATGGCTTGACACAGGGGTCTGAGAGTCCAAGCAGGGCTTGTGCTATAGCTGAATCCTCACTCCCATTCCCTCCCCAGCTTCACTCAGGTGGGTAGGCAGGTCCTGAAGGTTCAGTCTTCTGCTCGTCTTTGCCCTCAACAAATGGGAAAAGAGGGTAGAGGAATGAGTTTTAACCTTTCTGATTTTGTAACCTAACTTCCTCTCTACAAGAAAAAGTGGGAGAAAGCTGGAAGAACCTGGGAGGAAGGATGAATTATTTTAAGTACATCTGATCTACCTTTTTCCAACACTTGACTAACAGGTCCTGTTTGGAGTGATGGGTGGGGGAGTGGGGGTGGAGATGGGAATGAGGCTGTGTGGGAGGGAGAGAGTCAGGGAGCCCTCAAACAGAACATATAACAGATTAGGGTGCTAGGGCTAATATGTGACACCCAGAGCTGATAATTTCTAACACCTCCTTCCTACATGACAAAATTATTTTTGGTAATAATCACACAATGAAACCAATAATAATAGTCATTAAAGAAATTTTACTTTATGAAACTTTGTGCCATATCAATTAAAAAAATAAAATAAACATCACAATCTAAAAAAGGAAGAGTTAGGAAGTAATATTTTCAATTTCATTAATGTATTTTTGAAGAAAGAGATGAAAACTTAGACCTACCTATTGGTCTTTTACAGTAATGAATAATAATGTTACAGTGTCTGTTTTTGCAATTAACTTCTACAAATTTGTCAGTGACTTTGTCAAACTTGTTTTTCTTCCCATATTCATGATGTGTCGATCCACTTTTGATCAAAGAATACTTTTCATTAGAAATTTTAATTTTGGAAGGTTTCTTTCACATGAACAACAGTTTAAATAAATAGGAAGTCTTCAACATAAGGCTACATTTGGGAGAAATGCATAAAAATCCCATTTCACAATAAACCCCAGAAACTTTAAACACAATAAAAACTCCAAGTGGTCAAAGAGAATGACAGAATTGAAGTAACTCAAGTTCTGTTTGTCTTTACAATCACTGTGCTATCGTTATTTATTGTGAATCAATTGTTTGAATGCAGGAATTTGAAGGACAGACAGGCTGGACACTTGTGCCCAAAGCAAGCTTTCTTATGTACTCACTCTCAAAATAAATGCACAGAGTTAATTCTCTGAATCAACTTCCATGTAGAATATGTTTACTAAAGGAAAAGCAATAAAAATGTGCTAAACTGAAGCTTACATTTATGTTGTTAAAACTTAAGAGCAATTGTTTGGAAACTAGACCAACAAAAGATTTTTTTTTGGTGAAGAGAGAGCAGTTTATTACTGACATTGTTTAGAATTGCTTGCCATGGTGATAATAGAAAGCAGACTGGCTTTTTAGCTGGTTTTATTGTTGTTTTTTAAGTGTTCTCCAGGCCATGAACCCCTGGATGGGCCTCTGGGGTGGACCACTCCACCCGCCCCGGCACTGCACTGAAGTAGAATCGCTCTGATTGTGTCTTGCTGGAGCCAAAGCACAGTAAAAGGTGATGATGCAGGGAACTGAAGGAATGACAGACCCTGAGAGGCTGTTGGTCAGCAAATATCTGGTAAATTCTCTGACCCTGATACAACCAAATGGATTGTTTTTCACTTTTTACTCTCATAATAAAAGGAAAAAACAATCAAGCATCATAGCTTAAGTATCCTTCTTTCTCATAAAAACATTAGTGATTCCTGCAGCTTTGCGTGTTATTCATATAGCTCTTGTGTAGCCTGACATTTTCCCCTGAACCTTTTGCTATTTTATTCTATTCTGGGCCATTGTTTCTGACGCCTAATTTCACTGTGCACTGAACTCAGCACTGAATTTATTTTTACTAATAAAACATGTGACATGCTTTGCTGCGTCTTCAGAACTGGTTTAGTCATGGGGCAAAGGCATTGGACGTGTGAAGTTGCAGGAACCATTACGAGGGCTAGAATGATTGGTAAGGGAAGGAGGAAGAAAAAAATAGCAGAAGTCACGACTTAACCTTCTAGGTTTGCTATGTATGACACTCCCTTTTTTTCCTGTCACCGCATCAGACATATATTTAGATCCACCCTTATATTGATAGATGGTTTCCTGGGTAGGGCAATTTAAAAGTGCTCATGCCTGAACTTCTACCATTAGTTCTGTATATTCCTTTAGGTTAAATATTGTTTGCTCTCCACGGGCCTCTGGAAGGCAGCTACCTCTGGAGTGTAGGTACCTCTGGGAGGAGTAACACATCAAGTCTCTAACACTTTAGTATAAATGAATGTATTTGATTGCTCCTTCTGTTACCTGATTAGCAGGATATGCACCCTGGGTAACTAGAAAGTCATGGAGACACTTCTCAACTCAGCCCTGACAGCCTGGAATGTGTACGTTTGCTATAAGGAATTCCAAGTCCCTCTCTGAGAGTAAACAACAGAAAAAGGCCCACCCTGTTGATAAGAGGTCTGAAGGAACTTCATATGTAAAGAATAACATGTTTTCATTTCATTTCTCTCCCAAGAACCAGAACATCCTCCTAGCCTACAACACAGCCCCCCACTTTGCCCCAGGAGTGCTGGAGGCTTCGTGCCATCATTTGTGTCTCATTTTTATTCTACTCGCATATGTCTGGGGAGAGGGCCCTCTGAGATTTCTTCTTGGCTCTGCTTCAGGCTCCATAATAGCAATGGATCCGCGCTTCTTAATCCAGGGAAGGCAGGTGGCAGCAAGCCAAAATGGCCTCCATGGAGTGCGTTTGCAGGAGTGGCACTTTCAGCATGCATTAAAAAATCAGCAGCCGGGCAGGACAAAAGCCCAGACTGACAGCGTGCCCCTAAGAAGGGTGACTGCACCAAGGTTTAAAAAAGAAAGAAAGAAAAGCATTTTCCTTTCTATGGAATTGAGTTAATGTTCTGTGCCAGCTTTTGTTCCTAGAAGCATCGTGTGTGTGTGTGTGTGCGTGCACACAAGCCTGTGGACATGCGTGTGACTAGTTGCTCACACAGCTGCTACCTGAAAAATCACAGGCAAGTTGTAGGGATGATGCTAGAAAGTGTTAAGAAGGCAGCTGAGAGGATGCCCATCAAGGTTACCAAGAACAAATGAGGTAGGGCTTCCCTGGTGGCACAGTGGTTAAGAATCCGCCTGCCAATGCAGGGGACATGGGTTCGAGCCCTGGTCCGGGAAGGTCCCACATGCCGCGGAGCAACTAAGTCCGTGCGCCACAACTACTGAGCCTGCGCTCTAGAGCCCGCAAGCCACAACTACTGAGCCCACGTGGGACATCTATTGAAGCCCACATGCCTAGAGCCCATGCTCTGCCACAAGAGAAGCCACTGCAACAAGAAGCCCGTGCACCACAACGAAGAGTAGCCCCTGCTCACCGCAACTCGAGAAAGCCCGTGCGCAGCAACGAAGACCCAATGCAGCAAACAATAAATTAAAAAAAAAAAGAACAAATGAGGTGACCTTGACTTTGTTAATACTTTGTCTCCTCTCAAGGTTTAAAAATATATTTATGTCAATATATAACCCCAAAATGTTCATTAATTGCCTATTTGGGTGGTTCTGTTCATAATATGTATTTATCTCAAACATAAGTTGTTAATAGAAAGTATGAAAACTGCTCTACATGTGGAATAGGGTCCATTATTTTAGGGTTTAGAACCCCATATATAAATATGGTACCACACAAATTCACACTCTTTTTCATGAGCCATGGTCCTTCACTGTACATAGGTATTTTCCCAGGAATGTGTTTATAAGATAAATATTTTCAAATGAAATCATATTTTGCTTGCTCTAAAAAATGAAAATTCCTGTGACAAAACTTTCCTTTCTGAAAAGTATGAGTTAGGAATGAGGTCATTGGCCTGGTCATTTTTCCTCTGTGGGCTTGATTTTCTCATCTATGGAATCAGAGGTGAGGGCAATGAATGATTTCTAAGACTCCATCACAGCTTTATCCTTCTGTGTTCCAAAACTGTTTTTAGTGTAAACAATCACCCCATAATTTGTCCATCATCTTTTTAAATCCAGAATTTTGACTCTGGGCTGCCTTACTTAAGGTTCACCTGAACTGGTACTAACAGGTTGTCTGAATTCGTTATTCCTTTCCATTATTCTTTTGGGATGAAGTGGAATGAGTCATAAGTGAGGAGGTTATAAAAGCACACACAGATCAACAGGAAGACAGAGACAGGAACGGGTAGCAAGACACGTCAGCATTTTCCCCCAGACAGCTTGAAAGCAAAAGCAAAGGCCCCATTGTTTGCTCACAGCTTTTGTACACTGACCTGTCAGAGTGGGACACCCGGCCACAGAGCATAGCCAGGAGCATTTCGTGGAAGCCGGCAGGCTTCAAATGCAAGCAGCTGCCCTGCGGGTGTCTGCAGGAGAGGAAAGTCTGGGAACTGTATGAATTACAGGAAGTGAGTCTTAGGTAGGACTCCTCCCACCTTTACCCTATTTGACAATTTCTTGAAATTCTCTCCATACCAAAAATGCCTTGAAAGAGGTTTTTTTTCCTTAGTATTTCCAGTTTGGGAAATTAAAACCCTCTTCCTTGGTGATAGTAAAAATTCAGTAATTTTGCACCATTGGTGGCTTTTTGGTGATATAAATCCATTCTTCTGGAAATGGCCTATTGGCTAAGAATATTTATTAACATATTTTGAAGGAAATTGACAGTGAAATATGATCTGCCTCTAGATCATCACACAAATTACTCAATTTGTAGATATATAACTACACCATTTACAGAAAAGAATAACTTGATTTACCTTAACAGCCATTCTCTGAGCACCTATTCTTTGTCCAGTAGTGTGCTAGGGGTGAAGTGATCAAACCTTGCTTGCTGTATTTTAATATTCCTGGATGCCCTCCACCTATGGACCGAATTTTATGTTCCCCATAATTCATATGTTGAAAGCCTACCCCCACAATGTGATAGTATTAGAAGGTGGGGCCTTTGGGGGGTAATTAGAATTAGATGAGGTCATATGGATGGAGCCCTCAGGAATGGGATTAGTGCCTTTGTAACAGTCATGAGAGAGCTTGCCTCCTCTCTCTGCTCACCACCATGTGAGGTTACAAGGAAAAGATGACAGTCTGCAATCCAGAAGAGGACCCTCACCAGGACCTGACCATGCCAGCATCCTGATGTCAGACTTCCAGGCTTCAGAACTGTGAGAAATAAATTTCTACTGTTTATAAGCATCCTAGTCTATATACTTAGCTATAGCAGCCTTAACTAAGACACTCTCTGTTAATATGTTCCAGAACTACATATTTATCTATTTTTCCTACCTCGGATTTTGTGACGTGCAATAGCACATCAATAAATTCTAGTTTATCTCTGGTTGGTTACAAAGCAGCAACCTTGACAAAATTCTCTGTTCTGCATTTTGACTGTATTCCAGTCAGTTATTTTCTAGTAATGGTTGTTTTCTAATATAGTCTTCAATTCATAGTATGCAGCTAGATTAGTTGAACACCACTGGCTTGTCTATCGGATAGTTTTAGCACAATTATTATGGCAGCTGCTGTCATCACAGAAAGGGGAGTAGAGTTTACTCTCCCATTGGTGACTGTATTTATACATAATATCAAAAGGCTGTTTTTTGTAAAATCATTTTAAAAAACCACAACCCTCTTATAAATTGTTTTCACAAACTCTTATGTCATCAGAAAACATACTTTGGTTATATTTTACCTAATCTTGGCTGAATGGATGCAGGTAAATACAAGAAAGGCAATCTAACCTGGAGTAGGATATACTCCTGAAAGCACAGTAAAATGTCAAAGTTCTCTAGATACCTCATTACTCGTGAAAAGTTGATGGTAAGGGATCTAGGGCCACTATCTGCACCATATAATATTATGTCATAAAAAAGATAACTACACCCCAAACCTTATAACAAAAGAATGAAAACCCAAATCTGAATTATGGAAGAAAATAGAGATTTAAAGGGAGGGGTGTAGAAAAGGTGATAGGATTCACAGAAAGATAGACAAAATGAAAAGGCAGAGACTATGTACCAGATGAAGGAACAAGATAAAACCCCAGAAAAACAAACTAAGTGAAGTGGAGATAGGCAACCTTTCAGAAAAAGAATTCAGAATAGTGATAGTGAAGACAATCCAGGACCTCAGAAAAAGAATGGAGGCAAAGATTGAGAAGATGCAAGAAAAGTTTAACAAAGACCTAGAAGAATTAAAGAACAAACACCTAGAAGAATTAAAGAACAAACAAATAGAGATTAACAATACAATAACTGAAATGAAAAATACACTAGAAGGAATAAATAGCAGAATAATGGAGGCAGAAGAATGGATAAGTGACCTGGAAGACAAAATGGTGGAATTCACTGCCATGGAACAGAATAAAGAAAAAAGAATGAAAAGAAATGAAGACAGTCAATAGACCTCTGGAACAACATTAAACACACCAACCTTCACATTACAGGGGTCCCAGAAGGAAAAGAGAGAGAGAACGGACCCGAGAAAATATTTGAGATTATAGTCAAAAATTTCCCTAACATGGGAAAGGAAATAATAGCCACCCAAGTCCAGGAAGCGCAGAGAGTCCCAGGCAGGAGAAACATGCCAAGACACATAGTAATCAAACTGACAAAAATTAAAGACAAAGAAATATTATTAAAAGCAACAAGGCAAAAACGACAAATAACATACAAGAGAACTCCCATAAGGTTAACAGTAGATTTCTCAGCAGAAAGTCTACAAACCAGAAGGGAGTGGCAAGATATAGTTAAAGTAATGAAAGGGAAGAACGTACAACCAAGATTACTCAACCCAGCAAGGATCTCATTCACATTTGACAGAGAAATCAAAAGCTTTACAGACAAGCAAAACCTAAGAGAATTCAGCACCACCAAACCAGCTCTAAATGCTAAAGGAACTTCTCTGAGTGGGAAACACAAGAGAAGAAAAGAACCAGACCTACTAGAAAATGGACTTGAGGATATGGGGAGGGGGAAGGGTAAGCTGTAACAAAGTGAGAGAGTGGCATGGACATATATACACTACCAAACGTAAAATAGATAGCTAGTGGGAAGCAGCTGCACAGCACAGGGAGATCAGCTCCGTGCTTTGTGACCACCTAGAGGGGTGGGATAGGGAGGGTGGGAAGGAGGGAGATGCAAGAGGGAAGAGATATGGGAACATATGTATATGTATAACTGATTCACTTTGTTATAAAGCAGAAACTAACACACCATTGTAAAGCAATTATACTCCAATAAAGATGTTAAAAAAAAGAAAAAGAAAAGGACCTACAAAAACAAACCCAAAACAATTAAGAAAATGGTAATAGGAACATACATATCAATAATCACCTTAAATGTGAATGGATTAAATGCTCCAACCAAAAGTCACAGGTTCTCTGAATAGATACAAAAACAAGACCTATATATATGCTGTCTACAAGAGACCCACTTCAGACCTAGGGACACATACAGACTGAAAGTGAGGGGATGGAAAAAGATATTCCATGCAAATGGAAATCAAAAGAAAGCTGGAGTAGCAATACTCATATCACATAAAATAGACTTTAAAATAAAGAATGTTACAAGAGACAAGGAAGGACACTACATAATGATCAAGGGATCAATCCAAGAAGACATAACAATTATAAATATATATGCACCCAACACAGGAGCACTTCAATACCTAAGGCAACTGCTAACAGCTATAAAAGAGGAAATCTACAGTAACACAATAATACTGGGGGACTTTAACACCTCACTTACACCAATGGACACATCATCCAGGCAGAAAATTAATAAGGAAACACAGCTTTAAATGACACAATAGACCAGATAGATTTAACTGATATTTACAGGACATTGCATCCAAAAACAGAAGATTACACTTTCTTCTTAAGTGCACACAGAACATTCTCCAGGATAGATCACATCTTGGGTCACAGATCAAGACTCAGTAAATTTAAGAATATTGAAATCATACCAAGCATCTTTTCCGAACAAAACACTATGAGATTAGAAATAAAGTACAGGGGGAAAAGAATGTATAAAACACAAACACATGGAGGCTAAATAATACGTTACTAAATAACCAAGAGATCACTGAAGAAATCAAAGAGGAAATCAAAAAATACCTGGAAACAAATGACAATGAAAACACGACGATCCAAAACCTATGGGATGCAGCAAAAGCAGTTCTAAGAGGGAAGTTTATAGCTATACAAGCCTACCTCAAGAAACAAGAAAAATCTCAAATAAACAATCTAACCTTACACCTAAAGGAACCAGAGAAAGAGGAACAAACAGAACCCAAAGTTAGTAGAAGGAAAGAAATCATAAAGATCAGAGCAGAAATAAATGAAATAGAAACAAAACAATAGTAAAGATCAATAAAACTAAAAGCTGGTTCTTTGAGAAGATCAACAACATTGATAAACCTTTAGCCAGATTCATCAAGAAAGAGAGGGAGAGGACTCAAATCGATAAAATTAGAAATGAAAAACGAGAAGTTACATCGGACACCACAGAAATATAAAGTATCCTAAGAGACTACTACAAGCAACTCTATGCCAATAAAATGGACAACCGGGAAGAAATGGACACATTCTTAGAAAGGTATAACCTTCCAAGACTGAAACAGGAAGACACAGAAAATATGAACAGACCAATCACAAGTAATGAAATTGAAACTGTGATTAAAAATCTTCCAAAAAACTAGAGTCCAGGACCAGATGGCTGCACAGGTGAATTCTATCAAACATTTAGAGAAGAGCTAACACCCATACTTCTCAAACTCTTGCAAAAAATTGCAGAAGAAGAAACACTCCCAAACTCATTCTATGAGGCCACCATCACCCTGATATCAAAACCAGACAAAGATACTACAAAAAAAGCAAATTACAGACTAATATCACTGATGAAGATAGATGCAAAAATCCTCAACAAAATACTAGCAAACAGAGTCCAACAACACGTTAAAAGGATCATACACCATGATCAAGTGGGATTTATCCCAGGGACACAAGGATTCTTCAGTATACACAAATCAATCAAAGTGATACACCATATTAACAAACTGAAGAATAAAAACAATATGATCATCTCAATAGATGCAGAAAAAGCTTTTGACAAAATTCAACACCTATTTATGATAAAAAAAACTCTCCAGAAAGTGGACATAGAGGAACCTACCTCAACATAATAAAGGCCATATATGACAAACCCACAGCAAACATCATTCTCAATGGTGAAAAACTGAAACCGTTTCCTCTAAGAACAGGAACAAGACAAGGATGTCCACTCTTGCCACTATTATTCAACATAGCTTTGAAAGTCCTAGCCACAGCAATCAGAGAAGAAAAAGAAATAAAAGGAATAGAAATTGGAAAAGAAGAAGTAAAACTGTCACTATTTGCAGATGACATGATATTAGACATAGAGAATCCTAAAGATGCCACCAGAAAACTACTAGAGCTAATCATTGAATTTGGTAAAGTTGCAGGATACAAAATTAATGCACAGAAAACTCTTTCATTCCTATACACTAACAACGAAAGATCAGAAAGAGAAATGAAGGAAACACTCCCATTTACCATTGCAACAAAAAGAATAACCTAGGAATAAACCTACCTAGGGAGACAAAAGACCTGTATTCAGAAAACTGTAAGACACTGTTGAAAGAAATTAAAGATGATACCAACAGATGGAAAGATATACCATGTTCTTGGATTGGAAGAATCAATACTGTGAAAATGACTATACTACGCAATGCAATCTACAGATTCAATGCAATCTCTATCAAACTACCAGTGGCATTTTTTACAGAACTAGAAAAAAAAATCTTAAAATTTGTAAGGAAATACAAAAGACCCCGAATAGCCAAAGCAATCTTGAGGGTAAAAAACAGAGCTGGAGGAATCAGACTCCCTGACTTCAGACTATACTACAAAGCTACAGTAATCAAGACAATATGGTACTGGCACAAAACCAGAAATATAGATCAATGGAACAAGATAGAAAGCCCAGAGATAAACCCATGCACTTATGGTCAACTAATCTATGACAAAGGAGGCAAGGAGAGCCAATGCAGAAAAGACAGTCTCTTCAATAAGTGGTGCTAGGAAAACTGGACAACTACATGTAAAAGAATGAAATTAGAACACTCCCTAACACCATACACAAAAATAAACTCAAAATGGATTCGAGACCTAAATAAGACTGGACACTGTAAAACTCTTAGAGGAAAACATAGGAAGAACACTCTTTGACATAAATCACAGTAAGATATTTTTTGACCCACCTCCTAGAGTAATGGAAATAAAAACAAAAATAAACACATGGGACCTAATGAAACTTAAAAGCTTTTGCACAGTAAAGGAAACTATAAACAAGACAAAAAGACAACCCTCAGAATGGGAGTAAGTATTTGCAAATGGATCAATGGACAAAGGATTAATCTCTAAAATATATAAACAGCTCATGCAGCTCAATATTAAAAAAACAAACAACCCAATCCAAAAATGGGCAGAAGACCTAAATAGACATTTCTCCAAAGAAGACATACAGATGGCCAAGAGGCACATGAAAAGCTGCTCAACATCACTAATTATTAGAGAAATGCAAATCAAAACTACAATGAGGTATCACCTCACACCAGTTAGAATGGGCATCATCAGAAAATCTATAAACAACAAATGCTGGAGAGGGTGTGGAGAAAAGGGTACCTCCTTGCACTGTTGGTGGGAATGTAAATTGATACAGCCACTATGGAGAACAGTATGGAGGTTCCTTCAAAAACTAAAAATAGAATTACCTTATAGCCAGCAATCCCACTACTGGGCATATACCCAGAGAAAACCGCAATTCAAACAGACACATCTACCCCAATGTTCATTGCAGCACTATTCATAATAGCCAGGTCATGGAAGCAACCTAAATGCCCATCGACAGACGAATGGATAAAGAAGATGTGGTACGTATATACAATGGAATATTACTCAGCCGTAAAACGGAACGAAATTGGGTCATTTGTAGAGATGTGGATGGACCTAGAGACTAACATACAGAGTGCAGTGACTCAGAAAGAGAAAAACAAATATCATATATTAACGCATATATGTGGAATGTAGAAAAATGGTACAGATGAACCGGTTTGCAAGGCAGAAATAGAGACACAGGTGTAGAGAACAAATGTATGGACACCAAGGGGGGAAAGTGGGGGGTGGGCGGTTGGTGGTGGCGGGGAAAAAAAAAAAGAAAAGGTGATGGCAAGTTGAAACATACTCACTTGCTCAACCATTTTTATGTGGACCATGGTGGTAGCAGTTATCAGAACAAGACTGGAAATGATTTCAGCACCCCTTTTGGCACACTGTATAAGTGCAAGGCAAGGCACCTTTAAATTTAATGTGTTCATGTGGTACATATTTATACACAGTGGAATATTACTCAGCCATAAAAAGGAATGGAACTGTGCCATTTGCAGAGACGTGGATGGACCTAGAGACTGTCATACAGAGTGAAGTAAACCAGAAAGAGGAAAACAAATATCGTATAATATCACTTATATGTGGAATCTAGAAAAACAGTAGAGATGAACTTATTTGCAAAACAGAAATACAGTCACAGATGTAGAGAACAAACGTGTGGTTACCAAGGCGGGGAAGTGGGGGTGGGATGAACTGGAAGATTGGGACTGACATATATACACAACTATGTATAAAACAGATAACTAATGAGAACCTACTGTATAGCACAGGGAACTCTATTCAATGCTCTGTGGTGACCTAAATGGGAAGGAAATCGAAAAAAGAGTGGATATATGTATATATATGACTGATTTACTTTGCTGTACAGCAAGAAACTAGCACAACATTGCAAAGCAACTATACTCCAATAAAAATTAATTTTAAAAAATTGAATGTGTTCAGTGTAAATTGAAACTTTTAGTCTGAGGATTCATTCCTACATGAAGAAGAGTAGCTTCCAGCTCACTTTCCTCCTGCTTTCTTAGTAGCTGCACCCTGAGTTGCTTACCGGTCCTTCCCAGGGTTAGGTGGAGCTGCCTTTTTGCTCTTGGATCCATTCTTCCTTCAAATCCTATGAAAACACAATGCAACGGAGGATTGTGAGCTCTTGCTGCCTTTGATCTCTGAGCAAGGAAAGGTGAGTGTATATGATTAATGAGCTCAGCTGGACTTTGCCCAGTGGCCTAGAGGATGATATGGGCTCCCAAGAACATTTAGAGGAGGAATGGGGAGAGACCCAGGATGTTCTGATGGCAGCTGGTGTCTTGGAAATGTGTAGTCTTGGAGGAGATGTCCTAGCCCAGCAGGGTTGCCTGCCTTGGTGTGACAGAGACATGCTGAAGGGGGTGGCCACCCATCCACTCACAAAGAATAATTACACCCTTCTGCTAGCTGTGTGTTCCCTCCAGTTCAAGGAAGTTTCCATTCAGTGAGGCAGCACTTAAATTAATGGGAGAAATGGACTTGAGTGGGATACAGAGAGGGGCTTAGCTAAGAGGGAGGACCAGGTAAGGGAGATGAGCTGGACTGGGACCAGCTCTAGTTCTCCAGCTCAGAAAGACTGTCCTCACTACCCAAACCATACTAAGTTTAGACTGTAACTGGCACCTTCTTGGTAAACTGTGCAGTGTTTATGGTCCCGTATGGATTCAGTTCTTCTCAGTAAGGTTATCTTTCTTTTGAGAAACATCCCCTCTTGGTGAAGGGAGCTCTCTGAACTGTGTGGGCCCAGGATGGTTGTACCAGCTGTGCCTGGGCAATGATGCCTTTTCTGGGTGAGGGACTCGAGCAGGGGCTGGATCTAGCCCACTCAGCTTGCTGAGCTGAGGCCTGGCCCAGGGCTGAGTCAGCTGAGGGAAGGAACACCTTTGTATAATTGGCCTGCCATTTTCTAGTTTGCACAAAGCCCCGCTGAAGTGCTAGTGCTATATGAGCCCCGTCCCAGGAGGGTCCAGGAGCCGTGTGGGATGACATCCTGGTGCTCACCTTGGGCAGCTCATAGGCACATCTGAATGAAGCCTCTACCTCTTTAGGCTGCCACTTACCACTCTTGTACCGGAAGAGTGACAAAACCGTGACCTTCAAGACTTCCACAAACGACTGCACTAGTCTCACTGCTCTTGACGAGGCCCCCGGTTTCCTCCAGCATGAGCTCAGAGAATAAACCCCTACCCTGAGAGGACTCTGAAGACCTGACTTTTTCTTCTGAATCCACCTTCAACAGCTGTTTGATCCAAAGTGAGTCATTTAACCCTTCACATCCTTCATTTCCTTACCTGTAAAAAGGGGATGACAATTTTCATGTCAAAGGATTGTCCTGAGGATTAAACAAGAGAATGTTTAGGAGAACATTTTGGGATGTAATATACTGAACAAACGAATGTTAGGAGTGACCATCAATCCCGTGCATCACCTTGAGATGGGAAACCAGATGCTCTGTTTCCATTTGGTACAGCGGCCACTTCAAAGTCTCATGAAGTCTGCCTAATAATGCCAGTGAGAATCGAGCCCCTCTGTTCTGGAAGAAAGGCTGCACCATGAGCTCGCTGTTGCTGCTTTCTTGGAGGAGACTTCTTTATAGATAAATAACACCGCTCATGGGAACTTCAGAGAGAAAATCTTCGGTGTGCCATAAAGAAGATTTATTTTTGTGAAGTTAGATATCTGTGAAAAGTAAAAAGGCAAAAGATTAGGGGACAACCGAAGTCAGGAATCTGACTCTCTTTAACTGGACCTCAGAATGTTTTTGTTAGTCTTTAAGTGATAAGAAAAAACATTTGAGTCAGGCGGAGACAAATTATAATCTCTTGGGTTGTGTGTTTTCCTCTCCACAATGCCAGCTGCAGCAGTCCCAAACTGCTTTCAGACCGACCTCGCTTTCAAGTCTTTCTCCAAACAATTGTAACCCTTTATCAAAATCCTCAGTAGGTGGTCCCACAACTGGGTTGATGGGCAGGTGGAATAGATAGTAACTGAACTTAAGAAATGCCCCTACCCCAAAGTATCTCCTGAGTATCCCACTGCCGATGAGTAAAAGCCTGCTATTAGCCATTACTTTCTTTAAATTAAGAAGTTACCTCCTATTAAAATCCAAGTAATGGATCTCTTCTCCTGGAGAAGTAACATATTAAAACTGTAATACCTTAGTGCGAGGGACTTGATTCAGGGGCTAGCAGACTTTTTCTATAAAGGATCAAATAGTAAATATTTTAAGCTTTGTGGGCTGTAGGGTCTCTGTTGGAGCTACTCAACTCTTGTCATTGTAAGGCAGAGGCAGCCATTGAGGTAAGGAATAAGCATGGCCGGGTTTCTATAAAATTTCATTTACAAAAACAAGAGATGGGCTCCATTTGGCCTGACGGCTGTTGTTTCCAACCCCTGACTTAATTGAATCCTTTTGAAAGGAGCAACCAGCTGAGAGCAGGGGAAGGAGGACCTGACACCTGGCGTGGGGGAAGGGAGGTGACCAGAAGGGTGGGAAAATGTAGGACAAAGAGCCACAGGGAGAGATGGGCCCTATAAGCCAAACTTCATAAGAGTTAGTCCTGTTTAGCCATTTTTGACATTTTTTTTCTGGTCGAAATAATTTGACTCAGTCAGTTTGTTTACTACATATATTTTTACAATTTTTTATTTGGTGGAAGGGTAATACTCATTTTAATTGTATTTAGTATATCATTCTTACTTAGTGTATCAATTCAATAGTCACAGGACGGGGCTTCCCTGGTGGCGCAGTGGTTGAGAATCTGCCAGCAAATGCAGGGGACACAGGTTCGAGCCCTGGTCTGGGAGGATCCCACATGCCGCGGAGCAACTAGGCCCGTGAGCCACAACTACTGAGCCTGCGCGTCTGGAGCTTGTGCTCCGCAACAGGAGAGGCCACAACAGTGAGAGGCCCACGCACCGCAATGAAGAGTGGCCCCCGCTCGCCGCCACTAGAGAAAGCCCTCGCACAGAAACGAAGACCCAACACAGCCAAAAATAAATAAATAAATTTATAAAAAAAAAAAATAGTCACAGGACAAGGCAGTTCCCATTCTACCATTTAACAGCTTAGAATACTATTCACATGTCATGAAAATTGCTGAACATTGAAAGGGAAACACCTTTGATTCTCAGACTGTATTATGCTCCCTCTCCCCTTCCTCTGTTTGCGTTGAACACTTTTTGACACTTGAATTACCTTATGGGTGGTTTGAGAAGTGAATGGTGTTCTGATTTTCTTGAAGCTGTGCATGAAAGAAGCTTTTTTCAAACAGTATTTTCTTTCAGGATCAGTGGAAGCTGATACATGGTGCTTAGTCTTAGCTGTGACGTGTTCTTGAAGGAAAAAGAGAATTATTTATAAGCCTTTTCAAGCCTCATTCAGGTGTCAGTGGGCACGTGGGGAAAAGCACACGGTATCTACAGAGCTGGCACAGCTGACTCACGCCATGCAGGGCGTGAGCTTGGGTGGTATTCCAGGAGCGGGGTAGGATTTGACTACGACATGACTCCTCTTTGCCAGTTCCTTCTGTGTCAGACAGTGCAACATGGAAGATGACAAATTTAGAATTAGCAATGGAGCCTGCAGCTGTGGACCAGGCAAGTGAGAATCATAACCACAGCCTCTGAGAAGACTACAGCTGACCACTGGGGTGGGGAGAGGAAGGGCAGTGGGTTGTTAAATTGGTGCCTGCATGTCACTCTGAGACATGCTGGCTTCTCTCCATTGTTGGGAATAGGCCCAATGCCTTGGAGACAGTCTAATTATCTTTTTATACATTCATAAAGAAGTTTATTTTTGGTAAAGTCACTCAAACTGGAATCGACTTGATTGGTTTATATTGGAAAAGTAATTTGGGGCTTATCATCCAAATTACATTAAAAATGCTGAAATGCATTCTAGCTATTACCTAATCTAGCAGAGGAGAGATGGAATACCATCTTTATCAGGGAGATGGAATACCATCCAAATTATAGGGCTTGTGTATATTTTGTGTCCCTAAGTATGACCCAGTAAGGGAAAAACTGCTTTTAAAAGGGGACTGTTAACATGCACTAGATGGTTTATAGTGAACTGGTTTCCTCCTTCTGCAGAATATTGTCAGAGATCTGAATGCAGAAAGGACAAAAAGCCCTCATCATCTGTGCAGTGCACAGCCAGCCCTGGAGGAGAGGGTGGTACTGCACGTGCATCAGTTCGGGTGCCTCCAGAGAAACAGAACCAGTAGTGCGGATGCCCACGTGCATGCTGCCCTCCCCCACCACACACACACAGAGTCAATTCTCGTTATTCATGGTAGTTATGTCCCATAAAGTCCCCACAAACACTGCATTAGGAAATACTGAGCCACTGTTCCTAGGGGAAATACAGGGTTAGGTTCCTGTGAGCCTCTGGTCACATTCTCCTCAACCGATTAAAATATAACCTTGTTTTATCTGTATTTCTGTTTAAAGACACCTTACTTAATATACACTGTTGATTCATTAACATTGAACTCACAGCCAACAGCACTATAACTGATGTCTGAATGAAGCATATTTCCTCACAAGGCAAATCACAGCCTTCTGGCATTAAGAACACTAGACGGCACTTTAGCAAGATGCTTAGGAGCCACTGTAAACAGCAAAATCGCCAACAAAAAGCACAAAAATATGAAAATCATGGCGCTACATAGACCACGTAAAGGACACTTGTTTACAGTCTGAGAGCTGAACAAGAAGTTGGAGTCACGTTGTTCGACCTCAGCTGGAAAAACAGTTGCATCAGGTGACAAATTTTTCACCACTCTACACGTGTCCAGGAATAACTGTGGAAGCACTGTGAGTGTTAATTTGGCATTATAATAAAGTTTAGCAAGTAGGCAAATTCACAAATAGAGAATCTGTGAATAATGAGGATCAAATGTATACGGAACAAGATTTATTTAAAGCAAATAGCTTCCATGATTGTGGGGAATGGCAAGTCTGTGGTCTGTGGGGTGGAGCAGCTGGCTGGAGACTCTCTGGCAGGAGCTGAAGCTGCACTTAACAGGTGGAATTTCTACCTCAGAGAAACCTCTTTTGCTCTTAAGGCCTTTCAAGTGATTGGATGAGGCACCCAGACTGTCAAGACCTTTACTTAACATCAGCTGATTGTAGATGTCAACAGCATCTACAAAATACCTTCACAACACCACCTAAACTAGTGTTTAATTGAACAACAGGGTGCTATCGTATAGCCAAGTTCATACATTAAGCACCCAATTTAGAGCCCAGGAAAATGGCCCTGGAGGAAATCTTCCCTTTTCATTATCCTAGTACGAGAGAGCAACAGCTCATAAACCCCACCCTCTGCCTGGGTAAGCATTTGTTCAACGTACTTTGACGACTTCCACTCTGCAGAGGGACCTCAGTCAGAGCACTGACCACAGTGGGTAGGAGTGATGAGGATCTTTTATTTGAGGTGTTAAAAAGGGACAGAGATTTTTAAGCTTTTCCCTCTGATTCACCAAATATAACCCATCTTTGTTTCTAATTTGCTAATTTTCTTATGTCCATTGATCAGGCTCTTTCTGCTCTGAGCCTCAGCCAGCAGCCAGTTGCTCAGCCCCTGCCCTGGAATGCATGAGAGGGCTTGGACTGCTCCCAGCCTCTGCGCTGCTGTGTCCTGTCAGCAGTTTTGTTGGGCAAGAGTGGTGCTATTGCCCAATCTCCAGGCTTCCCGGTTCCTCTAGGGCCCATGATGGTTAGGAGAAAAGGAGGAGGGACCCTGCCCTGTGCTGTAGCCCCTGTATTCCATGTGATGCATAAACCAGCAGCATTGGCATCACCTGAGAACTCGTTAGAACTGCAGAGCCCCAGACTTACTGAATCAGAATCTGCATTTTTAGCCAGGTTCCAGGCGATTCATATGTAAAGATCGCAAGCATGCTCTAGGTAGCTATGTGGAGCCTACAGTCCTTCAACCCTCAATGTTTAGGTCTTGAATCCTGACCCATCTTTCCACCTATTTTGAATCAGATATTCCAGAACAACCCTGCTCCACCTGGCGCTGGTGGATGGACACCTCCACCCTGCTTTCCACAACTGGAAGCCCTTGAATAATCCCCCTGCCAAAGCTGGCCTGCATTTTTTCTTCGCCTGGTTGTGCATGACTCTGTTCTCAGCGCCTGCCCAGGAGCACTACTTCTGCCCCATCCTGCCCTCTGATCCTGCCAGCTCCCCGCCCCCTGAACTCCTGTCACGTTCTACACGCAGACGTGTGGGGGGAGGAGAGACTGGAACTTCCTCTTCAGAACTGACTTGGACAGATTCAAACACTGATGAGCACAGTTCAGAGAGGAAGTAGAATCAGCTGAGAGATTCAGGGAACAGGGGGTCAGTTTCCAGATGTCTCATTTCCAGAGCAGCCTGAGGTCAGCATATGAGCTCTATTTAAGCCTCCATTGCCTAATTGTAAATTGACAAGAAAGCTACCTTTGAACCCCTTTGAACCCCTTCTGTGAAACCCATTAAACCAGTTCGGAACCTCAAAGTTTCTCTATACATTTGCTTTTGAGGCCAGTTTAACAGGGGATCTGTGGCCAGCAAAGAGCTACAGTATTGACTTTACTAGAAGTCTAATGGTCCTTTTTTTTTAAAATTAAGCATGGAATCCATTAACCTGTCATTAAGGGATACCACCATGCCACGGAGTCAAATGATTAATTTGCCGTGCACTTAATAGTATAGTCTGTAATTATAAAGGCTATTTTCCAAACCTCACATTTGATCATTCCTGAAGAGGGAGGAGTTCTCACCCTGAAAACCAGCTTTAGGCTTGGATAGCAATTACTCACCTTTCCTTTTCCTGGCATTATGACTATAGGAGTAGACAATGGATTGGTTCCCAAAATGACCTCAAGCTTTTCCCACTTGAACTGTGTTAATTTCTAGGCTCATCTCCCATGTCTCCAGAAGTGGAGAACATATAGTCATAAGCCGATCGATCGAGTCCAGCCTGCAATTTGCTGAGGGTCATTTTCTTGACTTGTCTGAACCATCACATGGTTAATTTGATTGCCATTGTGTCCAGATGGACTAGGTGCATGTCAGTAGATGTGCAAGTCAACTTGAGCAAAGGAAATTAACTATACAAGTGAACTGACTTACATGTGCCTGAAATACTCTGAGCTGCTGCGCTGCACAACTCTCAGGGATGCCACTGTTGTCCATGTGAATGGAGCGCATGGGCAGTGCACAACCTGTGGGACTGCATGTAGTAGCTCTGGGAACATTCTTTTCCTGACTCTGCCTGTAGTTGTTGCCTTGTCAACCATCTGTTTCAGCCTAAGTATCACCTCCTCAGAAAAGCTTCCTTGACCATTTAATCTAAAGGAGCTGCATCCTTACTCCCCATTCTATTTATTTCCTCGTTGTACTTACTACAGTCTGAAAGGATCTGGTTTAGTCTCTGCCTCTCTCTATTAGACTGGAAGTTTCTGGAGGGCAGGGGTGTTGTCTATTTGATACACAGTAGGTGCTTAATATGTATTTGTGGGATGGGTGAATGAGATACTCAATATGTGCATTTAAAGCAATACCTACAAGAAGGGAGATTACCTCAGGAATCTTTTATCCTATCACCAAAATGCTAAAGTAAGCTTTCTTCCATGGTTATTCTTTCTGGAATTTTTTGTTTTGTATAACTTCTTCTGTCCTCTTTTACTTTGTCTTGTCTTTTATCCTCTGCTATTTTAAGGTACAAATAATAACCTTAAACCTCTCTAAAATGAAAGAACCACCTGGTATATGAGTGCCCACTGAATACCAGGCATGGTTACAAATGGAAAGCAGTCAAAACCACGGTCCTTATATCAATGACGGAGCAAGACATAAACATGAAATGTTGATGCTTTTAAATTATTCAAGCTATGCCTATGTTCTTAAGGACTAATAGAGAAGGGGAATATCTTTGCTCAATATCCTCAGAATCAGAAAGATATTCCTTTAAAATATATTTTTTCTAGTACAATAAAAATTTTAACACCAATTTGAGAAAAGAAAAGAGTTGTCACAAGCGAAAACATGATTAATTTTCAAATTAGTTGTACAACCATGATTGCTACAGAGGCTTATAAGTTTATTTAGACTGAGACAGAGAAGATTTGATAAAGGTTGGTGCTAAGTCTGAGGGTCTTAAAGGGAATGTAGTGGGATTCCTGGTTTGAATCTAAACTCTTTCTACCAGCAAGACTAGAATATATCCAAGTACCTCTGAGTACATCCAAGTACAGCCAGACACATAGCTCTCGGATGTGCACTTGCATGAGTAGACTGTCAAGGGTGCCCTGTGGGGGGTCAGGGACAGGAGACTGGGAAGGACTCTGGTCTGAGCCTGTTGAAAGAGCGCAGATGACCAAGGAGCTGCTATGAGGAAGGATCTGAGTCATAGAGCTGTGAGTAGTGTCCCCTGGAGTCCAGGGGTGCAAGCTGGCCTACCACCTGTGCCTTAAGGACTCCAGGGGACACAGTGCTGGCACCTTGAGGGTTGAGTCTTGGGCTCATCGAGAGAAAAGACATTACAGTATTTGTGGAGGGTACATACAGGAGTGGTGGCCTTGGCCAAAAGCATAAACGTGGGGCATAAGGGTGGCTGGCATGGGAAAGGAAGAACATGGCAGGGGCCGTGTGTTTGTGGCATGTTGTGAGTACATGTCAAACAATGCATGGGGTGAAATTTCCGGGTGTGACTCTGAGAGGCCTCAGAGATCTCGCAGCACTCAGGTGGAGCAACGGAGGAAGCTGCTATTGCTGTGACACATAGGCCAATAAAGCTAGACAAACTCAGGTTTTGAATGAAAATGTTTGCAAATGAATGCAAATATTTGAATAGAAGAGCTGTGCCCAGGGTGCAAAGATAGACGGTGGCCAGAAGCAGAGGCCCCAAATGACCAAGCTAAGGAGGTTGCCTTTGGAGGCTGATCAGAAGGACCCTGATACAAAGGAGTCAGGATTCAGGGAGGCTTATCTGACCCTGGTGTTTAGCAGTAGTTTTCAAACTTGCTTTAGCATTGAAAACATTTTGTGAAATGAAATCTAATGAGGATGCTTTGTAGGTGTGAAGTAGATCCGAATGATAGAAAGGGAGGGGAAGGGTAGAAAAAATGGGGCCTGGGTTGCAGGGTGATGCCCAACAGTTACTTCTTGGTGGTGAGGTAGTTGGGAGTTTAAACTTTTTTTTTTCTAACCTGTATTTCCTAATATAAACAGTTAGTTTTATAATTAAAAATTCCAAAGTTGGGACTTCTCTGGTGGTCCAGTGGGTAAGACTGCACGCTCAGTGAAGGGGGCCTGGGTTCGATCCCTGGTTGGGGAACTAGATCCCACATGCACGTCATGACTAGGAGTCCTCATGCTGCAACTAAGAAGTCTGCATGTTGCAACTAAGACCTGGAGCAGCCTAAATAAATAAATAAATATTCAAAAAAATTCCAAAGTTATTTTAAAAACTAAAACAATTCATTGCTTTGTATTTAGAATCAGTTCATAGCTCACATCCTCAAGAAACTTTCCTTCTTTCTCTGAACCTCACGCATTTCCTTCTCTATGTATCTATATATATCTTCTCTATATGTCTCTATATATCTTCTCTATATATCTATATATATCTTGCATGCTCTTTGGAACTTGTGGATAGTTTGCAGAGGTGCTGTTTTGGTCTGTTCAGGCCACTGTAACCGGATACCATAGACTGGGTGGCTTATAGGCAACAGAAACTTATTTCTCACTGTTTTAGAGGCTGGAAAGTCCATGATCAAGGCACCAGCACATTTGGTGTCTGAAAGCCCGCTTCCTATATATATATATATATATATATATATATATATATATCTATATATATCTATATATATATATATATATATAAATGAATGAAATGATGAGGTACAAGGAACACTGCCCAGATGCCAAATTCATTAGCCAGTAGACCTGAGATTGGTAAAAAGTCCTGCTGGTCTCTCCTGTATATACTTATCCCGATAGATGACTCACTCAGATTCACACTGGGCCCAATCACAGAGGAGGCAATCAGTGGCTAAAAGTGACTAAGCACTTTAGGAAATTAGCATTCTGGTTTCTTGAATATTGGGTCTGATTATATTTTCACATCTTGGGACCTACCTCACTATGGCACAGCCTCATCCAGAGAGGCTGTGGGGCAGACACAAGAGCCTCCGGCGCTTGAAAAGAACTTTGAGAGACTAATTGTCTATGGAGATGAATGGTTATAGTCACTGGGCTCTTGAAACTGGAATGTAGCTTATGAAATAGAGCATTATTATTCCAAAACCCACTCTCTGCAGAGGAAGTGGAACTTCTCCAGCCGGTTGGTGAGCTTCTCAGTTGTTTATCTCTGGATTTCACTTCCAAGGGGAGCATTTTTCCTGGGCCTCACCAGCCACAGGGAAAGAAATCAAGGGTCTGAGTTACAAAGAGGTATTTGATTTCGAGCACCACCTGGTTTCCCAGGATGTCAACGTTTGCCAGAGCTCAGAGAAGCTGCTTGGGGTGTTCCCGCCCCAGGTCTGAGGTTGTGGCCCCGTAGAGAGGCAGTCCTCCCCATGGGCCTCAGAAAGCATAGGCCTGCTAGTATCAGATGTCTGTCTGATGAACCAGAGACCAGTCCCAACCAGACCAGTTGGAAAGGGGCCAGGGTTGATTCTCTCACCCTTTTTGGGACCCTGAGCCCAACCCCTCCCACTCAGGGCAAGTTCTCCATCTCATAAAGGAGTTTCGGGAGTCTCATCTTTCTTCTTCTCCTTTACATGAGGATCCTAATCGCAAAGTCCAGGACTTGGAGAAAAGTCTTCCTTTTCCTTCAGATACTCTTTGGCGCAAAACGCTGGTGGTCGCTTGGACGTTCCAGGTCCCTGAACCAGGCAGGCAGGTGAGTTCCGGCTGCTGCCCTCCCTGGAAACAGGTACTTAGGTACCCTTTTTGTGACAATACTTGCAGTTAAATACAGGCATCTTATTCAAACAGGAAATTCACATTTTACACATTCTTTAGCCAGAGTTAAAGAGGATGCTACAGAAGCAGCAGTGCAGATTAGGAATTTGTGGAATGTGAATGTTCTTCATACTTCTCCTTCTGTTGGAAACAGCGGTACCTTCTCCATCCTCTTTATCCTCTGGTGTGACAATGCTCACTCTTCATATGGTGAGAGCTCCTAAAGGACTAGAGCATGGCATGATGCTTACAGGATCAGCCTTTGGTGTTAGAACAGACCAACTTTCAAATCTCCAGGTTACCCCATCATTTAAAGTGTAGGGCTCGAGGAGGAAAAATCAAGGGAGAAGAGGAAGGTCTGGTATCTGGAAAGCCAATAAAAGTGACAGAGTCTGCCATAAGCTGGACAGGTAAGACAGGTATGTGGATGGGGTCATGAAGGAATGGACTTTTCCAGGAACTTGGCTGTGAGGGAGAGGGACAATGGCAGGCAGGTTGGGGAGAGAAGTTTTAAGAAGGGAGAGACCTGATCATGTTTCTAGGCTGCAAGGGAGGGACCAGAAGTGGGGAGAAGAAGTAAAAAGTAGAGAGCAAAGGCCCAGGAGAGATTGGATCCAGAGCCCCAGAGGAGGCTCTCGGCAGGAGAGAATCCAGCTTTTCCTTTGCGAAAGCTGGAAGGTGAGTGTGACTGCAGACGTGCCTGAAGTTTCAAGGGTGGGTGTTGAGGGAGTTCATTAAATAAAAGGTGTTATGGACTAAATGTTTATGTCCCCCAAATTCATATGTTGAAGTCCTAATCCCTAATGTGATGATATGTTGGAGGTGGGGCCTTTGGGAGATAATTAGGTTTAGATGAGGTCATGAGGGTAGAGTCCCTATGATGGGATTACTGTCCTTACTAGAAGAGGAAGAGACCAGAGCCTTTTCTCACCCTGCCACATGAGAGAACAGCAAGAAGGCAGCCATCTGCAAACCAGGAAGAGGGCTCTCACCAGACACCAAATCTGCAAGCAGCGTGATGTTGGAATTGCCAGCCTCCATAACCGTGAGAAATAAATGTCTATTTTTAAGCCACCCATAAGTCTATGGTATTTTGCTATAACAGCCCAAACTGCCTAAAACAGAAGCCTTGGTCATCTGCTGAGAGAAAGGTGGCCATGGTTGGGGTGTAGTGGTGAAGGTTTAAGATGGCAGCTGGGAGAATCAGGGGAGGAAAGGATGCTGATCAAGGACCTGTGAAAGGGTGGCTGTGCTGAGAACCCAGTTGAGGTCAGAGGACATGGGTTGTCAAACCCAAACCACAAGACTGTGAATTCCTATGCCACACTCAGGGGCCCTCACATAGGAAGAAAGTAGGAAAATGGTTGGGGTGATCCACAGAAAAGGGTTTGTGGGACTGACACAGCAAAAGGAAGGGGGCAATGAGGCTGAGGCTGCTCACAAGAGAGTGACAGAAGAGTTGTGTCCTGAGGTCCAGCCATGTTGTCAATGATGGATTAAGAGAAAAGAGTAGAGATGAGCAGCAGCTGAACTGGGAGAAAGGGGTGATGGAGCTGAAAGAATAAGGGATGGGTGTGATGAGAGAAAGAGAGGGGAGACAGAGAGATAGAAAGAGATGATAAATATGGAATAGATGTGAAAAAGATAGATGATAGAGAGATTGATAGATGACAGGTAGAACAGGTCTGAGTTGCTAAGGTGGAGTAGGGTTGAAGTTTTCTGATAAGATGTTTTCAAATAATCTTTTAGAAAGTTAACCTTTTCCTGAAAGAAAATAGAGGTAATCATACCCCTTAGAAGGCTAATGCAACAGTGTAGATCAGAGGGCATGCTGCAGTTTCCCTCCTGTGCCCATGGCGATCACCATTAACGGTCAACCACACTCTTTCCTGCTAAACACAAAATCCTTTTCAACATAGGGCTCTAGTAGCCACTACCAATTAATTGGAATTGGCCTGTGAGATGGAAACTATTTTCAGTTCTGGTCCAGATGAAAGGTAATAAGCCTGGGCCAGGTTTTTAGCAGCAAGGATGAAGCGACAGCAACATGTAAATAAAGGTCTATAAACTGACTAAGGTCAGCTTGTCATAATCCATGTATCCTTCCTATTCATCAGTAGGTGCTCAATTAATGCTTATTAGCTAAGGAAAATCCTTCTGCTAGACTGGGAGGGAGCAGGACCCGAAGCTTGCCTGTAGCCATTAAAGCCCTATTTGGAATGTGGCCTACAGCTTTAGGGACTTTTGCATATATCTTGAATGTTGACTTGTTTTTAAATTAATTACTGGATTCCTACTGCTATCCGTAATGTTATATATTTGGTCCTAGCCAAAAGAGACTACACCTGAAGAGATTCTGCCACTTACTCAGGAGAAATTTAATCTTTTACTAATTAGGTTAGGAGAGGACACAGGAAGAAGTGTGGGAGGCTGGATGCTAATTGAGGAAATACCAGGAGATGGGTAACAGGGAGCATGTGTGTTACTCTCAGGCTTCAAATCTGCCAGGTGTGTGTCTGGTCACAGGTATTTCACGTCACACCTCCACCTGCCCACCCCACACAAGGCCATTTTGCTCTCTCATCCTCTCTCCTTCTGCCCTTGTGATACACACCACACACACACACACACACACACACACACACACACAATCTCAGCGTTGTGCTTTCCTTTGTAACTCTTTCAATAAGCCTTTGGTTCTAGTAAATCCTAGTCCCTTTTGGATCATTTGAACTCACTGGGGTTTTCCTCTCTAGTTCTTGACTCTTCTGGTAAGTGCCAAAGGGGAAACAAACATGAACAAAGAGATAAATGACAAAAACCAGTCCCAGAAGCCTTCACATTTAAGTCACCTCATTATGTAACAACAATTTTAAAAGTCCTAAATAAGTGGAGACCAGGATGGTATACAGAAGAATTATTCTTTTCAATATTAATAATAGTCTAAAGGAAGTTGTGGTGACAAGTCAGGGATTAACTCTTTACATGGATATCTGATCTATTACCACCACTGGGCTTAATGGGACTCAATAGTCTCAGTCATATTGTGCAGTCAGAGATCAGTTTTGCCACAGCTTAAGACAAAGGCCTAAAATCAAGGAGTTCCAGCAGAGAGAAAAGAAATGAGGCTTGCTGCCAGCTGAAGCTGCTTACCCAAAGGGAAAATGGATTAGATAAGTTGAAATGTGTTTCTCAGAGATGGGCCCAAAGCTGCCTCTGTTTTCTTGTAGCCTCAGGCTGGGTCTATCTTTTAGGAAATTATGACCCAGAGTGACTAAAGGGAATTAACTGCATCCTTCCCTGGGATCCTACCAAGCCAGGGCCAGAAACACTCATCTACCCCCGACATGGAAGATCATTGAGTCATGAGATTTGTGGTTTGTCTCATTCTCCAGCTCTGGAAGCCAGCCATGGCTCACTGACCTGGGTTTTCCATCTGGGTCAGCGAGGGGCAGTCCAAGTGAGCTCTTGGGCTTCACTACAAACTGGCCTTAGGGTGTCCCCAGAATTGAGATCTGGGGACATCCCGAGAGCCAAGGGGTGCTCTCACGGTTCTGTGAACCAGTGAGGCTGGGCTGTGAGATGTCCTTTCCTCCTTAAAGAAGCATTAATTGAGTACCTACTGATGAATAGGAAGGATACATGTATTATGACAAGCTGACCTTAGTAAGCTTAGAGACCTTAGTTTACTGGTTAGGAAGAAACATTAACACACCTTGGGCAGTAGGTGCTGCCTGCCATATATATGGACTGACTGTTTGTGTCCCTGCAAAATTCACGTGTTGAAACCAAATTTGCAGTGTGATGGTATTTGGAGGTGATGGTCTTTGGGAGGTGATTAAGTCATGAGAGTGGAGCCGTCATGAGTGGGATTATATGCTTATAAAAAGAGACCCCAAAGAGCTCCCCTGCCCCTTCTGCCATGTGAGGATACAGTGAGTAGATGGCATATATATATATATCTATGTATGAATATATATATTCATACATAGATATATTTAAGAGAAATAGCCTTGGGAAATAACACTTCAACTGTTTTGCTAGAAGATCAGCAGTAGTAGTTCACCTCGTATGTAGTTTCCTCAGCATGAATACTGAGGGGTTTCCTTTTTCTAACTTGGTGGTACAGATTATTCTAGTGTTTAGCCTATGAGTGGAATCCATACTTACTTTCCAGCCCCCAGTGGAGTTAAGGAATGCCGAAGGAGATGGCAGGAAAGCACTTGGGAGAGCCACCCACCAAAAATGAACCCAACCCAATTCCAGATGACTTGGCTCCATTTTGAATGGGACTTTCTTATTGTTCTTTTTCCCTTTGAAATTGGTTTTCATTTTACATGTTTCCCTAAGTGGATGAAAACTGAAAACTGTGGGTATTACATTTTAATTGGAGCTGGTACTATTCTAACAATTAGAAATTTAACTGATAATTTTTTTAGAAAACTGAACTTGCTGACATGAAAAAGATACTTTTGCCTCAATTTTTCATATGTTGATGCAGGAATGTAGGGAAAGCCATCAATGTCCCAAATAAAATAAAATATTTTCAAATAGTAAACTATCACTCAGTCCTACATTTCTTTTATTGCCTAAGAGATTATGGGAAACCTTGTAGGTGTCACCACCAATGGGTACCTGTTATGACAAATATCACCACATAGCACTCTTAATTTCCTCATTAACTCTTTTTTTTTGCGGGGGGGGGATTAGCAGACAAAAATTTTATTTTATTTTATTTTTTCTGAATTTTTGAATTTTATTTATTTTTTTATACAGCAGGTTCTTATTAGTCATCAGTTTTTTTTGTTGTTGTTTTGTTTTTGTTTTTGTTTGCGGTACGTTGGCCTCTCACTGTTGTGGCCTCTCCCATTGCGGAGCACAGGCTCCGGACGCACAGGCTCAGCGGCCATGGCTCACAGGCCCATCCGCTCCATGGCATGTGGGATCCTCCCGGACCAGGGCATGAACCCGTGTCCCCTGCGTCGGCAGGCGGACTCTCAACCATTGTGCCACCAGGGAAGCCCTAGTCATCAGTTTTATACACATCAGTGTATACATGTCAATCCCAATCTCCCAATTCATCACACCACCACCACCACCACCCCTGCCGCTTGCCCCCCTTGGAGTCCGTATGTCTGTTCTTTATATCTGTGTCTCAATTTCTGCCCTGCAAACTGGTTCATCTGTACCATTTTTCTAGGTTCCACATATATGTGTTAATATACGATATTTGTTTTTCTCTTTCTGACTTCACTCTGTATGACAGTCTCTAGATCCATCCACATCTTAACAAATGACCTAATTTCATTCCTTTTTATGGCTGAAAAATATTCCATTGTGTATATGTACCACATCTTCTTTATCCATTCATCTGTCGATGGGCATTTAGGTTGCTTCCATGACCTGGCTTTTGTAATGGTATTGCAATGAACATTGGGGTGCATGTGTCTTTTTGAATTATGGTTTTCTCTGGGTATATGCCCAGTAGTGGGATTGCTGGATCATATGGTAACTCTATTTTTAGTTTTTTAAGAAACCTCCATACTGTTCTTCATAGTGGCTGTATCAATTTACATTCCCACTAATAATGCAAGAGGGTTCCCTTTTCTCCATACCCTCTCTAGGATTTGCTGTTTGTAGATTTTCTGATGAGGCCCATTCTAACTGGTGTGAGGTGATACCTCATTGTAGTTTTGATTTGCATTTCTCTAATAATTAGTGATGTTGAGCAGCTTTTCAAGTGCTTCTTGGCCATCTGTATGTCTTCTTTGGAGAAATGTCTATTTAGGTCTTCTGCCCATTTTTGGATTGGGTTGTTTGTTTTTTTAATATTGAGCTGCATGAGCTGTTTATATATTTTAGAGATTAATCCTTTGTCCGTTGATTCATTTGCAAATATTTTCTCCCATTCTGAGGGTTGTCTTTTCATCTTGTTATGGTTTCCTTTGCTATGCAAAAGCTTTGATGTTTCATTAGGTCCCATTTGTTTATTTTTGTTTTTATTTCCATTACTCTAGGAGGTGGATCAAAAACGATCTTGCTGTGATTTATGTCAAAGAGTGTTCTTCCTATGTTTCCCTCTAAGAGTTTTATAGTGTCCGGTCTTACATTTAGGTCTCTAATCCATTTTGAGTTTATTTTTGTGTATGGTGTTAGGGAGTGTTCTAATTTCATTCTTTTACATGTCCAGTTTTCCCAGCACCACTTATTGAAGAGACTGTCTTTTCGCCATTGGCTATCCTTGCCTCTTTTGTCATAGATTAGTTGAACATAGGTGTGTGGGTTTATCTCTGGGCTTTCTATCCTGTTCCATTGATCTATATTTCTGTTTTTGTGCCAGTACCATATTTTCTTGATTACTGTAGCTTTACAGTATAGTCTGAAGTCAGGGAGTCTGATTCCTCCAGGTCCACTTTTTTCCCTCAAGACTGCTTTGGCTATACGGGATCTTTTGTGCTTCCATACAAATTTTTAACATTTTTTGTTCTAGTTCTGTAAAAAAAATGCCATTGGTAATTTAATAGGGATTGCACTGAATCTGTAGATTGCTTTGGGTAGTATAGTCATTTTCACAATATTGATTCTTCCAATCCAAGAACATGGTATATCTCTCCATCTGTTGGTATCATCTTTAATTTCTTTCATCAGTGTCTTACAGTTTTCTGCATACAGGTCTTTTGTCTCCCTAGGTAGGTTTATTCCTAGGTATTTTATTCTTTTTGTTGCAATGGTAAATGAGAGTGTTTCCTTAATTTCTCTTTCAGATTTTTCATCATTAGTATATAGGAATGCAAGAGATTTCTGTGCATTAATTTTGTATCCTGCAACTTTACCAAATTCATTGATTAGCTCTAGTAGATTTCTGGTGGCATCTTTAGGATTCTCTATGTATAGTATCATGTCATCTGCAAATAGTGACAGTTTTACTTCTTCTTTTCCAATTTGTATTCGTTTTATTTCTTTTTCTTCTCTGATTGCCATGGCTAGGACTTCCAAAACTATGTTGAATAATAGTGGTGAGAGTGGACATCCTTGTCTTGTTCCTGATCTTAGAGGAAATGCTTTCAGGTTTTCACCATTGAGAATGATGTTTGCTGTGGGTTTGTCATATATGGCCTTTATTATGTTGAGGTAGGTTCCCTCTATGCCCACTTTCTGGAGAGTTTTTTTTTTTTTTATCATAAATGGGTATTGAATTTTGTCAAAAGCTTTTTCTGCATTTATTGAGATGATCACATGGTTTTTCTCCTTCAATTTGTTAATATGGTGTATCACATTGATTGATTTGTGTATATTGAAGAATCCTTGCATCCCTGGGATAAATCCCACTTGATCATGGTATATGATCCTTTTAATGTGTTGTTGGACTCTGTTTGCTAGTATTTTGTTGAGGATTTTTGCATCTATATTCATCAGTGATATTGGTCTGTAATTTTCTCTTTTTGTAGTATCTTTGTCTGGTTTTGATATCAGGGTGATGGTGGCCTCATAGAATGAGTTTGGGTGTGTTCCTTCCTCTGCAATTTTTTGGAAGAGTTTGAGAAGGATGGGTGTTAGCTCTTCTCTAAATGTTTGATAGAATTCACCTGTTCAGCCATCAGGTCCTGGACTCTAGTTTGTTGGGAGATTTTTAATCACAGTTTCAATTTCATTACTTGTGATTGGTCTGTTCATATTTTCTGTGTCTTCCTGTTTCAGTCTTGGAAGCTTATACCTTTCTAAGAATGTGTCCATTTCGTCCAGGTTGTCCATTTTATTGGCATAGAGTTGCTTGTAGTAATCTCTTAGGATGCTTTGTATTTCTACGGTGTCTGTTGTAACGTCTCTTTTTTCATTGTTAATTTTATTGATTTGAGTCCTCTCCCTCATTTTTTTTTTTTTTTTTTGGTACATGGGCGGCCTCTCACTGTTGTGGCCTCTCCCGTTGCGGAGCAGTGGCTCCAGATGCGCAGGCTCAGCGGCCATGGCTCACGGGCCCAGCCGCTCCGAGGCACGTGGGATCTTCCTGGATCTGGGCATGAACCTGTGTCCCCTGCATCGGCAGGCAGACTCTCAACCACTGTGCCACCAGGGAAGCCCTCCCTCTTTTTCTTGATGAGTCTGGCTAATGGTTTATCAATTTTGTTTATCTTCTCAAAGAACCAGCTTTTAGTTTTATTGATCTTTGCTATTGTTTTCTTTGTTTCTATTTCATTTATTTCTGCTCTGATCTTTATGATTTCTTTCCTTCTGCTAACTTTGGGTTTTGTTTGTTCGTCTTTCTCTAGTTCCTTTAGGTTAGATTGTTTATTTGAGATTTTTCTTGTTTCTTGAGGTAGGCTTGTAAAGCTATAAACTTCCCTCTTAGAACTGCTTTTGCTGCACCCCATAGGTTTTGGATCATCATGTTTTCGTCATCATTTGTCTCTAGGTAGTTTTTGATTTCCTCTTTGATTTCTTCAGTGATCTCTTGGTTATTTAGTAACGTACTGTTTAGCCTCTGTGTGTTGTTTTTTTTTACGTTTTTTCCCCTGTAATTCATTACTAATCTCATAGTATTGTGGTCAGAAAAGATGGTTGATATGATTTCAATTTTCTTAAATTTACTGAGGCTTGATTTGTAACCCAAGATGTGATCTATCCTGGAGAATGTACTGTGCACACTTGAGAAGAAAGTATAATCTGCTGTTTTTGGATGGAATGTCCTATAAATATCAATTAAATCTATCTGGTCTATTGTGTCATTTAAAGCTTGTGTTTCCTTATTAATTTTCTGTTTGGATGATCTGTCGATTGGTGCAAGTGAGGGGTTAAAGTCACCCACTATTATGGTGTTACTGTCAATTTCCTCTTTTATAGCTGTTAGCAGTTGCCTTATGTATTGAGATGCTCCTATATTGGTTGCATATATATTTATAATTGTTATATCTTCCTCTTGGATTGATCCCTTGATCATTATGTAGTGTCCTTCCTTGTCTCTTGTAACATTCTTTACTTTAAAATCTATTTTATGTGATATGAGTATTGCTACTCCAGCGTTCTTTTGATTTCCATTTGCATGGAATATCTTTTTCCATCCCCTCACTTTCAGTCTGTATGTGTCCCTAGGTCTGAAGTGGGTCTCTTGTAGACAGCATATATATGGGTCTTGTTTTTGTAACCATTCAGCAAGCCTGTGTCTTTTGGTTGGAGCATTTAATCCACTCATGTTTAAGGTAATTTTTTTTTTTTTTTTTTTTTTTGCGGTACACGGGCCTCTCACTGTTGTGCCCTCTCCCGTTGCGGAGCACAGGCTCCAGAAGCGCAGGCTCAGCGGCCATGGCTTAGGGCCCAGCTGCTCAGCGGCATGTGGGATCTTCCCAGATCGGGGCACGAACCCGTGTCTCCTGCATCGGCAGGCGGACTCTCAACCACTGTGCCACCAGGGAAGCCCTAAGGTAATTATTGATATGTATGTTCCTATTACTATTTTCTTAATTGTTTTGGGTTTGTTTTTGTAGGTCCTTTTCTTGTCTTGTGTTTCCCACTTAGAGAAGTTCCTGTAGCATTTATCGTAGAGGTGGTTTGGTGGTGCTGAATTCTCTTAGCTTTTGCTTGTCTGTAAAGCTTTTGATTTCTCTGTTAAATATGAATGAGAAAAAAAAAATATGAATGAGATCCTTGCCGGGTAGAGTAATCTTGGTTGTAGGTTCTTCCCTTTCATCACTTTAAGTATATCATGCCACTCCCTTCTGGCTTGTAGAGTTTCTGCTGACAAATCAGCTGTTAACCTTATGGGAGTTCCCTTGTATGTTATTTGTCTTTTTTCCCTTGCTGCTTCAATAATTTTCCTTTGTCTTTAATTTTTGCGAATTTGATTAGTACGTACCTCGGCATGTTTCTCCTTGGGTTTATCCTGTATGAGACTTTCTGAGCTTCCTGGACTTGGGTGGCTATTTCCTTTCCCGTGTTAGAGAAGTTTTAGAGCATAATCTCTTCAAATATTTTCTTGGATCTTTTCTCTCTCTCTTCTCCTTCTGGGACCCCTATAATGCTAATGTTTTTGTGTTTAATGTTGTCCCAGAAGTCTCTTAGGCTGTCTTCATTTATTTTCATTCTTTTTTCTTTATTCTGTTCTGTGGCAGTGAATTCCACCATTCTGTCTTCCAGGTCACTTATCTGTTCTTCTGCCTCTGTTATTCTGCTATTGATTCCTTGTAGTGTAGTTTTCATTTCCGTTATTGTATTGTTCATCTCTGTTTGTTTGTTCTTTAATTCTTCTAGGTCTTTGTTAAACATTTCTTGCATCTTCTTGATCTTTGCCTCCATTCTTTTTCCGAGGTCCTGGATCATCTTCACTATCATTATTCTGAATTCTTTCTCTGTAAGGTTGCCTATCTCCACTTCATTTAGTTGTTTTTCTGGGGTTTTATCTTGTTCCTTCATCTGGTACATAGCCCTCTGCCTTTTCATCTTGTCTATATTTCTGTAAATGTGGTTTTTGTTCCACAAGCTGCAGGATTGTAGTTCTTGCTTCTGTTGTCTGCCCTCTGGTGGATGAGGCTATCTAAGAGGCTTGTGCAAGTTTTCTGATGGGAGTGACTGGTGGTGGGTAGAGCTGGCTGTTGCTCTGGTGGGCAGAGCCCTGTAAAACTTTAATCCACTTGACTGGTGATGGGTGGGGCTGGGTTCCCTCCCTGTTGGTTGTTTGGCCTGAGGCAACCCAACACTGGAGCCTACCTGGGCTCTTTGGTGGGGCTAACGGCGGACTCTGGGAGGGCTGACGCCAAGGAGTAATTCACAGAATTTCTGCTGCCACTGTCCTTGTCCTCACAGTGAGACACAGCCACCCCCTGCCTCTGCAGGAGACCCTCCCGCAGAAGCAGGTAGGTCTGGTTCAGTCTCCTATGGGTTCACTACTCCTTCCCCTGGGTCCCAATGCGCACACTACTTTGTGTGTGCCCTCCAAGAGTGGAGTCTCTGTTTCCCTCAGTCCTGTCAGAGTCCTGCAATCAAATCCCGCTATCCTTCAAAGTCTGAGTCTCTAGGAATTCCTCCTCGTGTTGCCGGAGCCCCAGGTTTGGAAGCCTGACGTGGGGCCCAGAACCTTCACTCCAGTGGGTGGACTTCTGTGGTATAAGTGTTCTCCAGTTTGTGGGTCACCCACCCAGAAGTTATGGGATTTGATTTTATTGTGATTGTGCCCCTCCTGCCATCTCATTGTGGCTTCTCCTTTGTCTTTGGATGTGGGGTATCTTTTTTGGTGAGTTCCAGTGTCTTCCTGTCGATGACTGTTCAGCAGTTAGTTGTGATACTGGTGTTCTTGCAAGAGAGAGTGAGAGTACTTCCTTCTACTCTGCCATCTTGGTTCAGGGCCTTCTCATTAACTCTTGTTAAGTGGTTTGAGACAGAACACAATTCTTTCCAACTCTAGCACTTCCAAAAAGAATGGTTTTAAAGAATTTTAATCGTACCCATTATTAAAAGCAAACCCAGAATATATGTGATGTGATGTATTATCATACATATTCCATTTGTGAATATAAAGACATCAAAGAGGAATTAATCTGTTTGCTGCAAACTTAGGGAGACAAATTGAAATCCCCATTCTGTATTAAAGATCTAATTAATTTATCAGCTATTTGCCTCAAGTAAAGAACAAGTAAAAAAATATATCATTTATAGAAATTATATAGTTTTGTCATATTTTATTTTCTAGACTAGTTTTATAATTATCTTAGCCAATAGATTTCAGCTATTTTATGTCTTTTTAAATTTATTATTGTTGTTCTTGTAATTTGGAATGTACATTGATGATTAAAATGTTCTTTATAACATAAAAACCATTTACCTTAAAAACTGGACCATTCAGTAGTTCAGTATCTAACCTACGCCGAGGAAATAAAAATTGACTAAATTTGAATCTCAATATTAGAGCTACACTATTTCATAGAACCTAGATTTAGCCTTCAGAATTTTGGAGGAAGAAAGTGGAAGGAGAAAAATGACTTAGTTTTTAGTTGGACAGAACACAAATATACCTGCTGCCCCTAAATGGTCAAAGGTGAAACCACATTGATGCATCAACCTGTGAATGTTTAAAATCTGTCTACTTCAATTCTTTCCAATGTCTGGAACATTTAGGAATGTAAAATTAATAAAAAAAAAACACGTTTTAAAAAATGTTTCAACTCACTTCCTTGGAGGAGGAGTAAAAAAGCTGATAATCATCTGATCAGACCCGCTGTTTCCTCAAGAACTCACAGAATACTTATGATCTTTCCATTCCTACCATACTTGCTTGTGTTATAGACATCAGGGTGTTAGACTAGTCTTGTTTGTACATTTCACTGAGCAGGGTAGGGGAGACTGGGTGAAATCTGAAACCAGGATTGCCTGATTCTTGTTATTTGGTTACATAATATGTAACATAAACAGAATGAGTGTTGCCCCTTAGGATTTAAGGTAAAGCACTCAGAGCAGAGTGGACCTTGAAGAGGGTCATGTGGTTGTAAATGGACCCCAGTAGCTATTGCCTTTGCTCTCATTAATTACTTCAATTCCCATTTTTGCTTCCAGAGATTATTAACGTACTGGCCCCCGATCCTACTTGAATCTCTTGACTGTATATTGACTGCTATAAAAATAATACTAGAAGGTAGCTGAGGATGTGAGTTACACGTACACAGCTATAGCTCAAAAAACATAGCTAGAAGATTCAGACTGTATCCCTGTGCAGTTGGACATCGAGGAGGTTCAGGACCATGACTGGGACTTGGCCACTGACTGGTCCAGGAATTCCACAGCTATGATAGCTGTCATAAGCAGGTGGGCTAGGGGTCTGCGTGATTTTCCATTAACTCCACACCACCATGGAGTGAGGCATATAGGATCACCTACAAAGCAGAATAAGCCTGTGCTTCGGCCACCAGCAAAGCAAACGCCAATCCCTCCTTCTCCCTGCCCATCTACCTGATCAGTTCAAGGCCTTAAAAGATTGATAACCCCTAAGAAGGAAGAAATTCTGCCTTTGGACTCAAGACTGCAACATCACCTCTTCCCTGGGTCTCCAGTCTACCATGCAGATTTTGGACATGTTAGCCCCCACAATTGTGTGAGCCAATTCCTGAAACTAACTCTGTCTCTCTTTCTGTCTGTCTCTCTCTTTCGCTCCATCTGTCATTCCATCTGTCATCTATCACCTATCCATTCACTACTGGTGCTGTTTCTAACTAATACAGTGACAGAGGTGGACACTGAAGAAATGGGGCAGAATAATATTCCTGAAATTTTACTGGTGTTTTATGTTCCTATTACTTCTCCCTTTTGCCCATCCCTCAAGCCAAGGTGCTCAGTACTCACTGCTTTACAGCAGATGTAACAGAAAGAAATGAGTCTTTCTTGCTTTGGTTTCCAATAGCCCTATGGTCCTTAGGGGACTGTACAGACTCCATTCACAGCCAAAATATTTGGGAGATGTGGGGTTTCAGAAGAGCAGTGTTTCCTCTGGACTAGATAAGTTACCCCAGGCCTTGGAAGGGGAAGTGGAAGGGACATAAATAGGCCAGAGATTTTGTTAGTCCTGAAGATCTTGTGGGAGGTGAGGGTGTGGGTCAAGAGGAAGCAAGACCCTAGCTAAGGAATGGCTGTGCAGTGAGTCTGGACAAACAGTTCTTACACAGCCAGGCAGAGTCCTGGCTCCCAAATGAGACATGAAAGCCACAGGAGAGCCCGGACCACTTGTGAAGAGGCAAAGAGACCAGGAACACATCTCAGTGATGACCAACAGGTTTCCATGGCCTACAATTAGGAGAACAAAGGATGTCTCAGTGGACACCCTCATGGTCAGGTGACTCAAGACCAAGGGACTGTCACCAACCCAGTGACCTGATACAACTTAAACGTCAAGGAAGTTAGACACTGCCAGAGAAACTCCAACTTGCCTTAGATAAGTTTCTATGATTCTGGAGAATGGGAACTCAATGGTTTAGAGAATAAATATGTCTTAGTCACCGGAATTGTGACAAGATATGAGAGTGGAACGGCTTTGGGGAACTGAAAGATGGCCATGATGGTGCAGTGCAGTGAGTGAGGGGAAGGTAGCCCAAGCTGAGGTTGGGAAGATGAGCAGGGGCCAGCTCACACATGCCTGCATAGAGCATGTATTGCAGGTGACATGGGAAGCTGTTGAAGGATTTCAAGCACTTCCCAACTCCTAAAGGTCACATTGGCTGTTGCATGGAGAATGGATGGGGCGTGGCCTGCATGCAGGTTAGGAGAGCAGTTTGAGAGGCTACTGCGGTCATCCAGGTGACAGAAGATGGTGGCTCGAACCAGGTTGGTGGCAGTGGAGCTAGGGGATGGATTATTGATATGTTTTAGTGTAGAAGTAACAGTTCTTGTCATTGGGGTATATCTGGGGAATGAGGGAAAGTGAGTGGTAAGAACTGTCAGGTTTCTGTTTAAGCAACGTGTGGAAAATGAAGCCATTTACTGAAGGAGGGGAAGTCTGAAAGAAAACAAGTACATGTGAAGAAATCCAAATTTCTGTTGTGGATGTAAAAAGTTTGAGATACCTGAGAGACAACCCCATGGAAATGTCCAGAAGGTATAAACAGAGCACAGAGAAATCTGGGTTGGAGGTAGGGATGTGGATGTCATCAGTTTTAGCCTTTGCTGTTTCTTATTTTGTTTTATTTTGCACCTGCCTAACTCCCATTCATCCTTCAGGTGTCAGCCTAAATGCTGCTTTCTTGGCAAAGCCTCCCCTCCGCCTCCCCCAGTAGACATCAGTATGAATTAGGTGCTCTACTAGGCTCTCTCTCTTTAAATTTTTCCTTCAAAGTACTTATCGCGGTTAGAAATTGAGATTTATGTTTGCTTGTTCTTCAGGGATGAATCTCAGCCCACACTGAGCTGCTCTAGAAAAAAAACCTGACTTTATTTTTCTATAATGAAATAATTTAGGCCCTAAATTTTAGAAAAAAGGCAGGGAGAAAAGAAAAGAGGGGCCAGAGCTGAGTGCAGATAGAATGACACATTTATGTGTCGAACAGAAGAGGAAGCTGACAAAAGGAGCCCAGGAGGAGCTTGGAAGAAAGCAGAGTCTGGGATGCAAGGGGAGACAAGCACTGAGGGTGTGTCGCTATATCAAATTCTACTACGAAGACTGAAGTGATGGTTGGATTTACACCATGGTGGGCATGGGGTGCTTTGTAAGAGCAGTTTGGGTGGAGACATGTGGATAGAAGGCAAGTTGCCCTGAGTAAAGGAACAAATGGAAAGGAGGAATGATAAATAATACATGAAGACTACTGTTCTGAGGAGTTTTACTGTCTGGGGAGAGAAAACTAGGGCAGTGGCTAGAAGGCTATGTGGGGTTAAAGGAGGGTAGCTTTGGGGGTAGTGAAGTGTATGCATGTGTAGATGGGGACAATGGATTGCGGGGGTTTGGGGAGAAATAAAAACAGAAGGAATTAGAGATGAATTAAAAGAAAAGAAGAGAAAGGGAGAGAGCAGGTAGGAAAGTGGTGACACAGACAGTGGCGCCAAGAAGCCTTTGCAGGCCACGCCGGAGAAGCCTCAGGCACGCCCACGGGGTGGCAAGGCGGTGCTAGCTGTGCTCGTGGAGGGGGAAGCCATTGCTGGCTAAGCCGTCAGTCAGTCTGTCAGCAGCCAGACCCTGGCCCCTGGCCAGCCACATATTGGGAGCAGAGTAACGAGTCTTCTGGCAGGCGTCGTTGAAGAGAAAGGATGGTGTGGCTGAGCGCTGAGCAGCTGGGAACGGTTTCAGAAGGAGCAAACTCTGCGGGAGCCTGCAGGGGAAGGGCCAAGAGATGCCACCCCTGCGCCCCCTTTCTCTAGCCTACACAGCTGCAGCCAAAGGGGTGCGGTGCAGTTTCACTCATTGCTCGTACCGCCTCGCAGTTCGACCACTACGCGGGGAGCGGCCCTGCAGCCGCAGGACCAGGTGGGCACTGCTCCAGGCTGCCTGGGAAGGGGAACCAGGGAGACGCGGCGGCATCCCCATACTGACCTCACCTTCCCGGTGCAGGGTCCGAAGCCCGGGACGGGGATGGTTCTGGCTGCCCGGTGGGAGGCCCAGGCTGGCTGAGCCCCAGAACCACACAGAAGAGCAGACCCGGGCTCCTGGCAGAGCCCGGAGAGGGCATCTGCTACAACACACAAAATCATTCAGTGTCCCCGCTCACCTAAGGCCGGTGCTTTTCAAACTTTAATGTGCAAGAGAATTACCAGAGGATTGTGTTAAAATGCAAATTGAGTCCATAGAGCTGGGGTGGGGCCTGAGAGTCAGCATTTCTAACAAGTTCCAGGGTGACGCTGACACTGATGCTGCTCTGACCACGCTCTAAATAGCAAGGCTTGAGAGGCCTGATGGGGTGAGGACCTCCTCTTCCTCTGAAATCACATCAGCCCATACGCACAGACCCTTCACACCAGGTGAGAGTCACATGGACAGTGGAAGCTATTCCTTGTGGTTTGCCCCCCAGGATAGTGACCCGTGCACCACATGGTTATTGTTAAGTTGCTGCCCTTCCCCTAACTCCATCCCAGAAGGTTTCAGAATTGACAGGACATCAGAATCACCTGGGTCACCTGTTTAAAAATACAGACAACCTGCCCCTTTTCTCATTCCCAGAGGACCAGATTCAATAGGCCTGGGGCAGGGTGCAGGAATACACATTTTTGTCAAGTTCCCCAGCTGTTTCTGATCCAGGTATTTTCAATGAACCACGTGGAAACACCAAATACAAACACTTATATGGTTCATGGTTTCCCAGAAATACGTGTACTGATATTTGAAAATCTGAAGACTTGAAGGAATAAAGATACGACTGAGGACGGTTAGGGGCTGAGGTTGGTATTTTTGCTCAGGGACCCTCCCAAGCATTCTCTCAAATCACCCTAGAGTGATTACCATGACTGCACACTCGATTGAGCCTACCTTTCAGTGGACAAGTTGCTGCCCCTCCAGGAAGGTTAGAGCTATTTTTCAAGCATTTGTGATGGATTTGAAGTGGCTGATGAGGTTCCCCAGGGGACTAGGGACACCTCCTTACCAGGTGCTCTGTTCTCCCCTTTGTGGGAGGGTTCTGGGATCTTTCAGACACTTTCAAGTCGTAGGACAAATCTTTCTCCTGCTAATGGAGCAGGCAGGAATCTTATTCCGTTATACAGACACCTGAGAAATGTCACATTTATTTGCTTTATTTCCATCTGATTCTAAGTCTCTGGTCCACTGGGCTGGCAGGAAATTTGAGCTCAGTCATTGAGATCTTAATACCTCTAGGGTGGTGTAAAGATCCCCAAAGACCCTCAGATGTTTAGCTCACGTTGGTCCCTTTTCAAGGCCCCTTCAATCCAGTGACTTTAATCAGAACTGTTGCTCTGTACTTGGATCTTGTGGAGGCTGGGAACGCCATGCTTAGGCTCTAGCCTTCTAGTTGCCCTGTTTAGCATTTCCCTCTGGAAATCCTGCTTCTCTTCTGGGACTCTGTCCCAGACTCTGTCCCAGACTCTTTAGGGTCTGTGGGACCATCACCTTCCCAGCCTTGGGGAATCTCCCAACTCTGTCTCCCCACTTCTGCCTTCTTTTCCTCCCCACTTTGCATAAACTCAGAGGCAGCTCAGGGTTTTGAAAAACAAAAGCCAGAAAAAGAGTTTGTCTGTAATATAAACCATTTTTGAAGGAGTGAAAACTTTTCAAAAGATTGAAAAGCATGAGTCTCATGTAAATACGGCATGAACACATGTCAAACATTACATTCAACTCCAATTTATGAGGGAACTGGTAAGACATTAAGACTAGTCTAAAGAGCATTTGAGAACCTCGTATCTATACACAACTTATTAGATTGCTGGGTTAGATACAAAACTGGTTAACGTCCAACAGGGCCATAAACCATGACTTTGGGGGTTATCTGTTCTGCTGGACAGAAATTATTTGTGTCTCTACCCAATAAAAATCTATACGTTAACCTCACCCCTACAGAGTTGTAAAATTGCCTTAGGAAGCAGAAAGTCAAGTCAAGCACTGCATTTAACACCTAGCACTACTCTCTCTTGCCTATTTTCCAGTTTTGGAAAATTCTTCTGGCAGAAGGAACCTCAAAGAGCCCAGCTACCTTCTTGGAATGTGGGAGGAAAAAAAAATAGCAAGAACAAACCTCAGAATAATATCTCAATTATCCCATCACAGAAATATATGAACCTCATTAATATGACCCCATTCTTATGCTAACAAAGTATCTATATCTTTACTCTGTCTCACCAAGCCTCCACTTCCTACAAGGGGAGGAGGATGATGAGGACACAGAACCTCTTCCCGTACCATATTAAACACTCCAGTGGAGACTCAGCCCTCTATCCTGTCCCTGAAGCACATTTACAGATCCTTCTGAACACTGCTTGAAAATCCACAAAAACAGAGAACAGAGGGAAGGTCCACCCTTGATCTCATTAGTGTGAGACGTTAGCCCCCTCTTCCATTGTCAAAATCTGCACTCTAGGGCTTCCCTGGTGGCGCAATTGTTGAGAGTCCGCCTGCCGATGCAGGGGACACAGGTTCGTGCCCCAGTCCGAGAGGATCCCACATGCCACGGAGCGGCTGGGCCCGTGAGCCATGGCCGCTGAGCCTGCGCGTCCGGAGCCTGTGCTCCGTAACGGGAGAGGCCACAACAGTGAGAGGCCCGCGTACCACACACACAAAAAAAATCTACACTCTTACTACTGCTTGCTGTCTGCCCAAAGCCTGGCTAAAGTCACAAGAAAAGAGTTGGATACTTTGTGACAAATCACACCTGTAGCTGCACATTGTTACACAGAGGGGAGCAGCCAGAGAAATGCACCTGTAGGGAGAACTCTCCTTCCTTAAGTCAACTGCAATGGTCTCTCTCACTTCCCCAGGTCTCACTTTGTGCATCTGGGCCACAGAGAAGACCCACTTCCTGTGAGCAGGGAAGTGTTTGTTTGCTTCCTTAGTTCTTGGGTTGCACCTTTGAGTCTCCATGCTGTGCTGTTCCCCTTCCCTGCTTGGTCTGCCCCATCTTTTCCTTGTTTCATATGCAACTCATCAGTAAGTCAGTCTTGGGGCAGGAGTCATTGTAGCCTGTGGTAGGGATCCTGAGTGGGAGATCAGAGAGATTGTGAGAAAAATGTCAATCCCTGCTCTGACTGGAAATGTCCCAAGATGGGAGGAAGGTGGGTCTCACAGAAGACAAACTGTTATTCATCTCAGTCTTTTGGATTTGGAAGCCAGAGTTACACACAGAGTTTAGGGAACTGAGTTAACCTGTAAGCCTCTAAAACATTCAGCTGGCCAGATTCCCCAGTGGACTACAGTCTGAAACATTGCTTTATCCCTCTAGATTTATAGTTCTGAAATATTAGCATGCACCAGATCACCTGGATGGCTTGTTAAAACAGAATCCTGAACCCCACCCCTCAGAGTCTCTCATTCAGTGACCAATGAATTTGCACCTTTAACAAATTCTCAAGTGCTGCTGCTGCTTCTGCTCCCAGGAGCACACTTTGAGAATCACTTCTCTAGACCAATGCTTCTCAGACTTTAATATATACAAGAATCCCCCAGAGAACCTCCTTCAAAGGCAGATTCTGAGTCAGTAGGTCTGGGATGAGATTCTGCATTTCTAGCAAGTTCCCAGATGATATCTGTACTCTGGTCTTCAGACCACACTTTGAGAGGCAAGTCTCTAAAGCAGTGGTTCTCAACCCTGGCTGCATATTAGAAACATCTGGAGGGGTCTTGAAAAAATCCCCATGCACAGGCAACACTCAGCCAGTGAAATCAGAATTTCTAGGAGTGAGGTCCAGGCATCAACAGTTTTAAAATCTCCCCAGATGAATGCAATGCGCAGCCAAGATTAAAGACTATTGTGGGACTTCCCTCATGGTCCCGTGGTAAAGAATCCACCTTCCAATGCAGGGGAGGCAGGCTCGATCCCTGGTCAGGGAACAAAAATCCCACACGCCACAGGGCAACTGAGCCTGCGTGTCACAAACTACAGAGCCCATGCGCCACAACTAGAGAGAAGCCCACGCGCCGCAATGAAAGATCCCGCCTGCCTCAAAGAAGATCCCGCGTGCGCCACTAAGACCCAACGCAGCCAAAAAAAAAAAAAAAGACTATCGTTTTAGAACAATGGTTCCCAGCCCTACTGCATATTTTAAACATATGGGATACTTTTGCAAAATATCTATTCTTGATTCATATGCCTAATAACTTTCTAACCGGTCTCCCCAGTCTGTTATCCAAATAAACATCAACACACACACACACACACACACACACACCTTTAAAATCTTCAATAGCTTCTCCTTCCCTTTAGGAAGAAAACAAACGTCAGAATTTCTGGACATGGACCTGGGGTCTTTATATTAAAAAACACCCCCAGTGGTTCAAATGTGCAGCCAGGATTGGGAACTGCTCTAGACAGTCTCTAATGACATTCTACCTGCTCTTTAACCTTTGCCCATTAAATGTGGTCTGCCCACCCAGGCATGCAGAAACCTGCCCTGGGCAGCAGCCTCTGCTTGCTGACCCCTCCCACTCGCCTGCTTAGCCTGCTATTCCCCACTTTGATCGCTGTCAGTTTGACCCTCTGCATCTGTACTTTGCCTCCCCAGAGCTGCCTTGGGGCTCCTCCATGTTTTACTAGACATAGGCTCTCCTCTCTGGGTTCTGACCCTGCTCCACAGTCTCCCACACCCTGACTTGGATTTTGGCTCTGCACACTCCCCTCTTGGCATCAGCTTCCCCACCATCTCCCAGTAGCGGCTGCCTGCTTAAGCCTCCCAGCCTCCACGTCAAGTATGTAGACTCTGCAAATATTTACCAGGGGCCTCCAAGGTGCCAGGCACTGTGCTGGGCAGGAGCTGCCTTGTGAACCAAAACAGAACCAATCACTGCCCTTGGGGAACTTCACATTCTGGTGTGGGAGACAGTATCGGACAAATGTAAAATTGCTACAGTATTATGTGCTGGGGTGGAGAGGGCACAGTGCCATGGATGTCTATCAGAGGGAAGACTTGCCTGAGGAGCAATATTCAAGTTAAAATCTAAGAGAGCAGTGGGAATTACCTAGGTGAAGAGGAGAGGAGAATGGAGGAGGAAGGGGTGTCATGTGCAAAGTCCTGGCTGTGAGAAGGAACGTGGCATACTGGGGGACGAAAGGTCTGGGTGGCTGTGGCAGAGGGAGAGGAGGGTGTGAAGTGGCGTTAGACATTCTATAACCTATATGACACCCACTCTCTGGCCAAGGTTCAGCACACAGCAGTCACCAACCCTGATGTGGCAGTCATTTGGTAATCGGCCCTGGTGGGCCACACTCTGCACAGCTGTGCAGGTTGTATGCCCTGGTTATGTGCATAGCAAAACAGAATGTTTCTCTTCCCTCTTCCTGTTCCCTTTCCCCGGGCTTTTTCCTCTTTTCTAGGGAAACGGGACAAATCTACTGACTATAACAGGAAGAGACGAGTACCATGGTTTATCTCAGTTGGCCAGGCACAGGCTCGACATCCAGAAGAATGTTCAAAACAGTCCTTTATTTTAGATTCAAGCTGTGCATCTTCTAACTCATATGCTGTCCACAGGGGTTGGATGTCTGGGAGGCACTCCTCTATCCCATTCAGTTGTCCCCCACATCCTCAGCAGTTGGAATGTTTCCTTACATCTTAGCTTCTGGAGGCCAGCGCCATCTCCTGTAACCCCTGGATAACAACAACAGCAGCAGCAACAACAACAAACTTCCCTTTGGACCCTCATTTCCAATAGAGTGTCCTAGGAAGAGGGACTGTCCCAAAGGACTCCATGATTCAGCAGGGAACTCCAGAGCTTCTTACCTATGGGGTATACTCCCAAAGAACGTACGCAGGTCCTTGAGTGCCAAGAATAGATAGGAACCAGCCCTTGTGCTAGACCCAATGAGAACAGCTCAAGTCAAAGGAGGCAAGATGCTAACAGAAATAACTGTAATTAAAGGTAGAAAAAAATTGATGTGTTAGAAAATGCTGTAACTTCCTCAACTTGATAAAGACAATTTACAAAAACCTTACAGCTAACGTCATGCTTATCATCATGCTTGACATCGTACTTGAAATCCTTGCAAATGTAATATGCAAGAAAAGGAAATAAAAGGTATACAGATTGGGAAAGAAGATATAAAACTGTCTTTGTTCACAGATGACATAAGCATCTATGTAGAAAATCCAAAGAATGGACCAAAAAACTCCTGGAACTAATCAGTGATTATAGCAAGTTTGCAGGATACAAAGTTAATATACAAAAGTCAATTGTTTTCCTATATAGAATCAATGAACAAGTAGAATTTGAAATAAAAAAGAATACCATTTACATGAGCATCCCCCAAGAGATATACTTAGGTATAAACCTCATAAAATATGTACAAGATCCATACACAAAACTCTGATGAATGAAATCAAAGAAGAACTAAATAAATGGAGAGATATTCTACGTTCATGGATAGGAAGACTCAGTATTGTCACTATGTCAGTCCTTCCCAGTTTGATCTATAGATTCAATGTAATCCTAACAAGAGCCTTGCAGAGAAAGGCAGCCTACAAAGAGAATGGAGAAGACAAACAGAGCAAAGAAGAGATGAGACGCATCATGGTTTCAGAGAGAGAGAGAGAGACAGAATCATTATGCCTACTTTCTAAACTGACACTCCTAGGAGATTTCCCCTTTCCTTAATTACAAATATTTTAGTTCCTTTGTGTTTCAGTATCATGTAACCAAAGAGTCTTCAACCAAAACAAGTAGAAATCAGAGCTTCAGAGATGACCACAATGACATAAGCCCAGAGGAAAACCTAAAGAAGGCTATGAAGACTAAAGGTGAAAGAAATCACACAGCACCTGCAGCAGATTCTGCCCGTCCTTATTGAAGGACTATTTAAATTACTTTGTTTCCAGAAATGTACATTTAGTCAAAATAGTTCAGAGAGTAACAAACAAGGTCTGGTGAGGAGATAACGCATGCCTGGGACTCTGTGTACCACTCCAATTTACAGCTGACCTGCAGAGAGATTTGATCATCTCAGATTACAATGAAAGTTTAATAACCAAGGTGAGAAAATTGACCAGTAGTAATGGCTCTCAATCCTCACAACATCTGATTAATGATGTACTTTTCAATGATCCTTATGCTATACAATCATTCTTTCTTTCCTGTAGCCATCCCGCCATCCATTGATTCTACAACTATTCATTTAGCACCTACTAAGTAAAAAGCATTGGAAATACCAAGACAAATAAGACATACTCTCTGTCCTCAAGGGCAGTGAGTACTGTTCATTCATAGAATTTTTACAGCTTGTAATTATATGCATTTGTAGGATTCTTTGTTTAATCTCTCTCTCCCTGACTATGTCAGTTTTATAAGGGCGGGAATCATGTCTTTTTTGGTTCACTCTTGTATCCTAGCACCTGGCAGAGTTCCTGGCACACAATGGGCACTTGATACACATTTGGTGAACAAAGAATGAATAAAGGGCTTTCAGTCTATTCAAGACTTAGAATTGTCTTTCTTCTGTTTTTATTTAACCCTTATTATATCCTACTCCAGAAAAGGAGATTTTATAGGAGAATCAGGCAATTACATTTTGAAAGCTAGGTGACTAACGTCCCACAGTGTTTGAAAATTGCAAGCTCTGTGACAGGTGCCTGAGCTAACAACCTGGTAACAAGAATCCTCCCTTGTAATGTGGATCCTTGGCGTCTAGGGACCCTTCCTTTCTTGGTAGCTCTCAGATTAAAACTGCTCAGGAGAGGGGGGTTCATAGAATGCGGCTGATTCTCTGACCCTGAGGAAATGGACTGTGGAAAGAAGAAGTGGATGTGTGAAATGCCCATCTTTAGACTGGCAGGAGGAGGTGGGCAGAGAGGACAAGAGATTCCTTGTATGGCTGTGCAGGTCACATCCTCCACAAGGCACCCAGACAAGGGGGAAGTAGGGGCTGAAATCTAGCCAACCTCTTCTCGCTGACAATGAACTCGGGCAAGAGGCTGTGTCAAAGGGGCCCCAAGGAGGAGGTAGCCCTTTAGTGAGGAATCCTCACATTCTGAAGAAGACTGACAAAGTAATAAAGGAGGGTGTGGAAAGAACCTGCCTTTAGCGTTCAGTCAGAAAGCAGAGAGGTGGAGTGTTGCCCACTCTGAGGGCCTCACTCTCTGTGAACCATTGTTTGCCCGCACCCACCGCTCATACCCACTCCAGCACACCCAGTTCTCAGAGTGATAAGGGCTTGTCTCCTAGTAGGAGCAGGGAGATTTGTAAGAGGACGTCTAAAACCAAAACTGTCAGCAAGTGGAAAAGAGTCACCCCGTTTCCCTGAAGACGAAGGGGGATGGGATGGTCGACAGCAGGGCTATGAGGCTGCAGGCCCAGGTCTGTGTCCTGGCTGGCAGCATAAGGCTTCCTTTCCCCAAATGTGCAGAGGCTCTATCAACACAGCAAAGAACTCATGTACACAGCCTAAAAGAAAAACTGTTTAGTATCAAACAGCTTTTCTAAAAAAAAAAAAAAACAATTACCCACATCCACCCCTGTTCTGCTCTTTATGATACATGGAAACACCAGGGCTATTTCTAGCTCGAGATGCAGGGGTGCTGATGAGCAGCGAGGTTTCTGCAGCCGATTACTGATAGGCCCAAGCTGTTGCCACGCTGCTGAGGTGCTAGGGACAGGCAGCTTAACTACACATGGCCAGCACATGGTAGGTGGGCGGGAGGACGTCTGGCTGGCTCTGGGTGGAGGAGGGGGGGACGGAAGTGGCTCTGAAACTGCATTTTGGAAGCAGTAAGCTGAAGACATTGTAGTTCTGTGTGCTTCCAACACCACCTTCCTTCCAGAAAGAAAGAATGAAAACTCTAGGGATATCAGTGCAGCTTCTGCAACTGTTTCTCTTGCTTCCAACCTGGAATGTCATTGCAGGGGGCCAAGATGCAATTCTTTTTCCTGACAGAGAATGAGTAATCTTGAAAGAAAGTGATCAGATCTTAAGGAAGGTCATCAAAACATCATGGGGAGGTAGGGAAAGGGAAGGATTGACTTCAACTCTAAAATTTCATAGACTTTGAAATCCTATGAATTTGAGTTCAATTCCTGTCTCTTTCATTATCAGCGGTGTGACCTTAAGCAGGTGCTTAACCTCTCTGCAACTCATTTCCCTCATTTGTAAAGTGGGAAGAAGCCACGACTGGAGGGTTTTATTTTGGTGGGGGGCAGCCCGTGCATGGTCATGCTTCTAAACGCTCATTTTTTTGAGTGGGTTAGTTATTCCAAAATCCAGGATCCTGCTGAATCTTGTTCATCCTCTCCTAGGAGAGTACTCATTGTTTTTCTTCATTTTTATATTTTATCTTAATGGAAAGCTGGCAATTTTTGCACAAAGAACAGGTAGAAATGTGATTTATGTCACATGTTACGTTACTTACACAGCAAAATCCATACACTGCCTTGTTTTCAACAGTTTAAATAGTTTTGCCCTCTAGGATGTAGGGTGTCAGACGTTGCTCTCCCTCAAAGCCATGTCTAAATTGATAGTAATATGTACATTGAAATGATTTTTGTAAGAATTAAGCATGTGAATATTTAGCTCCATGCCTCGCATATAAGTGCGAAGAAAAAAAAAGTGGCTTTTGGTGGTAGGTAGGTGTTTTCAAACACCACACTTGGGTACAGAATTACCCGATTACTTTCTAAATCAAATTACATCTTATCCTGAGCCTCTGCTTTCTACATCTTATTCATTATTGGGGCTAGCGTACTCTCCTCAAGTCATGAGAAGGTCTGAGGACCCTCACACAGAGCAGAACTAACCAGGAGGCTCTCTGGCCTTTAGCCCACGCTGGTCACTTGCTGATGTGTTCTCTGTCCGAGCACTCAGAGGGGGGCTGTACTGCTGCCTCCACTCCTTGCTTAGGTTCACAGTGTTTGCAGGGGCTGGAAGCCAGAGCCCCTAGCACCCCAGTCCCCCCACCTCCCCAGCCCTCCAGCTTACCTCCTAGCTATTCTCCTCTGAGACTGAGACATCTCTCTGGGTGACTGCAAAGAAGCAGGGACTCTATTAACCTGAGCGTCCCAAAGACTCCTGGAGCCCAAACCATCATTCCCTTCTCGGGCTCAGGGACTATCTTCTTTTCCTGGAAGGGAGGAGGGGGCCAGGCAGGGCTGCTTCAGCTTCTACTCCTCCAAACACCAGGTAATCTCCCTCCAATGGGGCCATTTCCCTCTTAATTCACCTTTTTACTCCATTATCATTATCATTATTATTTTTGAACAGGATTTATCATCTTACCATGGGAATTTAGGACTCTTTTGTCATATTTTTATTTTGAGAGTTATGAACACTCTCAGAATCCCATTCATTCTGATACCAAATGAAGATCTAGCCCCACAGAGCAGAAATTCACTTGGGCCCACTGAGATACAGAAATCTGTCTTCTAATTCTTTGTTTCCTGTTCCCTTCAAGATAGCACCGTGCTTTAAATTCTCTGTGAAATATCCTCTGCTTACGCTTCTCTGTTAGAGAACTTTCCCAACTCATCTATGAGATATTTCACTTGACTGTACTGTGTACTGGGGAGAGAGTGTGGGTCTGTTGAGTGTGATCATCTCAAGAAAGGAAGTATGTTTGCCTGTGATTTTTCTGCAGAAGGCAGCCAGCAACACAACTCCGTGGCCCTGTAACTAAAACATTGACTTTCTTACCAACGTGGTTAAATCTTCTGTTTTCTTACTCAGCAAGAGCTTGCTGAAAACTGACATTGTAGTTGCTGGCTGGGATCACAGCTCTGCAGATTAATTTAATGGTATGCATCGTTTCTAAAAGGAGTCAAGCAAGGTCAGCACAATGGGTATTTGTCTGATAGCCTCTGGGGTTAATGAGCATTTTTGTTTACTTCAAGAAGAGAATGAAGACCTGTGATCTGCAGTCCAGAAAAGTTCTGCTATTGGCTATTACCATAGATGTTTCTGAATTTTTCCATCCATGAGGAAGTGACTAATAAAATATGCACAACCTTAACAGTCAGCTCTTAATAGGTTTATTTCTACTATAATTAAATGCTTCTTAAAAGTCATCAGAACGTTGAAGAATTAGATGTGCTCTTGTTGGCAATTCATACAAGTAAGGAAGCCGCAAAGGAGAAGGATGAGAATTAGCCCAGATGGACATGGCCAATCTTAGAAAGTCATAACATCTCATCACAGAATTTCCAAAGCTCTGGTTCATTTGTGAAAGTGGCAGAGAGTTAGGGAGGACTTCAGCTAAAGATGATAAACACACAAGTGGAAGCCCTTGACTCACTCCAAACACTTAAGAACTTCTGGATAAAATATAATCAAAGTGTTTTTAATATATAAATAGGCATGAAGTCAAGAAAGGAAAATCACCAAGTTGCAGAAGCAAAAAGAGAATTCAAAGTCAGAGGTGAATGGGAGTTGTACTGTGTATAAGGTGAGATCTAATCTCATATTATCTACAGAATGTGGAAACCCAAGCTGTGATACTACTGTTAAAAACTTGTCTTGACCTCGATGTAAAAATATGAGTTCAGTAAAAGATAGGTTTAAAAGGCGTCAAGATGAAAAATAAATCAGGCTCAAGGATAAGAAGATTCACTAATATGAAAATCAATTTGCCCAAGTTTATCAGCAGTTTCAATCAAAATTTTAATGGGAATATTTTGTGGATATTCTGCAGAAAAATCTCAGCTGCTTATAAAATGTATATGGAAGGGCAAAGGGCCAGAAAAAGGAGAGGTAATCCTGAAGAGGGAGAAGTAGAAGAAGGAGGGAGAGGACTTGCCTTGCCAGATGGCAAGAATGGACTGTAAAACTCTAGCAATGAAGACTTGGGGGAGGGGAGAATTGATGGGGATGGGATAGGCAAAGAGACCATTCCAGGGGAATGGAAGAGAACTTAGAAATAAACTCACTGTATGAGAACAAGTTGATTCATAACAGAGCAAGCGTTACAGATAAGTAAAGAAAGGAATGGGATGATCAGAAAAGGAGCTGGGACAAATAAATTCAAAATGGATTAAAGACTTAAATGTAAGACCTGAAACCATAAAACTTCTAGAAATAAACATAGACGGTTTGCTCTTTAACACTGGTCTTAGCAATACTTTTTTGGATCTCTCTCCTCAGGCAAGGGAAACAAAAACAGAAAGAAACAAATGGGACTACATCAAATTAAAAAGCCTTTGCGGGCTTCCCTGGTGGTGCAGTGGTTGAGAGTCCGCCTGCCAATGCAGGGGACACGGGTTCGTGCCCCGGTCTGGGAAGATCCCACATGCCGCAGAGCGGCTGGGCCCGTGAGCCATGGCTGCTGAGCCTGCGCGTCCAGAGCCTTGTGCTCCGCAACGGGAGAGGCCACAGCAGTGAGAGGCCCACGTACCGCAAAAAAAAAAAAAAAAAAAAAAGCCTTTGCACAGCAAAGGAAACTATCAACAGAATGAATAGACAGGCTACTGAATGGGAGACAATATTTGCAAACAATACATCCAACAAGGGGTTAATATCCAAAATATACTAAGAACTCAACATCAATTAAAAAACCCAATTAAAAAATGGGCAGAGGACCTGAATAGACATTTTTCTAAAGAAGACACACAGATGGCCAATAGACACATGAGAAGATGCTCAATAACACTAATCATAAGGGAAATGCAAATCAAAACCACAATGAGATATCACCTCACACCTGTCAGAATGGTTATTGTCAAAAAGACAACAAATAACAAGTGTTGGTGAGGATGTGGAGAAAAGGGAACCTCATGCACTGTTGGTGGGAATGTAATTTGGTGCAGCCACTACGGAAAACAGTGTGGAGATTCCTCAAAAAATTAAAAATAGAACTACTATATGATCCAGCAATTTCACTCCTGGGTGTTTATCCAAAGAAAATAAAAACACTAATTAGAAAAGATATATGCACCCCTATGTTCATTGCTGCCTTATTTACAATAGCCAAGATATGGAAGCAACCTAAGTGCCCATCAGTAGATGAATGGATAAAGAAGATGTGATGTATATACAATGGAATATTACTCATCCAGAGAAAAGAATGAAATTTTGCCATTTGCGACAATATGGATGGACCTAGAGGGTATTACGTAAGTGAAATAAGTTAGACAGAAAAAGACAAATGCTGTATGATTTCACTTATATGTGGAATCTAAAAAATAAAGCAAATGAACAGACATAACAAAACATAAACAGAGTCACAGATACGGAAAATAAATAGCTGGTTGCCAAAAGAGAAAGAGGTAGGGAAAGGAGAGAAATAAGTGAGGAAGATTAAGAGATACAAACTTCCAGTTGCAAAATAAATGAGTCACAGGTATGAAATATACAATGTGGAGAATATAGTCAATAGTTATATAATATCTTTGTATGGTGACATATGGTAACTAGACTTCTGGTGATCATTTTGAAATGTATAGGAATATTGAATCAGTATGTTGTACACCAGGAACTAACACAGCGTTGTAGGTCAATTATACTTCTAAAACAAACAAACAAACAAACAAACTCATAGGGAAAGAGATCAGATTTGTGGTTACCAGGGAGTGGGAGGGAGGGGGAATTAGATGAAGGCGTCAAAAGGCACAAACTTCCAGTTATAAGATAAATAAGAACTAGGGACTTGATGTACAACATGATAAATATAATTAACACAGATGTATGTTATATATGTAAATCCTAAGAGTTCTCATCACGAGGAAAAATTTATTTTTTCTATTTCCTTAATTTTGTATTTATATGAAATGATAGATGTTCACTAAACTTACTGTGGTAATCATCTCATGATGTATGTAAGTCAAATTATTATGCTGTACACCTTAACTTATACAGTGCTGTATGACAATTATATCTCAATAACACTAGAAGAAAAAGAAATTTTTAATGGGGCTAGGACAATTGGTCAACATACCAAAAAAAAAAAAAAAAAGGAGAAATAGAGTTCTTACATCATGCCACACAAAGAAATCAATTCTAAGTAGATTGAAAAGGCAAAACAAACATTTTATTTAAAATGTAGAATGTTCTTATGAACACTGAGTAAGGAAAATTTCCATAAATCACAAAATGTGTAAAAATAGAAAACATTCATAATTTGAATACATAAAAATGTATTTACCATAACATGTCACGAAAAGAGTGAAAAACAAGATATAAAATGAGAGAAGATACTTGAAAGAAATGTAAGTAGCAAAAGATTAGTATTTTGAATACGTAAATTAGTATTTTGAATACGAATTCTAATTAATCTCTGAATTAATAAGAAAAAGACAAGGTTGATGGGATACCTGATATGTTTGAACAGGCTAAGAGGAGGCTGAAACAACTGTTAGAGGGTTGGGGTTAAATGAGAGAGAAATTCATAGAAAACTATGCAATTGAGAAAAGTAGTTACTGATGCCATGGAAATCAAAAACTGTTACAGGAAAGGAAAAGCATTCTTAGTACATTACAGGGCCCAGCAATCAAAGGTGTTTACATAACCACGGTAATCTAAACAATGAATCAATCTAATTAAATAAGGAGAAAACTTGAAAGGATGGAATATGGAGCAGGATGGGTGGCTGGTGGGGCATGAGGATGAAAGAGAACTAAACCCTTATTTTCTACAGTGGGATTGCAACATGATGCCGCCCACCAAAACAAACTAATAAGCAGACGAGAAACAACAACACAATGTGTTATTTAGAGATGGAGGAGCAAACCCCAAACAATCAGCTGAAAGAGCTGAAAGTGACTTCTCTGGGGAGGAGAACACAGGATCCCCTTACAGGACTATTTGCCTCTTTTAACAATGAGCACATATAACTTTATAACAATAAAAACTGACTCTGTGACTGACAAATAATAACAAAGAACCAAATTGAAAGTCTTAGAATAAAAAATGAAACCATTGGAATCAAAAGCTCAAGAGATGGATTAAACTGAGGAATAGACACAGCTCCCTCTGGAGTTTTTTGGTCCAACCAATAAAACAGGGAAATTAGGAGCAGAGTGTGCAGAGCAAGGAAATTGAGGCCTGTTGAGCAGAGTCGGGTGATCTCTAAGCCATTTACCACTGCCCAGCCCTCTCCTTCTTCTCTACACTTTGGCTACACACACACCTGCCTGAAGTCTTCAGTGAAATAGCAAGTTTATCGCTGAAAACAGGTTAAGGGTCCCTCCTATACCACAAATGAGTGTGAGCTGAAAGTAGAATGAATTCACAAAACAAAGGGATGCATAATCGTTTATTGATTTTTATTGATTCTCTACCTCATTTTCAAAAAAGATATAAAGCAGCTTCCAAAAGTGTCACATCTAGGAACTAAATAAAATATGAGCAAAGTAAGAAAAGAGCCAAAGAAAGTGGACAAGGGATGATGCCAACGAAAAAGTCAAGAAAGTTGCTATATCTGAAAATAAACCCAAAATATGATCCTGCTAGCAGCCAAGAAAAAGCAAGAAATGCAAGTAATTGCAAAAATCTCATTATAAAATGGGAGTTGATTGAATGTTGATATGATGTACAAGGTAAGTGCATGACAGAATAGGAAGGGGAGGTGAAATGTCATGTCATTACATATGGCGTCACTGTGATTTCGGAGAAAGTCACCGCCTTTCTTTCATCAATTTGGAGAGCAAATTTGGAAAAGCTTTGCACAGGCCTTCTGTCTGCCTTGAAGATATCTGGCTCTTTTCTTAGGCTCACAACATTAAAACCACAATGCAAAAAAAAAACAAAAAAAAAACAAAAAAAAAACCACAATGCAGACTGCTTCCCTAGGTCAACGGAGCCATCCTTAAGATGAATCAAGCTAGTGCAGGGTAAATAAAGAAAGCAACCAGAACAGAGCCAGGTGGGACTTGAACCCAGGGCTGCAATAGTGCAATAATATTTCCTGTGCTCATGGGGCTTGTTGGCACCCCTCTCCCTCTGCTGTGTGGAGGAGTTGATTGTGCAGATTTTGGAAGGCTGGGATGGAGGCCAGCTGTGGACAGGCAGCCAAGTGCGCCAGACGTCAGAGTCGGGAATAGAGTCCTTAGATGCTCCTGGGATCTTGGGTACTCAGGGAAGATACTAGCCACAGCCACCATGATATTTAAGAGAAGAGAAGACAGCCAACCAGCTAGCAGTGCAAGTGCCTGAACCCTTCCTTGTCTCCTTGACCTGATAGCCCAGGCATCCTGGCACCCTCTGTTTTCTGGGAAATTGGTATTGACTCTAAGCACAAGAAGACTTGGAACTCAACAGAAATTCAAATAATCATTGAAGGTATCAAGATGGTCTTCCCTGTTGGGGCTGAGTCCACTCCGAGCACAGCCATCACACCCTCCTCCAGCAACCACCCTATCTCTCTCTGCCACAGCCAAACTTCTTGAAAGAATTGTCTACACTTGCTGTCTCTACTTCTTTATCACCCGTCCAATATTCCAGTGAAACTGCTCTGGACAGAGTAGCTAATGACCTTGTTTCTGAGTGGGCACAGCTCTTGTCTTCCTTGGTCTCTTTGTAGCAGGGTTATCCCTTCTTTGGAAATGCACTTCCCTTCGCTTCCATAACTCCATCCATAATTCCATCGTCTCCTGACTTTCCTTCTCAGGTTCTTGACCCCGGGCCCTGAGTTTCTAGTGCCCCTCCCCCTGCATGCAAACCTGCTGCCTTGTGAGCTCTATGAGGGGAGGGAAGATCTGCTTGCTCTCCATTGTTTCTCTCTCTACAGTTTGGCTAAAGTTCCAAGAGCAGGGAGGGCAGCTGGTGGTGCCATCTCCTCTCCACCTCTGGGGAAAGACTTGCAAAATGCTGAGCACGTAGAAGGTGATCAATCAATCAATCAATCAATATATATATATTTATTTATAACATTTTGTTTATTTATTTTATTATGTTTTTTGGCTGTGTTGGGTCTTTGTTGTTGCACGTGGGCTTTCTCTAGTTGTGGGGAGCAGGGGCTACTCTTCGTTGAGGTGCACGGGCTTCTCCTTGCAGTGGCTTCTCTTGTTGTGGAGTACGGGCTCTAGGTGCGTGGGCTTCAGTAGTTGTGGCACGTGGGCTCAGTAGTTGTGGCTCGTGGGCTCTAGAGCACAGGCTCAGTAGTTGCGGCGCACGGGCTTAGTTGCTCCATGGCACGTGGGATCTTCCCGGACCCGGTCTCAAACCCGTGTCCCCTGCATTGGCAGGCAGATTCTTAACCACTGCGCCACCAGGGAAGTCCCTCAACAAATACGTTTGAAGGAATGAACAAATATAAGTTTTGTTCATGTTTATTTAGGATTTGTATCCTGATGACCTCAAGAAAAGGACTGAAGGTGGTTTATAATGTTAAAATATATAGAAAAATATAACAAAACATTTAAAGAGAGAAAGAAATGATGGAAACCAAATGAAAGTGGAATGAGATGGATATACCAGCTTCCTGGAATGAATTAGTTACTGCAATGGAACATTCAATTTAGTTCTGAGCTTCCTGGTAGGCAAAGCAAAATGAGAAATACATCAGGTTATATATTTCCTCACTGGCAAACAAAAGGAAGCTTACAAGTATGAGTAAGAATAAAGTATGGATAGAAATATTTTCTGGTACTGAATTTAGTAGGTGTTCTATCATACAGTTACCTTTATAAGGAAGGGACATTAGTAATATACTGGGCCCTGTCTTTGACCATCATTTTTCAAAATGTTTAGATGCTTCTCCAAATTGTTCTTTTAGACACCTAGAGGATACTAATAGAAAGGGTAGGTATTCCAAGACATACAAGAGCTATCTTAATTAGGGAAGTGAATTGAGACTGAATGGGATAAACTGCTTCTGGGTATCAGGCATTCACAAGATACATTCGTAAAATGGACTCAAATACCATGGGTCTCTTGCCCTAGTTGGAAAGCCTAAGTACACTTTGGTGGAGGCCAAGGAGGACCAGCTATACTGATTTTCACAAGGAAACACATACAGAAACCCTAGTTCCATTTTCCTCAGAGACTAACACCATTGGTTCATAAAAGCTCTAACTTGGAAATGCTCTTGGGACCATGTGATGTTAAAATCCCAAAGGGAGGCCAGGTAGGATTTCTGCTCATGCATCCCTCTCCTACCAGATTTGGGCTACATCCAAAGAAACCACAATTCAACATGAGGTACAAAGTTCAAAGTTCAAAAATTAGGTACAAAGGTGTAGAAAAAAACAGTTAGATTATTCTTAATGTCCTCTCAACATCCAACTTAAAAGTAGACTTAAGAAAGTGAGTTAAGAGGCAAGATTTTCACTGAGAATTTTAGAGAAAGCTGATGGTATGCTGAGGACCTCCATCATCCTTGCACACAAGTGGAAGAGATGCACATGCTTCCCCTCACAATAGAGGAACTTATGGAGAACCTAACGTGTGTCACCTTCAGTTTGGGGGACACAGTGGATTGGACCAGCCTGGGAAACCTACATGGACTGGCTAGCCGCCTTGATGGCAGACTGAGGAGACAGGATTGGGTGAATGGGTGTGGGTCAAAGAATGCAGGCAGCAGACCATGTATGCTGAGAAAACCAGCATGGGGACTTGGATGCTGCCCCGCGAGTCATCTAGGGGTGGGGTAAAGGGACCTCAGCTGAGAGAAGCAGAGATATCACTGAATTTCCAGGGAGTATAAGCAACTGCTGGGATCTAGATCTTGTTGTCCAGGGGTCCACAGGTGAGAGAACCCAGGGATGCTGACGGGTGGAGGTCTCTGAAGACTGAACTGTAATACTGGCCAAGTCTTGAAAAGGCCCTTCCTAGAACTTTCCTGCTCCCTTCTCCAGACCTCCCTTTTCCTCCAACTCTGTGTGTGTGTGTGTGTGTGTGTGTGTGTGTGTGTGTGTGTGTGTGTGTGTGTGTGTGTGTGTTTGGGAGGGTGGCGGTCAGAAAATGCAGTCAGCAGTTTAAGGGAATAGAAGAAGTAGGGAAGGAAAGTGAACCACAGCTGCCCTCCCTCCCATGGTTGGCCTGACCTAGAAGCCAGGAGAGACCTCAACTTTAAATCTGGTTCAGAGTTTTTATTATTACATAGGACTGGACATTTTTATTTCTGGATTGAGACTCTATTTTGTGACTTAAATGACCACAGGCCTCGTTTTTTTTAGCTAAGAGGGACCAGAAAAGTCAGAGGGCCTGCCTGAGTTTCCTTCCAGGGCCAGGGGAAAACCCACAGTACGAGTTTTAAGGGATCCCAGAAGACAAAACCAAGCTTCTGGGTGACACTTGCCCCCCAGGCACACTGGCACCAAGTAGCCGGGACATGAGCAGGCCCAAGCCCATCCCTGCCCTGGAGCTGGGACAAGGAGGGTGCAGAGACCACTGAGGGCAGGCTTAGGATTGCAGCCTGTTCAAAGGAGAGGCCTGTCCCTGGAGGCAGAGGCAGGAAGCCGAGCTCACTCTGGCACCGGGGAGTCTGGGAAATGAGGGCACCAGTGGAGAGGCTCCCAGATCCTGGCAGGAAGGGACAGGACGGAGTCACGCAGCGCTTCTGAACCCTACCCCCTGCAAGGTCAGGTTCAGCCACCAGGTGAAAAGCTCCTCCATCTGATAACAGGGTGGAGGGCAGGCCAAACACCCAGGAAAGTTAGCCCGGGTGATGCGAACCTTGTGCCCCAGGCTCTGGGAAGGAAAATTAGTTCAGAACCAGAATCCAAAGAAGGTGTAATTAGAATCTGCAAGTAGACACAAACGGACTCTCACAGCTGAGAGTGCTTGGAGCACTTTGGAAGAAAGGCACAGTGAAAATACAAAGTAATATTATTATCGCCTTAATTATAATTAGAACCTACAAGTCAAGTCTTGAAAGACATTTATAGCACATCCTTACTTGTTTAGGTCAGCTTCCCAGAAAGAGGGGGAAAGGCAGACTTGGACTTTTAAAATTTAGGCCAGAAACAGATCAGTCTATGGGTCAGGGCTACTATCTGGAGCTCCCCTATTTTAAGGACGCCCTTTGGGGCTCAGGTATATTAACTGCTAGAGCCTAAAAGCTCAACGTGGTAGAAAATAGGCTTGTTTTTTAGCCTCGGAGGGCTACAGGCCAGTTGGAAGCTTCCACCCACTGTGAAGTAATGCGACTGGTAAAAAAGCTGGTAAATCATCCATGACTCAGGGCCTGATGAGTGATGCATCTGCGAAGCAGAGCGTGAAGGGAGGATGCTGAACAAATATCTAGGGGAACCCCAACGGTTCCTGATTATTACAGGGCTTATTGTCCTGGGTGAGGATAATTCAGACTCACTGACATTTTTCCTCTCGCCTCCTGCCCCTATTAGAGGGCAGGAGGCGGTGGAGTGGGGCCGGAGGGGGAAACGTTGCCTGGTTATTTAGGTATTAAGGGCAGCTCTGGTAGGAAAATCCACGTGAGCAGGTCAGGGCTGATGGTTGCAATGAGTCTCAACCTCTGTTGATTTCAGGTACCCCCGCTGCCCCTGTGCTCAGAGCACTTTGGAAGGGAACAATCCAGAATGCCTGTGATCGGCAGAGACACTGAAACCAGAACTGCGTAGACATGACGGAAAGAGTCACACCACTGTGTGGTGCAGCGAGGTTTGAGGCTTTGTGACTGATGAGGACAAGTGTTGCATAACAACAGCTTATGAAAAGCTGGTTTTAAAGTATCTGTATACCTGTGTCATAGTCAATGAGGACTCATTGGAGATGCAGCCAGGGATGACCTGCTTCTATTCACCTCCTATTCCCAAAACGTAGGCACCCAGGCTTCCTGGGCTACCCAGGTCCTCCTTCATGCCTGGCACTGCCCATCTCATGCTCTGAACCCATTACTGGATCCCCTTTCCCTTCTCCACTCAGTACCACATTCCAAACGTACCCGTCCTTAGTCTCTCCCTTAGGGACTCTGAGAGTCTGAAAATCAGCAATGTTGGATAAACACATCCCTTCTTCCAGATAACATTTTACTTGACTTTGTGGAGATGTGCCTTCGCCTAAAAGGAGACTGGTTTGAGCCTTTGAGGCATCGTGTAGCCCAACAAAGTGTGGGTAGTTGGGTGCAGGGTATCCCAACATCATCAGACACACACGTCTGAAAAGGATCTTTTGTCCAACGCTGCTCTGAGGTTTTTGGCTACTATCCTCACTCAGATAAGTTTTCCTCTTCCTAAGTTTCTAATCCCTAGGTTTGTCATGACTCACACTGAAAACAAACAAATTTTACTTTTTTCCGCCTAAGTGCTGGAGCAGTTTTTCCCTGGGTGGGAAGAAACTTAAGAGTCTGCTCCAAAAACTTTAGAAAAAGGAAACTCCAATCTCTCCAATGATCACTATGTATTTTTCACTCACAGGGGGTTTTACTGAAGTAAGGAGCATTTTTGTATGCCTTCTGGGTAATTCTGTGCAAAATTCCACGGTGTCGAGAGAACATGGTTATTAGCAGCAAACTGTACAACCCCTTATCTGTTTCTTCACAGGTTCTAGCCGCAGGGGTCAGAGCTAAGTGCCAGCTCTTCATGCTAAAAATGTTCACAATTTGGTCTGTGCCAGCAGTGAGGACTGCAGTGTGAATTCTTGCTCCAAACTGCCTAGACGCACACTTTGTAAATGTCATTTCTTGGGATCCTGTTTTATCTGAGAAACCAGATTTCACCAGTGGCACTGACATTAGCTGATGATACCGTACAAGTTCTGAATCCCGCAGGGAGAAGGTCTTTTGAGGCCCTTTTCAATACAACTGACATGCTTCTCACTTAGAGCCTTTTTAGGATGAGGTTAAATCCTCAAATCACTCTACGAATCTGACAAAATGAAAATCAAATGCATTACTTTTACAAGCTGCTCAAGTCTATCTTCTCCTTTGCAACATCTGATGTAACTGCTAATACAACAGAAAAATTTAAAACCTTCTCCTTGCTTTCTACCAATGGAGTTATATGGGTTCAATATACGCCAAAATACAGAACTTAAGACGTATTACAAATTTAAAATACAGATTTTATATAACAGGATGACCATCCTGGACCTCCCTCTTTAAAAATTAATGTCATCACCTCCAAAGTATTTTTTGACCATGCAAAGTCAGTATCAGATAAACCTCAAATTCTAATTCTAGGATTAGTGATGCTATCTCAAAATAGAAGAAATTGTCTTCCAGAATCATTACGTACTTGGATAGGTATGTGATAAAAGAGTCAAGCTGACAGTTAAGCTGGTCTCTAGGTATTTATTAACCTAAGAAAGGATAGAGAGAAATATACCATGTATACAATCTTCAATCAGATACTCTGCTATGCTCCAAAATGAGCTTCATTAAGGTTTGTATTCAATAGAACTACTATCCATGTATATTTAAATGAAATATTTTCCCACTAAATGGAAAAGTTAATAAAAATGGGTGTCGTTATTTTGGCAGGCAACAAATAACAAGATGAGGGAGCTACAAGTTCAGTAAAGTTAAAATTGAGGTTGAAAAATGACCCTTCATTGTTCGAATTACAATAAATTCTTGTTTGCCTGGTATCCAAACTGCTTGAAACATCAAATAACAGAAGTGCTTTGGAAACACTGTTTTTATGAGCTGATAAACAGATGTATGTAGCTAACAAAAACAAAACCTTCTAAGCTGCACCTTAATAGCCATGTGGTTTCATCCCAGGATATCTGCCATCTGAGGTTATGGCCCTCTGCTCTAGGTTCTGTGCTCGTGGGAGGGCTCTGAATGGTTCTGAAGGGTTGTGTGCACCCAAGGCCCAAGTACAACACCCACAGAGCAAAAAGGCAGAAAATGGTAGTGGCTAAGTGTGTGGACTCTGATGGCAGCTGGCCTGGGTTCAGATCCCTGCCAGACCACTTACTAGCTGTGTGACTTTGCACCAGTTATTAATCTGCTTTAGCTTCAGTTTCCTTATCTGTTAAAATGCATCATAGGGCTTCCCTGGTGGTGCAGTGGTTGAGAGTCCGTCTGCCGATGCAGGGGACACGGGTTCGTGCCCCGGTCCGGGAGGCTCCCACATGCCGCGGAGCGGCTGGGCCCGTGAGCCATGGCCGCTGAGCCTGTGCATCCGGAGCCTGTGCTCCGCAACGGCAGAGGCCACAACAGTGAGAGGCCCGCGTACCGCAAAAAAAAAAAAAAAAAGCATCCTAGACTTGTTGTGAAGAATATATAGACTATACAGTGTTTAGAATAATACTGGCACATAGAAGGCAATAAACATCAATGATTATTATCCCCAAATGTTTTTCTCCCAATTGATCCCAACCTTCAGTCTATGCCTTGACCTGACTAAAGATAATGACAGGACCGTATTCAGGAGGGTTACCGTAGAAAACGGTCACCTTTCTATTGCCCCAGGTACAGCTCCTAAAATTCCATCACTTGAGCAAGTGTCAACAGAGTATATTTGGATGTTGAACACAAGTGTTACTATTAGCAGTAACAACAGCAAACATTTTTCTGCAAGTATTACATGCTCTGCCTCAGGAGCCAGTTGAGACGTAGGGCTCTGGCCCATCTCAAATCCAGAATTCCCAAGGTCCTGCTCCCTATGTCTCCAAACACCAGGTTCATCATTCCATCCTGGCCTTCTGACCAATTACAGATTTTCTCACTCTTCCTAATGACTGTGCGCTCTAGATTTAAGAGGAGTATATCTCCTTTCATCCAGGCCAGTGCAGAGCAGGCATGAAGAAAACATTTGTTTCTCTTCTCTGCTTGGCTGTCAGGTGTTTGGGAGCTGGCCAGGAGGAAAGATAGTGCCACAGGAAACCACAAACCCAGTGTCAGCTGCCTGGATGTCACAGGTTATACAGACTTCTGGGGTGACACTTTTCTCCAGCATCAAGCAGAGTGGCAAGGACCCCATCCCACATGTGGTGGAAGCCAGCGTGCCTCTCCCCACAAGGAGCTTACTTGTCTCCTAGTCACCTCTTTTTTCAGATTTCTTGCTTCCACTGCACTCTTGAGCTACCGTGCGTCTTGCCTCCTAGAACTGCTCCATTCTCCCCACTGTTTTGTCCCAGGCTGGACACTGCCCTAAATCCTTCATTTTCTCCAAAGCACAACATGAAGCAGTGGCGTAGAACAGTGTTTGGAGCAATGGAGCGGTTACAGGAACAACAGGAACAACAGACCTCATTGGTGTGAAAGCCCATCAATTACTGCCACCTGGGGAAATTTCCCACTGGCCGTTCCATCCCTTGGGCCCATCTTGATGCTGTTTCTCAGGTGCACCCTTCTCCTCTCTCCAGGCCTTTCTTCCCTTTGTAGGGGCCAGTCTTCTCCGGATTTTGATTTCTTTCTCATGCATAGCATCTAGCTCTCCATCCCTTGCTCCCAACTAAGCTCACGTCTACCTTTGCAGATCTACCAGCTCACCAAGGTGCTTTGCTAAGCAGAGGTCTCTGACTTCGGGGTTCTGCCCTTAAGCTGCATGAAGACCTGACAGAAGCTTTGCAATCGCATGATCAAAGTTATAACTAGGACATTTGTTCCCCACAATCTCTGTAAGAGAGAGGAGGACAGTATATTGGTTAGGATAGGATATCGGTGCAGCTCGATGTCAGAGACCCACAATAACAGTGGCTAAAAGAATCGAATCTTAGCTTCTCCACACGTAGACGTCTGAGCTGGACTTGGGACTCTGCTACCTGGAGTCATCCTCAGGGATGCAGGTTCCTTCTATCTGATTGCTCTGCTGTCCCTAAGGTGTTGTCTTCATCACCTGGTTCCAGATGGTGCATGGTTACCTTCCATTCCACCCAGCAAGAAGGAGTAGAAAGCCAGGGGAAGCCGTTTTCTTCTAGGGCATAATGTGGAAGTCACTTACACCACGTGCCCTCACATCTATTGGCCAAAACATTATCACATGCCTGCAAGAGAGGCTGTGAAACAGTCTTTATTTCAAGTGACCGTGTGCCCAGCTGAAAATTGGGGCTACTCCAGAACTTCACTGCTCAATACTGGTAGCCACTACCCCCATGTGGCTATTTAAATCTAAAAGAATCAAATAAAATGTCCAATTCAGTTCTTCAGTCAGCCTAGCCACACTGCAAATGCTCAACAGCCACGTGTAGCTCATGGTGACGGCATTGCACAGGGTGGATATAGAACATTTTCATCATCACAGAAGGTTCTACCGGACAGTGCTGCTAGAAGAGAAAGGGGCACGATTGGCAGTCACTGTCACCAGCAGTATAAAGATTTACTCTGCCCCTTTCAAGAGTAAGTCCCTTGGGGTTGGGGACTTTGTCCAGTACGGCTCTGTGCTGTGGTTGCTCCCTCGTTTGAGCATGCCCTGCAGCTAGCTCTTCACCCGGCAGTATCCTTGGATCTAACACAGGCCTGGCACAAGTAGACAGTCACGAGATGTCGCTTCCCTATGTGCCCCCTACCCGCCATGCCCTCATCCACACTCACGGTTCCCCTCCCCTCTATGGAACTTAGTTACAAAGTCCTGTGCCACCACCCTGATGGGGAGACATCATTAATCACTTCCCCAAAACAGAGGAGATGAGACTTGGCCAAGGTGAGGGAGTGAAGTGTCTGCCAGGGTGAGGGCTCCAGCTCTCTCTCCCTCCACTCATCAGCGTCTGCTTTGATGCAAGGGAAAGCCTGACAGTGACAGATGACCACATTCTCAAGCCTTTTGAAGAATTCATGGAAAGAAAATAACCCCACTTACTTCCAGAAGAGAGGGAGGTTATTCTGACTAACTCGGCCTTCAGCCTTCAGGTACATTTGTCTTGGACAATATTTGCTGGGAACCTCGTGGGCCACCTGAGAATCCATGCCAGGTCTTTATGCTGAAGGACTGCTGGACCCTCAGAGCCAGGGCACTTTGTTCCTTGACCCTTTGCTTCTAGGTGCTCTGTGACATTATATCCCCTTTCTCTAAACCAGGAATTTACATGCTATGACATTCCAGAGCCCCTGTATGGTAAAGGGGTGAGGGAGGAGGCCAAGGGTGTTTGAAAGTTTCAGCGTTAGTCCCTCAGGTCAAACATCTGTGTTTCGGCTCTTGGGAGAGAGGGAGGAAGCGTGAAATCGCTAATTCTTAAACTTTGTGGGGTCACATTACCCGTATGAAAATTCGAGACTGTCTCCTCAGAAAAATGCATGTACACACCAAAATCCACAAACATCTTGGAAAGTTCACGGACCAACTTAATTAAATTGTGTTATCATTTGGCTTGAAGTCCCAAATGGTCACTGTGGTTTCTTAACGTTTTATGAGAGAGCATTATCAAGCTTAAAGAAGTCCTCCAAGGCCCTAAGCTCATTAAGGGCCAGGCTTAATAGAGGCCAGGCGTAGACTGATGTCACAGCTTGTAGGCTCCATTTTCTTTCTTTCTTTTTTTTTTTTTTTTTTTTGATTTCTTTGTTTCTGGGAATATGAGGAACTCCTACTCTAGAATGATGCCCCAGGGATAAAAGCAGCCACATCCACCAGGGCTGAGAAAATACCCGAAGGTTCAGCCAGGAGCACAAATTACCCAGATTGGAAGATAGGGAAATGAAAATGCATGAGGCTCAACGGCACAAACTTTCAAATGAGAAAATAAAATTCCTGATTTGAAATCTCCTTGGGGAGCAGAGTTCTTTCCTCTCTGATGGGAACAAAAGGTTACTGCCTTGCATAGTGGATGTTTTCTCCTTAGAGCGTGGGCGGCTCGTTGAGAGGCTTCCTGATGCCTCTTGGCTCAAGTGCAGGGAGCGAAGCGTGAGTGGAAGGTGGAGTGAAGCGTGGAGGGGCCACACATGCAGAGACTGGATTATTAGGATGTGTGCTGTCACGTGAGGCTGCCATCTATGACACTCTTAACCCTTTCTGCTTTGCCCAGAGCTGCAGCTCCCGGGGCAGCTGGTGTTCATTGCCTCAGAAGCTCTGCCCCTTAAATCAGTGGTTCTCAGCCCTAGCTGCGCATTAGGACCCCCTGGAGAACTTTAAAACTACTGCTGCCCGGACACCGCCATTTGACTGGTCTGGCATGGGTCCCAAGAGTCCCTGGAAATAAAAGCTCCCCGGGTGATTCCAATGCACACCTAGGGCAGAGAATCATCACTTTAAAGTGTTGCTTGAAACTATCAAAAGTTTTCTGAGGAGCTGTAGAGAATTTAGAAACTTAATAATCAGAGAAAAGCTAAAAGGACTGTTCCTTTAACAAACATGACTGCCTTAGAGATGGGAAAACCATGTCATCAGAGAAGGTTGACCAGGAAAATGGGCTTGTGGGTCTGACATTCGTCCTCCTTTCAGTCCTTAAGTAACAGATTCTGATCAGCTTCAGTAATGAAACTGAAGTTCTGTTAAATACTTAATAAGATGAGAGTTTCCAGAGAGAATTAATTAAGAATGAGTTTAATACTATTCCAATTAGGTGTGGGCTAAATAATGCACTGCATGATAATTCAAACCAGAGATCAAGTAGGCTGTGGGAGTCCCTCTGGTCAGGGAGGGGGTTACTGACAGCTCAAAGGTGGGGAAGTTTGGCTGTGCACATTACTTGGCAATAAAACCTAGTGAATTTGCACTTTGACAGGGTTTAATACTATTCCAACGAGGCTAAATGTCACTATTCTTCCAACTAGATTATTCTTGTTTTTAGGAAGCAGATAGAAGATTAAGGGTGACCCCTGGGGACTGTTCAGTCATATGTCAGAGCAATCAGTAAGTTGGAGGTTTTAGTTTGGGTTCCCACAGACTCGTGCTCCAAAACAAGGATTCCAGGACAAGTAGTTCATTTGGAAGGTGATCCCAGGAAACATTGGAAGGGCAATGGAGAAGGGATACAGGGAAGGAAAGAAAGGCTCTAAAGGATATGTAATTCGGTAGTTACCACTGAGGGCAACATGCAAACATGTCTCGGTCACCCCAACTGAGATGCAAGGCAACTGGGCTTGTTATCCACCAAGTCCCTATCCACCATGGGTTGAGGGCTACTTCTAGAACATTAACTCTCCTCTTCTGGCTGCCAGGCCTAATGTGCTCCCCTGGCCAGGCAAAGGCTCTCAGAGACAGAGTGGCAGGTATGCGAAATAAGCAGCCTTTGGTGTGTAGAGATAATATGGGCAAGGCACTGACAGTGTCTGCTGCAGTGGATGAATACTGAGAGTAAGGCTGTTATTCATCCATCGATACATCCAATAGAATCATAATCAAATGGTAGACATATACAATTCAGAATAAGGGCTGGTCACATAAACTCCTACAGATTTCTGTACAGTGGTCTTGCGGAGAAGAACCAGGAGGGTACACCAGTCCACCACATTTCTTTTCAACTGCCTGCCAGTCTCCCAGCCCACCTGATCATTAAATCCAGGAAGAACTGTTTCCTCTGACTCTCCAAAAATCTGGTGTGCTTAAAACTTCTTCCTTCTATCACCCACTCCCATTCCAATGCTCAAAACTCAATGACAGGGCTTCCCTGGTGGCGCAGTGGTTGAGAGTCCACCTGCCGATGCAGGGGACACGGGTTCGTGCCCTGGTCCAGGAAGATCCCACATGCCGCAGAGCGGCTAGGCCCATAAGCCATGGCCTCTGAGCCAGCATGTCCGGAGCCTGTGCTCCGCAACGAGAGAGGCCACGACAGTGAGAGGCCCACATAACGCAAAAAAAAAAAAAAAAAAAAACTCAATGACAGGTGAGCAGGTGGGATACCATTAGATCTGGCCCATCAGAGATAAAGGGAGAAAAGTCACTTGGTAAGAGCCACCGACACTAAAGGAGATAAGAATTGCCTGACTGAGCTGGGGCTGGGTCCCCTGACCTTCTTGCCATTATTAACTGCTCTGCTCCTGTCAAAGCAGCCTTTTGCCGTGACCTCCAGACCCAACTAAAAGCATGAATTCTTTAACAGCTATCTGATATTTCTTTCTACTAACTGAGTAAAGAGATTCTTACCAGTAAGAAGCCAGAAGTGAGCCAGAATCCAGGGTCATTGCAGGCAGAGGGGAGGAACCATCTCGGGTGAGTGAAATTCAAATGCAGTCATTTTATCCTTTAACAGAGCCAAACAGAAACACCTACTAAATCTTCAGGCTTTAAAAAGTAACAAATGCTGTGCAAAATCAAATAATCTCACTCCATCCCTGGCCTTCCTTTCTGCAGGGCAGGGTTTGGGGTGAGGCAGGGGATAGGGAAGGATGCAGTGGAGGAAAGTGAGGGCCAAGAAAGGGGGAGTTTAAAGGGGGAAGGGCTGACACCACCTGGCACAGAGAACCAGGCTCCTGTGTTTGTTCTGCTCATCTCAGGTGCCATCAGTCAGACAGACAGCAATTGCCCCTTCTCTGAGAGTTCGCTCATATCTTAATGGTCCGCCTCTCAAATTCTCTGCTCCATCCCTTAAAGGTAACAACACACTGTTGTGTGGGGGACAATGAGGACCTTTGAACCATAACATTATCTCTTTTTCTTACTTCAGAATGCCCAGAAAAACGTCAATTAAATTTCTAGGGCTTTAAAAAATACTTTCTATTAAAGACATACATTAAATACATTACGCTTCCTCCCAACTTATGATTTTTTTAGAGACAAAACTAATGTAGCCCTAGAGTCTTACCCAGTTCTGGCAGACTTTAAAAATTCTCTTTATGGCCTTTTCTGGTTATAAAAATAATTCACCTCATAAAAATTCAAACCAAACAGAGATCAAGAAGACTGTGGGAGTCCCTCAGGGTCAGGGTTGGGGGTTATGAACAGCACAAAGCCGGGAGTGTCTGCTGTGTGTGTCACTTGGCAATAAAACCTCGAGACTTTGCACTTTGACGGGGCACTAATGTCAAAATGGCTTCATCACACAGGCCTCTTTCAAATGTCCCACCTCCTGGGGATGGTGAGGTGGAGGCAGCAGGCTGCTGGCCCGTCCTATTATACAAATCATGTCTTCTATTAAAGACATACATGGAACACGGTTCCACACGTGTTCGCTGAGTCCCCAGCAATGAGAAGGCATTGATGAGCAGGGCAGACAGGAGACAGATTTCTCCAAGATCTCGCCTCTCCACAGCCGGTGGTGAAGGGAGATAGACCTAAATAAAATAGTCACACTCTTCACGCACAATTGTAATCAGTGACAAGAAGTGCTGAGGAAAGGAACTTGGTTCTAAGAGAACATGTAACAGAGGACTCTGCCCTAGATGGGGGTTAAGGAAGACTCCCCTGATGAAATAATGCTGAGATTAGAAGGAGGCGGCGTTAACTAGAGGAAGGGGTGGGGCAGTAGGATGGGGAGCCCTAGGCATTGCAGATGGCAGCAGTGCAAAAGCCCTGTGGTAGGAGGGGATCTCTGCATTTCTAGGGACTGAAGGAAGGCTTGTGAGGAAGAAAGTGGTGGATAATGCAGTGGAATCAGGCAGTTTGTGAGTCAGGCTAGGGGTCTGCGAAAACTCAGGAGGGTTTAAGCAGGATTTGCGAGCATGTGGGTCAGTGGGGGATAGAGGCATGCTCACGCTAGTTGCAGTCGGAAAGTGGACGGGGCAGGGCAAGAGAAGTGGCAGCGTTGTTGATGGGTGTAACCCCAGCTGGTGGGCTATTGCAGTTCTCCTGGCCAAAGCAGCCGGACGTATGCCTCCAAACCCTCTTATAGCCAGAAACACAGCATTATTGCTTCTGCGACTGGCTTCCAGACACCAGTCCACCTCGCCAGCCCAACTGCATCAGCTCCCCCGAGGGAGCTTCCTGAGCTCCTGTAACACATCGATTCTTATTTAGTAGGTCTCAGGAAGGCCTGGGAATCTGGAGTTTTAAAGCTCCTCCAGGTGACTCAGATGTGCGTCCACATTTTTTCAAGTTTTCTCCGCAAAGATTTGCTTGGGAAGATGGTGTTGAACCCTGAACTGAGCACTGGATGCTAGTTCAATTCCACCACTCCTAACAGTGTGACCTCAAACAAACGGCTTCACCTCATGAATCTCAAGTTCACCATCTATAAAATGGGGGTGATCATTTTCTTCTTGTGTGCCTGGTGGGTAAGGGGTGTTTTGAGGATCTAATGAGATGATGAATTTGAAAGCATAACACAAATACCTGATACTCCCTACCTGCCAACAAACAATAGTTTTCAGTGTGGAAAAGGCATTCCCATTTTATTACTTGGCGCTTTGGCCCTTCTTTTCTCTGGCTACCTTGTGTAAGGGAGGGCTGTCTAATGGTGCTTCGTTCCAAATGCCCCCTCCTGATTCACTGAGGAGGGGGTGCATCTCCCTCCCCCTTCCTTAAGGATCTGCCCTCCTTCTAGGCAATGGCCGCTGTGTCCCCTTTCACATGCTCATACGCTCGTCCCCGCAGCAGCCAGTATTGCTGTTCCCACTGCCTTTGGCTGCACATCAGCTAACGGTTGCTACATGCCAGGCACTGAACTAAACTCTGTACACATATTATTAAAAATTGTCCCTATCATCCCCCTTAAAAGACGAGGAAACTGAGCTGTAAAGAGGTCAAGTAATTTACCGAAGGTCATGTGGCCAGGAAAGCAAGGAGCTATTTGAACCGGTTAAACAATCTGCTGTACCATCATTTGTAGGAGGGGTCTGACCATTAGGCTCAAACTTCACCTTTGCCTTTCTTCCAGAGGAATAGAATGCTATCAGGCAATGGTGACTCCTGGGGTGAGTGTAGATCCAACCTTGAGCCTCATTAAGCAATGGAAATGCTCATAAGGTTGTGAGCCCCCTGGGGGCAAGGACACCCTCATTCATCTTTGTGTGAATGGCACAGAGCAGGTGTTTGGTAAAGTTTGTTGATGAATGAAGCATTGGCAAGATGACTATGGGGGAAGAAAAGCATTTATCAGTGTACTGCTAGCTTCCAACACTTCGTGTTGAATCTGGAACAATAACAACGTTAACTTAAAAGGTAAGTGGTGCTTTACAATTTACACAATGTAGCAACATAATATTTATCCCGTGAGATGATTTTTATCCCCATTAGAAAGAAGACAAAAGTGAGGCTCGGGAGGTGAAATGACTTGCAAGGCTACAGTGTGAACTGCTGCAGAGAACACCAGCATGGAAGTCAGACAGACGGATTATAGCCTCGATTGCCCTTGTTACCATGTGGCTATGTGGCACTGAACTATGTATTCATGCCCTAGAATCCCCACGTTACTCATAGGTAAAATGGAGATGTTTATAGCATCATTTACATAGTATTTTCTTGAAGATTAAATGCGATCATGCATAAAAGCACCAGGCACATAGTAAGTGTTCAGTAAAACTAGCTCTTGCTAGTGGAGATAGAACTGGTGAACTCTGGTCATCTGACTTCAGTTGAATGTTCTTTGCCCCAGATTTGAAGTCTGTGGCCAGTATGTTTATATTGAACAAATACATGGCAGAATATTATAGAGAATTTATGAAAATATTTACCAAAAGAGTTGGCATTTGCATTGATGAAAACCAAAGTAGTAGGACCCTCAGGTCTTACCAGTGCTGGGTGTCTTTGACAAACTTGGGTCCTTATTTTGAAACTAAAAAGATGGTCCCCTCTGCTTATAACTATAGTGGCCAGCACAGTGACCCTGGCTCATCGTTACCAACTAATTTCAGTAGTTACATGAGGCATCACTTGAGAATGGAATATCATTCATTCATTCAACAAACATTTATTGGGCACCTATTGTGTGCCAGCTACTGTGCTGGGAGTCAGGATGCGATGGTGAACCTAAGAGGCCAAGTCTGCAACTGCATGAAGTTCACAGTCTAGTACGAACACTGGAGAGGTTGCTCTTAGCCCTGGAGAATCTTGGGACCCAAAGAGCCACACCCCTGGTGGAACACAGGACCTCTCAAGCAGGCGGTGACCAGGGTATGTTATGATCCATTTTCTCTTAGTGGTAAAGCTGTGAGCAAGTCTCAAAGCCTTTCTTCTTGGAGGAAGCACAGGTAAGAACTGGTTATAGAAATAAAGCAGAGAGGAGAGGGCCTTCTTTGAGTGGGGTCCCAGGACCCATGAAAACCTCTCCTGATGGCATATATCCTGTGGCTGGAGAGAAAATCCCATGCCTTATTCTGATCTAATCTGACTGTCCTTTTAAACGTTATCGCAAAGGATGTGTATTCTTGACTGGATGGGACAGGGAAGGAAGCCCCTTTGATCTTCCATGATGAGACTTACTTCCCTTCAATGTAGGTTCACAGAGAGCTGGTAGCTTAGTAGAGAGGTTTAAGTTATCCAGAATTAACAACTGGAAACATAAACAACATTTATTGTCTTAGCCTCTTAGCTACTGATATAGAGACAACCAGAGTTAAAACATTGGTTTACAGGTTCTCTTCCTAAGCAATGTGTTTATTTCCAAAGAAAATGTGTTCTCATTTCCAGACCATATTTTCTGAGTGTCCCAAGCCCAGCACTGGAGCTGGCAGAAAAGACCTAGCTACAATTTGTGTCGTGCCTTTTCATTTGTATGAAAGGCAGGGACTTCCCTGGTGGCGCGTGGTTAAGACTCCATGCTCCCAATGCAGGGGGTCCAGGTTGGATCCCAGGTCAGGGAACTAGATCGCACATGCATGCCTCAACTAAGAGTTCGCATGCCACAACTAAGGAGTGGGCGAGTCGCAACTAAGGAGCCAGACTGCCACAACTAAGACCCAGCACAATCAAATAAATAAATATTAAAAAAAAAAGAAAGAATAAAGAAAGGCAAATGTCTTATATAGGACCTGCCTCATAGAATCAGCTTGGGAATCAAATGAGATCATGTATGTAAAACACTTAACTCAGTGCCTGGAATGTTATAAGACATAACTATTTGTAGTGGATCTCTGATGTTGGTCTGCCTGACACCCATCTCTCCTTTGGGGAACAGTCCCCCCTCCCATATGGCCTTGGTAGGCGTGGAACCCAGACTGGGCTGATCGTGGTACCCCTTCTCCCACCTGTGGCAGGAGAGAGTTAGGCCAACATGCAAAAAATGTGCAGAAATGAAAGTTGGGTGGACAGAGAGAGGGTCCTGGCATACTTGGGACCAGTTTTGGTCCCTAAATCCGGGTTCCTATGCAATAGCTCCTTATTCAATTCCATGAGCTTCCCTGAGTCAAGACACAAAGGTGAGCAAAACGTTCCCCTTTTGCTTAAGTTGGGTTTCTATAACAAACTGTTAGGATCATGAGGTTGTGAGGGCATGAAGCTGTAAGCCCGAACGACAGGAGGATGGGGTGAGGCACCGCCCTTTCAGGTGCCCACAACTGAGAACTGAGAATGTTCTTGGTACATTCCCTGCGTCTTAGTCACTGATGTTTCAGCAGGCTGCAGAAAGTCTCCTTTCATCTGCCTCTCACCTGTCCTGGATGAGTCACATCACTTGACTCACCACCGAAAGTCACCCTTCCCTTCCGAGTCTCAGAGACAACAAGTAAGCCGAGAACTTGAACTGTGTCTTAGTGATGGGGACCCCTCACCTGTTTAGATGAGGAAGGATATCCAGTGGTCTCTGTAGGTCAGTCACAGCCCAGGCCAGGGGCTGGAAGAAAGGCAAAGTGGGCATAATGAGCAGTGACATTTAAACTGGAAAACAGATATTAATACCAGGGCACTTTCTGTGTTTTAGTCACCTTTGGATCCCCGGTGGGAGTGCAGTATCAGATACTTTATTAAGTTCCCTATTAAGGTCTCAGTAAGCGGAAGGAATTTGAGCACGCAAGGAACATGTCTTTAGTTCACTCCGGTTATAAGGTCACACTGCACAAGGCCCTTAAGGGGTGAGTTGAAAAGGCTTGAGACCTGCCTCCTGCCTTTAAGGAGCTCCATCGGAGTGAGGGAGGTGAGGAAATTGATGCACTGGGGAAGTCAGTGTATCGTGGAAGATAAGGTTCCAAGTCCACGGGGTGGCGCTCTCTACTGAGAGGTTGGAAAGGCCGGGAGAGTGGGGTTTCTGCTGGCATCAGAGGGTGAGTGGGATTCCAAAACGTGGAGAATGAAGCAGAAGATCGGGCAGATGTGGGGCAAGGGAAGCAGGCGCTGTAGACCTGCAAGGTCAGGGAGATACAGCTGAACAGATAAAATAAGAAGTGTCCTGGAGGGCGTAGGGGTCTGTAGCATTAGGAGGTGTGGAAGGGTCAAGGAGCAGTTTCTGCTCGCCTATTCAATTTTGTTGACAAGGTAGCATTTGACCTTGACCAACTGGAGGGATGCAGGGGGGAGGGGTGCCCTTAGTGGCAATGGAGAGGTGTGGGCAAAGTGTGGTTCCTGACATGCAGCACCTGCAGCATCCAGGAACTTGTTAGTAAGGCAAATCCTCCACCCCACCCCACATCTGCTGATTCAAAAACCCCAGGGGTGCGCCCCTGCTGGGTGTGTTTTAACAAGCCCTCCAGGTGACTCTGATGTCTGGCCTAGTGCGGTCAGCATGCAGAGAGTGTCTGAGGGGGCCAGGCAGGCAAGGTGGGCTGGCGTCTGATTGCAGGATCCTAAATACCAGATTCTAGAATTAGGGCATTTTCCCTGTACCATTGAGAAGCTACTAAAAGTTTGTGACCATGAGTCATTTATTCACTCATTCATCCAGCCAATATTTACTGTGCACCTTCCATGTGCCAGGCCCCATACTGGGCACTGGGACCCAACAGAAAACACGCCCATGTTACTTCAGGCCAGTGTTTTAAGTGCGAGCTTATCTGTAGACGAGATTGCTATTGCCTGTCTTTTTTTTAAATCTGATTTACTAATGGAACAAACACCTATTACACTCTCCAGAAACAACTCTGCTGCTTGTCTCTGCCAACAGAAGTTGTTTGGTTAAACATTTACTAAAGTTTCAAACACTAGTGATGGGAACTGATGGAGAGAAAACAGCTTTCAGATATAAAATAAATAAGTCCTGGGGATGTCATGCACGGTGCGGTGACCATAGTTAGTAATGCTGTGTTGTATATTTGAAAGTTGCTAAGAGAATAGATCTTAAAAGTTCTCATCACAAGAAAAAAATTGTAACTATGTGAGGTGAAGGAAGTTACCTAGACTTATTGTAGTGATCATTTCACAATATATACACATATCGAATCACTATGTTGCACACTTAAAACTAATACACTATTGCATATCAATTATATCTCATTTAATTTTTTGTTTTAAATAAAGGGGTGGGGTCAGTGGGAGGAAGCATTTTCCTTCAGTCTGTGCTTCCTGCCAGAGAGCTGCATTTTACTGAGTTCTCAGATGGACCTGCAGCCTTGGACTTTTGGACTGTGAGGGCCAATTAGCTCCAGGTGTT